>NW_023339873.1:23297869-23309341 GCF_004916995.1 Morone saxatilis | reverse complement strand
TATTTGTTTATAGTGCCTCCACTAGAATAATCTCCCATTAATCAGGTCCCTTTAGGTCCCAAACCCCAAATGCTGGTTTATATGACATTTGACTTCACCCAGGAAGAATAATTAGGTTTTAGCCAAGGTAAAGACTAATGGGGATTCATCCATCGATTATTGTCCACATACCGGGTCACGTGGCAGCAAGTCAAGCACTGAACTCCAAGATGTCCCTCTCCCCCACAAATGCCTTCTAGCTCCTCCTTGGGGATCCAGAGGCGTTCCCAGGCCAGATGAGATATATATTATCGCTCCGCGAGTTCTTGGTCCTACCCGCGGGGATTCAAATAAATTACAAACATTTTTCCTCTCTCCATGTTTTGCTTTCTCCTCTTACCTCTCTCCCTTTCTTTTTCAACTTTACACTCATCTCTTCCGCTGTCTTGCATTCAAATAGGTTTCTAGAATGAAAGTTTATTCTATTAAGCATAATTCTTCAGCCTACCAAATCGCCAGACATTTGGAACATAATATAATGATTTCTTACCTCACCAGACCAACAACAATTCATCCCTATCAACAACTGCACCTCCTCCACTGGTTCCCTGTCCCCAAGGCGTCCCCAGGGTTCGGTGCTTGGTCCTCTCCTCTTCATATCTAGCCTGCTCGCCCCCCTTGGCAACATCATTTGCCACCATGGTCTCCACTTCCACTGTTATGGCCGATGACGTCCAGCTTTATATCTCTACCAATCCATCACCCCGGCCACTCACCCTCCACTCTCTCAAACTGCCTCACCGACATCAAATTCTGGATTGCAGTCCAACTTCCTCAAACTCAACTGTGACAAATCAGACCTTATCATTATCGCCCCCCAAATCCCTCACCCAAAACCACAGACAGTTTCACCTCCACCATTGAAAAACTCCACCCTGTCTCCATCCCCACACAGTCGCAACCTCGGAGTCATCTTTGACAATAACCTCACCTTTGAACATCACATACACCAAAAATCACCAGAACTGCCTTTTTTTATCTTAAGAACATTGCGCGTCTCCGCCATCCCACTCCTCCCCTTCTCTGCAGCTGAAACCGTCCATCCATGCCTTCCATCACTCCAGAATCGACTACTGCAACAGCATCCTCTATGGCACACCATCCAAAACTCCTAAATAAGCTACCAGTACATCCAAAACTCCCGCTGCACGTATGCTCACCCACACCCCCGGCACCCGTGATCACATCACTCCCCGTCCTCCAGAACCTCGCAGTGGCTCCCAGTTCCACCAGCCGAATTCAGTTCAAAATCCTCCTCCTTACACACAAAGCCCTCCATAACCAGGCTCCTTCCTACCTCACTGACCTGCTCCCATCGCCACAATCCATACGGCAGCCTCCGCTCCATCTGACGCAAACCTTCCTGACTCCACCACCCCAGACCAAGCACCGGAACCTGGGCCGACAGAGCGTTCTCTGTAGCTGCCCCCTCCCTCGTGGAATCTCCTCCCCAAACCCATCCGTGACTGTACCGACCTTCCAACATTCAAATCCCTGAAAAAACACACCCTTTTTAAAATGGCTTTTAAAATCTAGGCTGAGTCTAATGTGGTTTTTTAACATATGTAATGTACTGTTTTATATTGTTTTGCTGATTGATGTTCTTGTATGTACATTGTCTTTGAGTATTTAGAAAAGTGCTTTTTAAATAAAATGTATTATTATTATTATTAATATTATTTTCAAAAGCACTATATCAAGACTCCAGCTGCCAGTTAATTTAATTAAAAATGTAATATATTTGAACCACACTTGTCAACTGCCCTCTATGCATTTTAACATGACAGATTACACAATGAGTAGCAGCTGAGGTAATCAACCCACCTGGTGCTGCTTTCCAGAAGCCTTCCCCAACACTCTCTCTCCTGCAGCTGCAGTGGCAACCACACCCCACCTCCACACAGCCATTCATCCGTCTCATCAAATAGAGTAAAGAGTGGTCTCTGTGTGAGGGCAGAATTGCCAATGCATCTAAAAACAGGAGCTGAACACCACAATAGTGGTTCTCAATGTTTTTTTCTTTAATGCAACCCGCTTTTAATTTATTTCAGCAAAAAAAGTGCACTAGTGCAAAACATTTTTATAGAAAAGAAACACAAATGCCTATAGAGACCATCAGTGTCTTTGATTAATCAAGAAACACACTTAACATGCTTAATTTCAGTTCACTTAAAAGCTAGAGAGAAACTGAACTTGTACTTCACTGAGGAATCTTTACTGTGGCAGGGAGACTGCAGGGACTCTTTTCCTGAGGTTTTAGGGTAGTTGACAGTTTACAACATTTAACAACAGTATTCAAAATAGGAATGCTCATATTAACATTTGGTTTATCAAAGTTTAAATGTTTTATTAAAGTTAATGTAGCATGGTGGAATTGATGTTGTGGGCAGCTGGGCTGGCAAGGACCTGAGTTCAGTGATGTGGACGGTGTAATAGTGAACCAAGGGGCACTTGTTGGTAGGCTGCAGATGTTAAGCTGGGCTTAGTCCTCCCCCTTAAACTCAATGCTGCAATGTCTAGTGGATTTCATGCCACATTGAGTGAATCAAAATTTTAACTGCTTCAACTGGCTGACTGTCACGACTGAACTATGGACCAGAACCCAAATGGACAACTCATAGACGAAAGTTACAAAATAAATGTTTTTTATTAACTAAACAAAAATCACTCTTTACGAGGAAATACTATGACTAAGAAAACAAACAGAAAATCTTCTCTTTAACAAACAAAGTGACAAAACAAACAATGACCTGACAATTGGCAAGTGGCTGCCCTCATTCATTGATCTGATTGGTTGAAGTTTGCCTGTGATAGACAGATGGTTCAACCAGTCCCCTACAATCACTGCTACATTTGTTCAGCTAAGCTAGTCAAGTGCTAAGTGACACAGCAGCTGTCCTGGAGCTAGTTTTGAGCAAAATCCCACTATGGTCTCCTTACGTTTCAACCTGATTGTATCTTCAAAAACTCTTATCTCAGGCCACCACTTGCTGCTGCAAGACAAAAACTGCCTGAAGCAGCCAGTAACTAAAATACCGCTTAAAAGGCAAAAATAGGCAAAAAGCAGGAATGTTTCTGAGCAGATACTGAGCCAACTGAGGGGACGTTTACTAACAACAACTGTTAAGCATGCATGAAACCGACTGAGGCTCCAATCAGTCTAAAATTTAAGAACCCAGACATATTTCGAGGAGCAAAATAAGTGTTCATCCTGATTTCTTGTTTAGTTCTTCAGTGTTACCTAACTCCTAACCCTAACACTCACAGAAAGGTCATCACATTATGACCTTTCTCACGCTAAAAATTTGTTTTGGGTTACCTCTGGCATTATTATTGATTATACAGTATGACAACATTACAACCCCATTATGTAACTTGTCTACCCTGAAATAAGTGTGCCTTTGTTATTCCCACTCTGCGCCCTATACACTGTCCTTGCACTATGAAATATTTGGCTCCAGGTCAGAACAAGTGTGTAACCTTTTACGGCAAGAAGTCACAAAACACTATGTGACTGGTTTTGGTGAAACTGGATCATATTTTATGGAGAAAATGTTTTCTGGTTTTCTCTCTGATGTCCTCCTTTCTGTGATTTACAGAGATTCAGAAGCTTCTATGGACATAACTAATGGCAGAGGAAAAGAGACCTAAGAGGACGTTGGCGGAGGAAGCTAAGAAGAAAGAAGGATAGAGAAACTTTCGGAAAAGAGTAAATGTGGGACTGTCTTTTTGTCATTGGTGAGAGCTTGCTATGTCTTGTGTTGTGTACAAGAGTAATGTTATCAGAACAAATGTACAGCTGTCCATATATTTGTAACTGGGGTTGCCCAATCAGATCTTACAGAGTGTCGCTTTAAGAAAAAGCAATGCTTTTCAAAAAGGCCACAATGAAGTGGGCTCTTGGGGTCATCAAAGCCTCACAGGAGGTCGCAAGGCCTTCCTAAATTCTAAGGAGTGCAAGAAATTTTAAAAAGTAGGCCTATATCTCAGCATTTTGTCCATTTATATGAAGAAAACCAATGTTATTTTTAAAGTTTAGATTATTATTTAAGGTCTAAAATTTGAATACCTGAACAAAAGCTACATTCACAGAGCCTTCAGTCTCTGATTTGGGTTCATTGTACAGTTTTTTCAGTTGTTCTGTACGGTTATTGTTATGCACTGAATATAATATGAAATATATAAAACATGTCACTTAGTCAGTTTACTCAATGATAGAAAAAGGGTCCCTTGAGGAAATACTGCTCTAAGGTGCCCTTCCAGTGGACGGAATGTGATAAATTCATCACAACTTTCTGCATGCTGGTGCCCTTTTTATTTATTTTTTTGCCCCTGCCCCTCAAACAGCCTGAGTCTGCGACTGTTTGTCGGTTAAATTGGAATTACCGTACACTGAATGCCTCTTTAAATTTGCACTTGATTTGAGAACATGAGGCAGTCCACCTAAATGCCAGAAACAGAATATGAATGTGTAGTTTGTTCCGAAAGCAAAGCATTGATGTTTCACAGAATTTAACAGACAGCTACAGAAAATACAGTTTCCCAAAGCTTTAGAGCAGTTTCTGCTTTAAGACAACAGATCTCACTAACATGTCGTATTGACAGTGTAGGTTTTTGCTCTTATCGAGGGAGCATAATAGATCTCTGCCTTGTTTATTCACATTCTTCAGCTTGTCTTGCATACTGAGCTTGCTTCAGTCTGTGATTCAGGATCCTCTCTACTTTTGTGATCCCAAGCTCCTTCCTGAGCCACCTTTTTTCTTTTACAACTCAGAGAGCACCCTCTCACCTATTCCTCTAATACCCTTCAAACAGAGGTGTCATAAATATGGAATGTTTCCCCGCTCACCAGGCAAAAGGTCTTTCTTGACATGTCTTTAAATTACCCCACAAAAACCTCCTGTGTCAGACAGAATTTTACTCTTGACCTTTTCCTGCTACAACGTGGATAAGACTATTAAAAGGCATTTACTATACCTTATAAAGAGAACCGTAGAGAGAGATGTGTGAGAATTCTCTTGGAACATTTTTCAGCATTGAGATAATCATTTTCAAATGTCTGATCTTGTACAGGCTGTACTCTCAGAGGCATGAGTCTGATCTGAAGTTGTGTTTTAGAGTATTCTTCTCGGACTTCAGAACTGTTGCAGTATAAAGTAATACATATATGTACATATATAGGTGAGAGAGCTTATCAATATTCATCTGCTCTATATTCAGTGTTAATTAATAAAGTGCAAAATTGTAGACGGTGCTAATATGCCAAAAATTACAATATCTATTTTTGCACATTATGTCCATAAACCAATATAACGAGAGAACTATACCATCTACTGACTAAAAAACGTGACCCCTCTGCATATAATTTCCTGTTGGGTGATTCTAGTCCAGGTGTACATAGTGCTTTTGTTGGAGACTATTTGCGATGGTGGATTAATCCACATTTGATTTTAGTGAGTATTTGGGGTAGCAGGACGGTGTATGTGATAAACTACAAAGTGTTTGTGTTCATGGTAATGAAGGGGCATGTCACAGTGTGGCTAATTGATGTGTTTTTAATACTTTTTGTGGACAACAATCGAGCTCTATGGCACAGACAAAGATCAGGATGATTTGATACACACGATGCTAACAGTAGATACATTGTGATGTACAGTGTTGGCTCAGCACATGGGATTTGGGAAGAAAGAAAAATATATATGCATGTTCCACACCCACCAGATCACTTTTTTATATTCAAAATGTATTCTTTGAACTTAATCTATGAACCTTAATTAAATCATGGAACATATAAATAGGATTAAGCAATCTTAAATCTCTTGGGCTACTGGGCAACTGTAAAATTAGTTGGACTAACCCAATTAAATTAGTCAGACCCAAACCTAAAGTTAGTTGAATCAACGTTACTGAATTAATCAAAGTTATTTTTTGAGTGTAAGAGTGACTGTCTGCGGAATTAGGACAACAGACAGAGAGTAGGAGTCCAAGACAAAAAAAAGAAGCAGCAGTTTGTCAACTCTCCACAAGCATGACTTTAATTGCTGAGTAGCAGCATTTGTGCCGAGCTCTTCGGAGGACGTCTCTGAGTTTTAAGATGTTAATGTGAGGTGATTGAGTGGTTCAACAAGCATAACTCTGCCTGGGGGTGTCTTCCTCCTCCCGCCCATCCCTTCTTTCAGCCTCGACGGGGTAATTTGGAGCGGAGAAAAGAGAGGCTGTGCTGCTCATTACTGCTACCTTGCCCGTTGGGCCCTGTGGACACAGTGGCCATAGCTCAGCAGTCCTGGCCCTACCAAAAAAACAGGAGGGGAATAAGGATGAGAGGTATTGGCTGTATATAACTGAGGCCTAATGTAGGCCCCCAGAGGCAAACAGAACAGCCTTGGAAAATGTGTCACTGCAGCTTCAGTCCACATTTATCCTTTGGTGTTTGTGGTAAGTTTTTGCTCTGAAAGTCAAGCAATAATAAAGCAAATGCAATGGAAACTGGTTATACTGTCATCTTAACAGATTGTGTAGGGAGGCAGATATCAGTGGAGAAAATCAAAACTGGCACTACAGTAATTTACTCTAAAAGTCAACAAAACACTTGACTTTAACACAGGAGACCACTGTCTGGTTCCTGTTTACCAACCAATAGCCAATGGCTACTTTCACAGTGCAAGGCTTAGAGCCCAACTCAGATTTATTGCTTAGATCAGATTTTTCTCATTTTGGCTGTTCACATTATGTTCTTTAAATCTGGCCCATATAAGATTTGATTGTGAACATGTCACGGTCCTGAAGTTACCAGCATGACAAATGTTGATCTAGATCAGTGGTTCCCAACCTTTTTCCTTCAGGGACCCCTTTTCTATCATTACGTTAACGATGCCTGAAGAATTGACATATTTTATGGATATTAACAGAACAACTGATAAACTGTACAGCTGTGGGAGGTTGGTGTACAGCAAGCAGTTTGGATGAATTTTGAGCAGATTATTTCCTGAAAATATTACATCAGAGGTGAGTTTTTGGAACTTTTTATACAATTATCTGTCTGTATTATGTATTTTTAACAAACATACATTCTATCTAAGCATTTCGATTTAGGTCTCTTCACAGAATTAGACGAAATGCTAAGTTTTCTTAAACCCCTTCAAATCAAGAAGGCCTCATGACCCCCCATGAAGCTTTGGCGACCCCTAGTGGGTGTCCTGACCCCTACTTTGGCGACCCCCATGTTGGGAGCCATTGATCTAGACCACTGGTTTTCAAACTATGTTATGTGTACCACTGGTGGTACGTGAGCTGCCTCTAGTGGTATGCAGAAGAATCTTTTTAGAAACAATTAAAAATCCAATGTGTAACATTTAGAAGGATATAATGATATTTTGAAACTTTCTACTTTCAGCAGATGTGAAAACATCCTTCTAATATTAAACTCTGCACATCCACCATTGAAACATCACACTGTAGTAAGAAAAACACATTTTGGACTAAAGCTTGACTTCATAAAGTACAGAACAGCTGCCTCCCATATTCTTGTCACATGGTTTGCTTACCCATCTATGCACTGTATACTATGCAGCATACACAATCCTTAGAAGAACTTTACTCTAGTTTTTCTACTTCCTGTGCATTTACTTCCATCCCCCTCCTTGTTGCTGTCCCATCAGTTTGGGCTTAGCCTCTTCAGACCCCTAAGTATCTGTATACAAGTGTGCAAACAGCTCACTAATAAGAGTGAGGAGGCAAGTGCAGGAGCCCGAGGGGCTGAAAAGCTAATACACAGAGCTGGTGGATGCTCGGAAAAATGATGCCTGGAAGCGTCTGGCTGCTCTGTAGCCGCTGCCAAATGTTCCCAGGCACAGGCTGGGATAGTTAAAGTAAAATTACTGCCACAGCCGCCCAAGGGCTCCACCCCTGTGTTGTTTTGTCAAGTACAACACTTGCAATATTGGTCTATTTTATTCACCTCATAGGATCTGAGAATCCCAGAAGTGCTGTATTGTCTGTTGAGCGGTTTGCATCATCATCAGAATGTGGGCAGTGGTAAAAGAGGGGCTCATAGTGATTAACTGCAGTATTGATTTTAAAGGGCTCTTCAGCCATATACTGAGATCTATCTTTGTAACAGCAGCTTGTCCTCTTTGAGTTTGCTGGAAAGCAGCAGCTCACCAACCTTTGTTTTTTTTTATACATTTTAAAGCTCTCATTAAATGCCTGTGTCTGTTTGTAGGCCTGCAGGGTTAATTAATCTCCTGTGCCAAATATGCTCCTGCTAGCCAAAGAGCTAAATCTACACTGCTGCTGTGTCTTATGTCTGCATCAAAGAAGAATTCGCACAAAGAATCTGAATTCTAAATTAACTTAATGTTCTCGAGACCCTCTTACCAGTTCCAAGGTGGGTGGAGGTCCTGGCTGCAGATTTTGTGGTGAATTTAGTGAAACTATTTAAAACCCCTAAATTCTGCTAGCCCCATCCCTTCCAGCAAATTTTAAAAATGCAGCAAAGAGAATCATATAGGTGGCATGGGCTTGTGGCCAGAGAGTGTGTGACGCAGGAGGTAATAGTAAGCCTCCAGGAAAAGCACTGTCTTTGAAGCCAATTTGATTATTGTAATTACAGCAATGGTGTCCGTTACTTAATGCACAATGACCCTAAAAAGTATTTTTCCCATAAGCTTACATTGCAAAAGAGTGAATAAATTTTTTAGAATTTGAAATATTAGTTGAGTAACATTAGGGAAAGTCTAGAAGAGATGTAAAGTTAGCGTAGGTCTAAACTAAAGCTTAGCGGCTCGGCCAACAGAAGTCTCGAGTTCACACGCTATATGGGCCACACGATGCAGACTTAATTATACAGTCTATGCCTTAAACCTAATACAATGTTTTGGTCTAAGTGAACTTCCTCAGGTATACGTCATATTAAAAGCATAAAATGAATAAGCAGTAGTGACACAGTGTGCAGGGGCTTTTCAGTTTTCATCTGGTTGTGCTGCCTCTCATACATTGTAGATTAATTTTGGCTTACAGTAATACTGCAGTATGCAGTTTTAGTATTCATGCCTTTTTTAAAAAAGCTTGGGAGTGGATCAAATGCACACTTCACCTCTGACTTGTCTCGAGCCTTTCTGAAGAGACATCTGGAGTGTAAGTCGGACGTTAACTTCTGCTGGTTGGACATTGAAAGAAACGAGTGAGTGACTGTGATTTGGAGAGCTTAATTAGATTTTTACCTGATGCCACTTGTCCTGATTGTCTTGGAAATTATGCAAGACAGTTTTGACACCTCTTGAACCTAATGCTACACAACCACCATCCCAACACATTTTAACTGATAACAGAGGATCTTTTTATCTGTTTGAAATCATTTCTGTGAATAGCGTCTGTGGTTTGTGAGCCATCAGGCTTGTGTGATACTAATTTGAATGGCACAGAGTCAGCACTGTTCCTCTTATTACAGAGACATAATTTTCTCTTCCATCATTTTAAATATAATAGGATGGATATTGATTTCAAAGCTCCTTGAGAACCTTTTCAGGAAGATACAGTAGTCTTGACTCTACATTTGTTTTACTTATTCTCTGCAAACCCTCTTACATATTTTTGACCTTAATACAATTTTTTTGTCTAACGTCTAAAAGTATATTGTTCCTATTCAGATAATGTATTAAATCAGTTGTACAAGTACCTTGATTAGTATAAATGTATCTTTAAAATATTTATTTACAGTAACATTTAGTGTTTCTCACTAAAACGTGTTTATCTTCAGGCCTATCAAATCTGTTGAATGCAGGTTCTTCCCAGTATTTGGGCGGCTATTTTGTTCTTTGCGTCTGCTAGCACATTTTACTGATCCAACTGTCAGTCAGTGGAATAATGTGAAGCCTTTGGCAGAAACATGCATTTCATTACATATGCTTGTGTATATTCATGTGCAACAATGGTCACTTGCCAAATGAAAAAAAACCTTAAATCCTTAAATCATAAATGAAGGTCCATCCTAATATCTGGAAGAATCATTACCATCCCATACATTTCTAATGGACTGTTTACTCCTCCCGGACCTCTCAGTCTCTTGTTGCAAGTTTTCAGCAGTAATTGTCAGAATAATATGCTGGCATTGATAAAGGAACTGATAAGGAATTGAGAGGCATACAGTTTTGAACAGGTTCTTGATTCCCATCCCTACATAAATGTAGCAGTTTATTCATTCAAAAACCTCCCCCTGCAAGATTTTATGGTGTTAAAATGTTACGCTACTTCTGTCTTTGCTTGTGTCACTAGAAACATTTGAACTACTGACGCTGTTCGGTCACTTGCTGAAGTCTTTTAAGAGGTTCATAGAAGACCATAATGGACTTAGTAGTTGATAATGATTACTGTAAAATAGCATCTCAAGGCAGACTTTGTAAAGGAAACCTGGACCATAATTTGGTCTTCTCTGAATAAAATTATGTTTCAATGCAGAAAGACCTTCCCTTATAAAGTGGGTCAGGGCTGTGCTTGGTAACTCATTGCTACATCTCTGCCGACTCCTTCTTGTTGCAAGTTTCCAGCAGCATAGACACATGACATCATTATTTTGAAATGAGCAACTGTCAGAAAAACATGCTGGCATTGATAGAGGAATTCATAAGCTCAGTAGCATTAGTAGCATTCTCAAATTATTTTTACTATATATGTAAAATGTTCATCCTAACCTGCCCCCTGCAATATTTTATAAATAATTAAAATGTCACACTACTTCTGTCTTTGCTTGTGTCACTAGAGGTTGCTAGAAACATTTGAACCACTGATGCTGTCGCTTGCTGAAGTCTTTTAAGAGTTGGACAGAAGACCATTTGTATAATGCACTTGATAATAATTACAGTAAAATAGCTTCTCAGGGCAGAGTTTGTAAAGGAAACCTGGTCTTAATTTGGTCTTCTCTGAATAAAATTCAGTTTCAATGCCAAAAGACCTTCCCTCATAAAGTGGGTCAGGGCTGTGCTTGTTAACTCACTGCTATCGCCATACATTATAGTCTTAAATACTGATAGATCAAATATATCCAAGATAAATGAGGTAGGGAGCAGCAGGTTTGACAGAGGGGGATACTTTGTCACCAGCGTAGAGTTTAGCCTGAGGCTTTAGCAGCTACACTTCTACTCTCCTGGAAGCTGACCAGGGGAACCGGGCCAAATTTATTAGCATTATTAAGGCCATTGCCAAAATGGCTGCCTGTCCTGTCTCCCCTGACAAAACAGAGGGAAGCATACGTCCAAGAAGTTCCCCTGCCACGCTGTCAGAAACACTTGGATGTGACTTTGATCAGAGGGTTTTAAGAGTTTCATTTTCAAAGTTCAGATTAGTCAACAAACTAATTAGAACACATTTAAAGGACATTTGAAGACTCAACCCTGTCTCGTAAATTTTTTTTCCTGAGGCTCAAATACAGTTTCAGTT
>NW_023339873.1:23292362-23297744 GCF_004916995.1 Morone saxatilis | reverse complement strand
CAGTTCTAAATGATTCAAATTCAGTTTCTACTTTTACAAATATCAGCCCATCTATCAGTAACATTAAACAACATAGAACATTTATAATCTACATTTTAATGATGAGTACACATTTTACTCACTAACTATACTGCTATATATGCAAAAAAGGTAATTAAGTTTTATTAAATTATTGAATGTTTAGGATGTGGGGCTGCTCTATAGCGACCTCTATCGGTCAGCTGCCACTGCTTTCTCTATGGCGCTGTAGATGAGGTAAGGGTTGGAGGCACTTCTGCTGTTCTCATCTGAAAGATGTCTCCACTGTGTGTCACAGGTTTGGTCTCTTTTACAACCCATAGATTGTGTTTTTAGTTGAAAGGAAGTATAATGTGAGGTTTTAGCATGTGTCATTATTCTCATCATTCCCATTTTGTGTGTGAAACATAGCAAGCTGTTAGCATTGTTAAAATTATTTCATTTTACACGTTTGTCAGTGTGACTGAATTTGCTGTGTAGTTCAGGGCCACATATCACTATGGATTCACAAGTCTGTTCACACTGATATAGACCAATCAGCCATAACATTCAATCCCATGACCACCTGGGCTCCCCACGGACCAGCCTTCTCTCCCCACGTGCATCAGTGAGCCTTGGCTGCCCATGACCCNNCTTGGAGCACTTTTGATAGGTAACCTTTAGCACTTGGACAAATGACGACCCCTGTTGTAGAATATCTAATTTTGTAAATTAAGAAGTTCATTTATTGATCCCCCCTATAAATTCCAAAATGTTATCCTATCTTGACTAACAATAATAAACAACAATAATGACCTACCCTGTCAAATACACTAATAAAATAAAACTATAAATAATCTAATATATAAATACAGTTACTTGTGCAATTAATAAAGAAATAAGAATTGATAATAATTGATATTAAGAAAAATTAGACCCATTCTGTTAATCCAAATACCACTGCTGAATTAGAAAGCATATATTACCGTATACTCAAGAATGTGTTTTAGGAAACTTTAAAATGTAAAACAGGGGCTACTAATCCCAAACTGTCCTTTTGATTGATGTTATCCAGCGGCTACTTCAGGATGCTGTAATGCTCTCTGACAACAGTTGCCAGTTGATGGCAAGCAGGGCTAATATTAGCTTTAAACTGCTGTTGACGAGGCAGCCTGGAGTTTTCACAGCACTTGGCTCTCCCTCCCTTCTTCCCTCCCCCGTGATGGAAGCATCCTGACAGGCCTCGGGGCTCTGCCGCAGCACCTTTGACCCCTCTGCAAATGCTGCTTCTTTTTCCTTTTTTTTTTTCCAGGATGTGCTGTCCATGGCCTGACAATAACACATCCGTTCTTCGAGCCTCGTCTTCACACATCTGAAGGAAAAAGCCATTTGATTTAAGCTCAGCTCCCTGCACTGCTATTCCAGTTATTATTTTTAGATGTAATTTTTCTATACTCCAACTCCGGAGTGCTACTGCCCACATATTGATTGGCTGCTTGGCTAAACACGGCAGAGTTGCTCCAAGTAGATGAGTTGAGTTAAGAAAAGATATGTGGACTGTGGATGGATATTCATAGACAGCGGTCACTGAGCTCTCTGTCAGGAGTTGAGATACTGTCTGAATCTTGAATGAAGGTCTTGCATAAAACAGTTTTTAAAACTTGTCATTTAAAGCTGCAGCAAGTAACTTTTAATAACTTTTTGTCATATTTGCTGAAACTTTCACTATATCCTGACAGTAGAACATGAGACAGATAATCTGTGAAACAATCAGCATTTGCAAGAGTCCACAAACAAAAACAACCAATCAGAGCCAAGAAAGATAGCTAATTACTGAGTCTCATTCCCAGGTACAATACCGACGTTGGAATAAGACTCAACAATCTGTTATCTATTATACATACTTTATTAACTCTGCCCTGTGAGTTGCAAGCACAGAAACATAAAAAGCTTAGTCATGTTTTACTTGTCATGAAGGTGAAGATACTGTCGGAAAAAAAAACATTAAATATTGAATTGATAGATTCAGTATCAACTGTCCCGTAGGTCTTATCTCAACTATCAAATAAAAGCAAAAAGAGATAAGGAAATATAGTATTCAACACTGTAAAACCTGATGAGTTAGTTCAACTCAAACTGTTTGAAGAAACTGATTGCCTTCAACAATTTAAATGTATTTACTTAACTTTAACAATTGAGGCAAAAAAAAACATTTGATTTGAGTAATGTATTAAATAATGGTAAATTAATTTAATTGTACTTAAAACTAGTAAGTATATTACACTCATATGCAGCATTTTCGTCCAAACTTATTTAAAATGTGTTAGCAGATTTTATCTGAATGAAGTAATTTAAAATGCATCTTATTTTATACAAATGTTTTCTTCCACTAAAGCAAACGTATTACACTACCTATCAAAACATCTGACATATAATTAAAAAAAACAATTTACATTTAATCAATCATCAAAATGGTAGCCAAAAAAACAACAAAACACCAGTACTTAAAATTTACTTGAGACAAGAAAAATGTCCCCTCTCGGACAATAAGGTTTATTCTATTCTATTCAACAATTCACTTTTGGGTTTAATTCATGGGGATGACTGACTCAAAATGTTGTGGAGAATTAGGAATATTAGCTTATTTTATTAAGATGTGTTGTTAGGATTTACAGTGAAAGTAAAACTTCTAATGAAGCACACACCCTACAGCATTCCTTATTTCTTGTAACATAAACGTCTCATGCTTGGGGTTCGATCATAATGTCTATCATAATATCTGTCCATCTCGGTGCAGCAGCATGTCTGTGGAGCAGCTGTTAATGGATGACTTCCTGGAGAAGAGGCAAACCTGCAGGAGAACAGACAGTACCTTCTGACTGGATAAGATACAACACACTATGGACAGTAGTAAAAAGTGTTATTACACGGATGTTGTACTGTAATATTGGACTCTACTGTAATGTCCTCTGTGGCATTTTCTCACATTCCTGTGAGAACAGTCTTTGTATATTCGTTTTAATGCTGACATGGATTCTACACAGGCAGCAGTGGAAATGAAAGGACATTTGGCACAGGACTTCCTATTCTCAGGATGTTTTTTCAATCCTCTCTACAAGTTTCCCCAGAGCAGCAGAGTCTAAAATCAAAAGGTTGGATCAACAGTTTGGAAGTATTAAATCCTTAATAAAAAGGGATAAGAAGACAAAATCCCATAAGGAACTTTCATTTCCTAAACCTTGTTTTTAAAGCTTTAAAGTGAGATTCCTTGTTTTGTTGTTTGTTTATCTAGACTTTTTATTGTATTTTCTGTAAATTGAGTTAGAGCTTATGTCAGTCTTATGTTCGTCTTCAGCCACAGTTCATAGTAGGAGTACCTGGAAAGACGCTTCTCTGTAGTGTGGGCTTATGATTCAGTTTATCAAGTGGGCAGCTCATTATACCTATAAACTATATTAGACACTACAGAATGGTAGTAGAAATGGAAAGAGTGCCAGGTCCCACCCTCTAGGCTTCACACTGCACTATTTCTGAGGTAGGAACGGTGGGAAACAAAGACGAGAACGAAACCAAACCACAGACACCAACTCGGGTAAAATCCATAGATTAGAGTTTGGAACTGTAACTGTAACAGTTCACAGTGTCCGCGTCTGTGTGGTGTGTGTGTGACAGAACGTCTTGATTTGTATTCTGGCACCTATGTTAAGAGATTAGAGCAGTCACACACTGCGTCTGCAGCGACAATTCACTAGAGAGTCGAGGTCTTGCCTATTTTTCCCGCAGGCCATGCGCATCTCCCAGCAAAAGAGCCCAGTGAAAGGATCTGTTGGTAGTCATATCCACAGATTTCACTATAGTTTAAAATTCCTTTTCAAAGTAAAAGCACTGTAGTAATATTTTATTTAACATAACTTCACTGAACCACTTCCTGGAAGATTTTCTGGAAGTGAACCGGATAAAGGGCAGTCAACTGCACTTTCTCTCTCTCTCTCTTTCTCTCTCTCTCTCTGGTCACCATCCTTCACATTTAGATTTAAATTATATGGCATTGTAAAGTAATGATTTTTCATGGACATTATACAGGGAAAAGTGTAAAGTTCGTATGTGGAGGAACAGTGTAAGGCTGGGCAGGCAGCACGCACCTTAGATCGCACAGCAGGCTGCTCAGGTGTCTTACACTTTATTACGCCATCTGGTATCGCTAGGACTGCAGCATGTGTGGCGTATGCTACTGTTGAGCTTTTCGTGATTACAAGGTCACTGGTGCCTGGTTGCATGTGAGCGCGACGGTGTGTGGGTAATGCTCTGATGGGCTCTTCCAGATTAGTTTTGATCACTGGTGAGTGTGGATTCCGAGGAACGGTCCAGAAACCCCTCGGACGCAGCCGGGGTGGCTGTCGAGGTGTTTCTGCCTCTCTTGAAAAGAGAAGTGGTTTGCCTTGCTCCGTCGCCAAGGGTGCGTCTGCGTCGCATCGGGTGGTTACTGTTGGGTCCTTCCTCTGAAATTAACTCTTATAGAGTACGCAGGTCAGACCTGGTCTTTTTGAAAGAGGACTTGTCTGGAGACGCCTCGCGCACTGCTCTGTTGGTGCCGCGAATGGCGCTATACAAATGAAAAGATTAGATGTGAATTGAGATTCCTCAAGAACTGATTCTCCTCAGAACTGAGTCAGTAAAGCACTGCCGACAATGCTAGAAGCTTTTTTTGCTAGTTATTCGTTACATGCTTTACATGTTACTGAGTTTCTTTGCTGACAGGTGACATTTGTATTCGTGGTTACAGAGTGAAGTAATAGTTCGAGATTTCGGTAGAATTGATTTTATGGTACAGCAGACGCGAATTCATCTTCTCGCCTCATGTGTAAGAAGTAGAAAGTGTTTTACTGGCAAGTCAATTAACATGTGCTTGTGGAATGCATTTATTTACACCGGAGCAACAAAGAAAGATGTTCCACTGCGCTTTTGAGAATTTCTGCTGCGCAGCTCCAAGAAATTAAAAACATAGCTGCTTGTTCTAGTGGTAAACCTGGTTTGATTTTGTGTCATACTGCAAAAGGTTATGTTACCAACCAGCTGAGTTTTCACAACAAAATATGTAAACGATCTGAGGATCTGGATGGTTGCAAGGCCCACAGTAACGTATAATTGGAATTTTGGTATGATTTGTCATTATGATGAGTCATTTTTTTAGTGAAGTTTTCGTGGGTGTTTCTGGTTGACTGGAGACAGACTTAGGGCCGTCATAAAGTTTCCAGGTTTCGCCAGGATGGTGTGGGGAAACCCTGTACGAGCGACTTAAAATAATCACTGGGTCCACCAACTGATATCAAATAGCTATATACAGCCCTGTGAAAAAAAATTAAGTCCAAAGTTTCTTAAAATCCC
>NW_023339873.1:23287917-23292262 GCF_004916995.1 Morone saxatilis | reverse complement strand
TACGGGTCCTTGGGCCCTCTCCCAAGGTGGCGTTGTCGGTACAAACAAAAAGATCTTCTGATACATAACTTGGTAATAATACTCGTGCCGCCACAATAATTTGACTTGACTTGGCATGTAAAGATAGTGGAGTGGAGAAAAGAGCTGCCCATAGACACTCCCATCATTAGGGCCCAGATAAGTTCCTCACCAGACACATGACAGCATTGATTATTTGTTTAAATTCTTAAAACGTATGTTCACATTTACCTCACAAACAATTTCCTTTCTCAGAAACAGAGGCAGGAGGAGCATGTCATTATAGAACTCTAAGGGGGTTGGCGTGGGTGGTTGGGTGCACAAAGTGTCTGACTTTAAGCTCCCTTTTCACATCATGTCTCATACCAACAGTCAACATTAACAATATTTAACCTTGGTTTTTATTTTATTTCCCAAAGAGCTGGCAGCACTGTTTTCTGCTCCGTGGACACTCAGTAAAGTACAACGTTGAGCCCAATGAGCCCTGACTTAGGGCCAATTCGGCCTTTTAAAGAAAAGAAAAGAACAGTTCTATATTTTGGGAAATATGCTTTTTTGCTTTCCTGCCGAGAGTGAGATGAGAAGATCGTTATTAAGCGAATGTCTGTGAGTTATATGACTAGATAGATAGATAGATGTATTTTTCAGATGAGCTGTTTCCCTTTTAAGACGTGCTACTCTTATTGAGTCCAGGCTCTAGCTCCTTAGTTACAGTAACACACAGACACAAGAGTGATATCAATCTTCTTCTGGCACAGCGGCTCAGGGGTAGAGCAGGTTATCCACTTATCGGAAGGTTGTTGGTTCGATCCTGGGCTCGAACGTCCTCCGACGGCATGTCGAAGAGCAAGATATTGAACTCCAAACTGCTCCTGATGCTGCGCATCAGTGTGTGAATGTGAATGAATAAGTTAGGTTCGATGGAGTTTGCCATCACTGTGTAAATGTGTGTGAAAGGGTGAATGTGGCACGTAGTATAAAAGTGCATTGAGTTGTCGGAAGAGTAGAAAGGTGCTATACAAGTACAGGTCCATCCACATTCAGCAAGAAAGTATAGTACTTCCCAAAATTATGACTTTTATTGTTATTACTTAAAAGGAAGCAGATAAGCTGATCCTCTGGGAGATAAAACTCACAGTTACAGTTTTTTAGGCTTTGCATCTAACAACACAGAACTGTGTCTGTTGTCACACTGGTGCTTTTAACCGTGACCACCATCTTTGTGTATGCACATATGTTAGCGCTTGTCTGTCCAGACAGTGATGTGTGATCTGCACTATAATTAAATTGAAGTTAAAGTAGTTTTAGTTGTCACTAAGGTGGCAGATCAGTTTCATTTGATTATTTTTGTTTGTATTTGGGATTTGGAGTCCATAGCTAGCCTAGCTAGGGGGACTAAAGAGTGGTAGCCACCACTATTAAGGTTCTGTAAAATACAGAGGAAAGGGCAGCAAAAGGTCAGCACATAAGGTGTCATACCTTTACATTTTAGTTGATAAAATGTTGAAATGTGTTTTATTTGGCTACACATTTTTACAGTTGGAGAATCATGTGAAGCCTACAACAATGATAAATGTTAATGATAAAAGTTATTCATATCCATTTTTGGCAAAGCCACTGGAGAGGAGCCAAAGAGCCACAGTTGACCCCTGTGTTAACTCATCAAAAGAGTGTATTTTTTCCTTCATTTCCTTCACTTTGGGTTAAGAAGAGAAACACCTACACTGTGACATTGCAAACACCCACATCCTTTCTTTTTGCCTGCCGCCTACACACTCTTATATACAGGGAGCAAGGGTGGGAGGAGGTTAAGTAGAAGTAAAAGCAGGAGCACAAAGAGTTGCCAGAGAGGGGACATGACCGGCAGAGAGCTGAACCTCAGCCGCCCACTGCTGCAACACATTTATTAACATCAAGTCCTGGTGAAGGTCTCCGCTCATTGAGTCGGCTTCATTCATGACTCAATCAATACCACTTAATCAAGGTGACACATCAGACACATCAGGCTGTAAATCAGATGTTTGCATGCTGAGTGGCTAACATCTCTCTCTATTCTGTCCGCTGCCTCCTCTGGTGTGATGCTGTTGTTTTTCTCTCTGTGTGTGAGAATAAAGAGGAGAGGAAAGCGATAGAGAAAAAACTCTTCCCAATGCATCCTTTCAGTGTGCCCTCAGGCTCTGTGTTACAGCGGGAACATGTTAGGAAACAATAATATTAGAATGAAAAATCTCCCAGAGATGGTGAAGAGGCGCAGACAAATGTTTTCTCCATCATGCATCCACTGGCATCCACTGGCCACCAATCATGGAGCAGATGTAGTAAAATGTTTTTGTTCCACCTCATCTCCAGGCTAAATGTAAATGTTGTGTAATGTTGTGTAATAGGAGTGGTGTACAGTGCAGACAGGAGGATTCACCGGAATAAATGCACAAAAAACAGTTACATCCAAGGTGGTGATTCATTCGTATGCAGGCAGATACTGTCCGCATGGAGAAGATTTCATACTGGATTTTATTTTTATTTTTTTGTAATATGATATAATATATGATATACAGATCTGGATATCCATTATCCTGTACTGGATTGGTACTAGTACTTTTTGGATACAAGTCATTTCTGTCCAGTGAATGTCAACTAACAACTATATTCATCCACTTCAATGCCTTTACACAGTAGAAAACACTTGTGTTAATGCATTACATAGCTAACGTTACCACTGGGTTGTTTGTACCGTGTACTTTATATAAATGTTTAGTTATTTCTCCAAATTAAAATATGGTTGTTTCGACCCAGTGTCAACAAGCTCTAGTTTTACCTTAAAACTTACCTTTTTTAGTTTAGTTTGTGTAAAAACCCTGTGCATTTGCAATTGTACAATATTTTAGTTTCGGCATATAACCCGACAGTGATATAATAAATAACACTGGATAAAAACAACCCGTTGTCTTGGGTAGGTTTCTATATGGGTGCTGGGTAAAGTTAACCCAGTATTGTGTTGACACTGCAAAATTATCAGTTTATCAGGTTTTACTATTTATAGGTATGTGTTTGAGTAAAATTAACATTTTTGTTTTATTCTATAAACTACTGACAACATTTCTCCCATATTCCAAATAAAAATATTGTCATTTAGAGCATTTATTTGCATAAAATTACAACTGGTCAAAATAACAAAAAAGATGCATTGTTTTCAGACCTCGAATATAAAAAGAAAAAAAGTTCATAATATTTTTTAAACAAAACAATACTAATGTTTTAGGACTTAGGAAGAGTTCCGAAATCAATATTTGGTTGAATAACCCTGATTTTTAATCACAGCTTTCATCAGCGTCTTTGCATGCTCTCAACCAGTCTTTCACATTTCTGTTGGAGAACTTTATGCCACTCCTGGCGCAAAATAACTTGTGATCATCCATCTTCCTCTTGATCACATTCCAGAGGTTTTTCAATGGGGTTCAGGTCTGGAGATTGGGCTGGCCATGAGAGGGTCTTGATCTGGTGGTCCTTCATCCACACCTTGATTGACCTGGCTGTGTGACATGGAGCATTGTCCTGCTGTAAAAAACGATCCTCAGAGTTGGGGAACATTGTCAGAGCAGAAGAAAGAAGTTTTCTTCCAGTTTAACCTTGTATGTGGCTTGATTCATGTGTCCTTTGGAAAGACAAATCTGCCCGATTCCAGCCTTGCTGAAGCACCCCCAGATCATCACCAATCCTCTACCAAATTTCACAGTTGGTGCGAGACACTGTGGCCTGTAGGCCTCTTCACGTCTCCGTCTAACCATTAGATGACCAGGTTGGACTCATCAGAAAAGATGAGCTTACTCCAGTCCTCTACAGTCCAATCCCTATGGTCTTTTGCAAACCTCAGCCTGGCTCTTCTTTGCTTCTCATTGATCAAGGGCTTTTTTCTAACTTTGCATGACTTCAGCCCAGTTTCGAACTGTTCACGCCGTGCACTTCAGCCCAGCTGCCATTTGCCATTCTTTTTGTAGGTCACTCGATGTCACCTACGGTTCTTGAGTGATATACGAATACTACTACTAGCGCTGTTTTTGCCATCCATCCTTGCAAGAGAATAGTGATGACCACAGCAGTGGTTTTTATACTTTTCCTTATTAAATAAAATATCTTCTAAAGTCCTTAATAAACTTCAGTACATCCAGAACTCTGCTGCTCGCCTGCTCACCCATTTCACTCTCGTCACCACATCACCCCTGTCCTACAGAACCTCCACTGGCTCCCTGTCCAACAATGGATCCAATTTAAAGTCCTTCTCCTCACTCACAAAGCCCTCCACAACCAGGCCCCCTCCTACCTTGCAGAC
>NW_023339873.1:23276946-23287817 GCF_004916995.1 Morone saxatilis | reverse complement strand
TCCCCTTTGCATTTCCACATGTGCATGAAGTGTGCATTTCAGCCTGTGTGTGTGTGTGTGTAAAACAAAAAGAGTGAAAAAAACAATTTCCCCCTAGGGGATCAATAAAGTATATTTTCTTCTTCTTCTTCTTCTTCTTCTTCTAATGGCATTTGCAAGAATCCACCAGACCGAAAAAAATAATAATCAGAGCCTTGTATGTAAAGACCATTACAGCATTTCAGAAATGTGCTCATTGTTAATTGAGAAAACAACATGAATTGAATTGTGTTAATGGTGCACAACAGACAGATGTTGTGCTAATTGGACAAAAATGTTAGCGATTGTAAAAAAGAAATTAAAAAAATGGAAGGTGTCTTTATATATATGTGTGTTTTTCTTTATTACTTTACTTTATTTTTATATTATTATTATTATTGTTATTATTATTATTATTATGTTGTTGTTGTTTTTTGGTTTATTAGTATATATATTAGTTTATTCTGTGTATTGAAATTGCATTGTAAAGTCTGTCAATAAAACTAATCTTTACGAAAAAGTTGTAGTGCATCAAGTTCTCGGGGCCACTTTACATTAGAGAGTTTTCAGACCCTCAACTCAGTTCAACATGATTCAGCACAGACAAAAATTCAATTACCACCTTCTTACCCACACACTGGGGTTTTATGCCATCTATTATCAGCCTTTGTTCAGTCTCTCTTGGAGTTTGACACTCAGTAAGTTCATTTAGATTGACTCCAGTATGCATCGGATACGATGAGCACATTCAGATTCAAAGTGGAGGACGTAAAGAAACACAAGAGCCAAACAGGAATTAGAGCCCTTCTCAGGCAGCCCTGATGATTTAAAGAGGGGGACAGAAGATAGGAGCCCTGAGCTGTGGCTGAGCAAATGAGTTCACAACAGCTCAGATCATTTAGACAGCCCTTTAGCTATGACTCAATCATCCATCTATGTACTGCATATACAATCCTCTGCTGGCAATGAAAATGTATCATGTACTGCCTGTTCACTCATTTGTCTCACAAAGCCCTTGTCACGCAAAGGTCAGAAAGTGTTTCTATTTTCATTATGACCCAGTATGTACTGTACATGCTGCAATTTAGTGTACATAATGTCATTACTTCTATAAAAAAAATCACAACCAGAGTCAGAGTTGTATACGTAGCTGGTTAGAACAGAATTACACACAGCAGTCTGGTTACAATGTCCTTTTATTTTTCACTGCACACACACATTAAGATAAACGCTAAACTCCTTTTACCACTCAGCTTGCACACCTCTTTAAGCCTCACCGTTCAACCAAAGAATATTTACAGCCATCAGTGGTAAATTGACTGTACTTATATAATGCCTTTCCAGTCTTTTGACTACTCAGTGCACTGTACAGGACATGTCACACCCATCTGCACACTGAAGCAAGGTGTCAACATGCATCACAACGGAAACTAATCATTTATACACATACACCAATTTGGGAGTATCTTGCTCAAGGATAGTCTGACACGCAGTGAGAATCAAACAGGGTATGGAACCGCCAACCTTCTGATTAGTGGACAACCCACTCTACCTCTGAGCCACAGCCGCCCCTGCATATTACACCTCTGGCCACACCCCAATCTGTAATATCGTAGCAATAGTCTGTTGAGAAAAAAACTTGTGAAAAGCCCTTCCAATTTATCATTTCTAACATTCTAACCTATCTTTTCATTTGCTTTACATGGACACAGAAGTGTATGAGACAGGCCTTTATATCCCATGCTTTTGCTTTGCTGATGGGCATATTATTCTTTGAATCTGAGCTACTAAAACTTAAATGTACTCTGATAGTCACTGCCATAAATGCATTTGTTACAGTTTTTGTAAAACTGATTTAAAACAACTTTCCTATATTGTGTAAAAAAAAAGATTGCAAAGATTGGTGTGTGTGCCATGTGTTTAACAATTTAAATTTGTGTTGTTGTTATTGTTTTCCAAGATATATTGTCTGTTCAAATATTGCTAAACTGCAGCTCAAAATAAAAACAGTTAATACCCTAAATAATTAATTTCTTAAAAATGGCTACAATTTTCTTGTTGAGTTAATTAATTTCTTAATGATTGAGTTTTTGGGGCGGCTCTAGCGCAGAGACAGAGCAGGTCGTCGACTAATCGAAAGGTTGTTGATTCGATCCCCGGCTCCTGGTGCCACATGTCGAAGTAGTCCTTGAGCAACGATACTGAACCCAAATTGCTCCTGATGCCGTGCATCGGTGTGTGAATTTGTAATGAATGAGTTAGTTTCTGTTTTGATGGGCTTTGCCATCGCTGTGTCAATGTGTGTGAAAGGGTGAAAGTGGCGCTTTGCGGGTCGGAAGACTAGAAAGGCGCTAATACAAGCTACAGGTCCATTTACCATTTACCAATGAACAAAATGAAGAAAACTAAAAATTAGTATAGAAAATTTAATTGGAGAAACCAAATTTTGAACAGTTTCAATTTAAAAACGTAAAAAAAATGTTTTAAAATTTAAAACGTTCATAATTATGGTAATTAAGTACAAGACAAATTTATTTTAAATAATGTAGAAAAACTAGTTGTAACAACTTTTTTGAGTAATCAACTTTAAAAACTTTGTGTTTATGGTACCAATTATTAAATAGTTGGTAGTTAAAAACCTTTGATTGTAGAGGGCAAAGCTAATTCCCCTAACTCAATATAGTTCACTGTTTGAACATAATTTAATTTCAACAGTTGTTATAACTCAAAAAGATTGATGGGAACAGTGGCAATACATATACTGTATATATAGTTGAGCTAAGACACTTTGTTTTGAGAGTGTAATGGTAAATGGTAAATGAACCTGTACTTGTATACGCCTTTCTAGTCTTCCGACTACTCAAAGCGCTTTTACACTACGTGCCACATTCACCTTTCACACACATTCCCAGTGATGGCAAAGTCCATCGAACAGAAACTAACCTCATTCATACACATTCACACACTGATGCACAACATCAGGAGCTATTTGGGGTTCCAGTATCTTGCCTCAAGGATACTTCGACATGTGGCACCAGGAGCCGGGGATCGATCCAACAACCTTCTGATTAAAGGATGACCCGTTCTGCCTCTTAGCCACAGCCGCCCTGTATGTGTATGCCAAAAAGATTACAAAAGGTCTATTTATTTGTATTTTTATATCAAATTCAATCATTTTGTCTTCCTTTAAAACAAAATGTGACTTGTGCTTATGTAGGCGTGAACCAGCCTATTACAAGCAATGTAATCATGACGTTCACCCATCAATCAATCTTACTTTTAGTGACACAGAGCAAAGATTCATTAGTTAGCTAACTTTGTTACTTTGCACTTCCGGTGTTCGTTCTTCACAGACCTCAAGTAAACCCTCTGGCAGCACCAAACATTTTTTAATGTTTTTATTAATATCTCTGCAATAATACAGCACAGAAATATGGTTCATACTGTCTGAATCTGTACACGACACAAGTTATTTACAGAGCTTGAAGAGAGGAAGAGAAGAGAGTGCCGTCTGCCTTTCAGTGTGCTTAATTGGTGGGTTTGTGTGTCCGTCTACATTTTGTTTCAAACTAACCAATGGGCACTCAGGAAATAATACATTATTTCTCTAACCATAGCCATACCATAGTTGCCATAGATACAGGTATTGTAGACAGTAAGAATTGTTTGTGCAAAAATAGTCCAATATTGACTTTTTTGTATGTTGGGTTGCATCAGAAATTATGTAATCAGTCTTAACACGGTATTGTTGTTGGTGTCCATAACTGCCTTTCTGTATCTGCAAAGTAAAACAGTCCTATGGTTAGACCTAGCTAGTGTTCATCTAATCTGATGATGTACTTCTAATGATGAATGTAATCTGCACTCCTAATAAATTGTGTTGCATTGAGCTACAGTCATAATAAATGGCATTATTGGCAAAGTAAAATCAAGAGGCTAAAAAATAGCATGCATGAGCTAAATGGCATTAAAATAGATTTTAAGACTTTGTTTAATGTGAGCCATCTGCGTTTGCATATTTTTCAGACTCCTCTGTGTTGCTGCCGAGTTTGATACATTGCAACTTTCAGAAAAATCCATATTCCTTGCTTGTATTTATTGCTTGGTTATGAATGTGAACTCTATTTGCAAGTCAAAAATTAAGGTAATTAAGTAACTTCTAAATGAGCCCAAATTACTGTACTTGCTGTTCATCTGTCTGTCTTATCATGAGGCCTTATAGATAATGTCCAGCTGAGGCATTCAAAGTCTCATCAGGTTCCACTGGTAGATTCTGGGGGGTTTACGGAGGGTAATCACCCTCCCTGGTGCCCTAATGTTCGAAACAACATTGCAAAGTCTTGCACTCATGCACTCTTGGATGCCCCTATGGTAGATAAAACATGATAAAATACCCCCCAGGGTACTAATCCCGTCCCTGACAAAGCTGTTTCATACCTTAGAGCCCACTTTCTCAGACTTTACATTAGCAACAGATGAGGTCATGTGCACAACACATTGCTGTGCAGTTGGAAAACCAGCACTCCAGAGGGGCAATTCGCTTTCCTTACATCCTCCCAGATGGAACAGTAGATCAGTCTCCAGCAGACCTGCTCCTCCCCAGGGAGCCTTGGCCCTCCCCAGCCTCCAGAGCATACCAGAGCAGCTAATCTGTCATTCCTCTCTGCAGTATTTCTCTCTTATTATAGGTTAGACTATTTCAAGAATATAGTCATCATATATGGGACTCACCTTGCAGGTGAAGTGACACATTCCCCCACAGCAGCGTCAGTCACAGACCGGCCCCTCATTTATCACTGACATCAGAACTGTAGTGCTGGACACCTTTCTATCACACAGTAGTCTGGTTGTGATGTGCAGCAGAGTCAGCTGGAACTCAACAGTAGCACAAGACTGATGCTATCAACAAATGAGAAATATGTCAGTGGAGTTATAAACTCAGGGCGGTTTAAATCTGGGGTTAAATGCCACAATGTAAGGGTTTGCTTCAGTAATGAGTTCACAATTTTAGATTATAAATAAATTAATTACATTTGAATTAAATGAAAACATTTGAATGCAGGCAATTATCTGCCCTCCACAACTATGGAAATATCTGTCCCTTCTTCACACCTTTCCTGTTCCTGCCTGGACCTGCTGTCTCTTGGTCCTCCCGGAGTCATAAGGCGCTTTTCATAATGTGTCTCCTGGCTTCCCTTACTTATTTCTTTTCCACATCTTAACTCCACACAGCGAGGAGGTGAGACAGAGGTGTGAGGAAGAGATGTGAGTACAGAGGAGCCGAAACTGCTAGATGTGAAATCGTTGCAGGGAACAGTTGCTACTGTATCACCTGACTAGTACCGGTGTCCACAGAACAATTTCCAAACCTTACAGTATTCATTTAGATTTCAAAATTGAATTTGAAACATAACAACCATTTATTACTGTTGTTGATTTTAATCATTTAATATTTCTTTTAAATCTTTTAATCAGTGTTATGATTATGTATTATTTACTTTAATTTGTGTTTATTTTTACACAATAGTATAGCACATACCTGCTTGTGTGATAAATGGACACCAATTTCCACCAATGTGACGAACAAAAAGGATTCTGTAAATCATTATGATGAGAAACTTTCTCAAAATATTGACTTGACTATTGACTCAGTATCTTAAAATTATGAGAAAATATGTCAATATTTTGAGGTGCTAAGTTAGCATTTTGAGAAAATGTCTCATTGTGAGGACTCACAGAATATTTTTTTTGTCACAAAACACTTGTGTAGATTAGATTGTAATTTATCACATGCAACATGACAGCACATTATATTGCATCTCACCATGTATCTGTATTCTATTATGTGTAGATCCCCATACACCATACTACACAGTAAGAGCTGGGGGAATAAACTGTGAATTAATTATCACATTTTGCTTTTCATATTGTCAATTAGGTTTTCAATCATGCCAAACATATAAATAACATATAAATAACACTCATGTTCCACATGTGGGGGTGAGGCACTGACTGATACCAGTTTCTTAGAAACTGCTGGAACACATACCGATACAAGTGGAATTATCTCAACCTACTAATACATTGTTTTTCTTGTAGAAGAAATACTGTAGGTACCTTGACTCGTAAAGATCGATTATTTGTGCAGGCCAAACATTAGTTGCATCAGTATTTCCAAAAGCTTTCATATGTGTTAATTCCCATTTCTGACTGTGTCATTCATTCTTAAGATCTATGTGAAAACTGATAGAAGCAACAAAAGAAATAACCACAATCCAGCTCGGCTCCAGTCTGAATAAAACTAGCCACTTACCTCATCAAAGCTTTGACAAGAGCGAAGAATTTAAATGTGCTGGATTTGACAAAATCATAACCTGCTGAAAGAACCAGCCTTTATTGTGAAAAGTAACGATTGGGAGACAAAGGCACAGCCTGTGCCAGTGTCTAAAAATACAGCAAATGTTAAACCAAATCACAGTGAAGGGGTGACTTTAGTTTTAAATGCAGGGAGCCAGCCTACAGACTTCAGGTTCTTGACAGGTTGCCATGAAGGCTGCAGCCCCCCCTACACAGACTTTGCCAGTTCTGAAATGTCACAGTATGCAAATGCTCCATAATTTAACTGACTGCTCTTACACTTTTCATCCACCTTAAACATTCAACTGAGTCCCCTGAAGAACGAAGGGAAAAAAGATATATGTTGTGGGTTTGGAGGGCCTTCAAATTGAAATCCTCAGCCCTTTAAATGAGTGGCAGGTAATGGACCTAAGTGCTGTCTGTATTAAATTTGTTTTAAGAGGCTGCCATTCTTTGGGTGTGCACAGTATGCACGGGCACAGAGTAAATAATCTAGTGAGTCTGGAAATTAATTTGGAAAGCATGCGGGCATGACTTGTTGAAACAGAGACTGGCTGGAGAGCCAATCAGTCTCACGAAAAGACAATTACAAAATGTAAATAGTGGACACTTGAATGGGCACTGTGTGTGAGTATGTGTGTGTGAATGAAAAGGCGAAGTCAGTGGCTGGTGTAATCCTCAGGCAACACTGACATCAAGTGGTCGTTTGTAGGAATTTCAGCATAGGACCAATGGCTCATTAGGAGTGGTTGTGGGGCTTTTACAGTGCCCGTTGTCTTCAGCATGTTATCAATTACAGGAAGTACCGTAGACAACTATGTTGATGTCAGTTCCTTGCACAAGATCAAGAGGTTAACAAAAGTTGTTCACATGTTCAGTTCATACTTCTCATATCTTTACTGCGGTTTGGCAGGTCCTAAGCATTCTGAGCAAACAAAGGTTGCAGTTGTTTCAGGGAATTCCCATGCTGAGAACAAATGTATGCCATCAGTAACTTAGAACAAGAGAACATGCTTGTATTAATTATGCAAGTTATTAATGTTAATGATGACATAATGCTAAAAGCTTAACATACAGTACATGTACTGAAACTAAAATTCAAGAACCAGAAAAACATGGAGAAAGAAAAAGACAAATGTTTGATGACAGGTTATTGAGAACCAGCTGGAAGTTGTCAGGACAAGTTAAACAAGTTTGTCAGCCCATGTTTTCTAAAACTTTTCAGCACTGAATGCATTGGCCTGGAACAAACTTTCTGAAAGACTGAAATAAATGCATGAAACAAGCTGGGATAGCACTGGCCACTCCTGAAATCTGATTGACAACCCCTTTATCTTTACCTCTTCCACTCTGCTCTGTCTTTTATAGGCTGTAGCAGGCTCCATTTTGAAGCTAGAGTGAAGATATCATGTATGTATCAAACGAAACTAGATGACTTAACATATCCATTGGTACCAACATGCTGGAGCTAAATAAAACTCCAAATTTAGGAAAGATCTTGGTGATGGAAAAACTGGTATGACTATTTGCAATGGCATCCCTTCACTTCTGACCTCAAGATAACTGAATGAAAATGGGTTATTTTGGTACCCACAAGTCTCCCCTTTACAGACATGCCCACTTTATGCTAATTCCATGGAATTTTGTGGAAAAAACATTTTTTGCATGTGGTGTAAATGTGTTATTTTCACCTGGTCTATTTTAATTTTTCTGCATACTGCAGTATTGGAATTACATAAACTGGACATGACTGGAAAGTTGAGACACACACTTTATGCCACTCCTGAATACATCAGTGCCCCACAAAGTCTGGAAACACCCATGTAGTGATGTTCAGCACTAATGTTGAATGATAAGACCTGGCTTACAGTCAGCGTTCCAGTTCAACCCAAGGTTGCTGGATGGGGTTAAAGTCAGGGCTTTGTGCAGGCCAGTCAAGTCTTTTCACACCAAACTGGGAAAAGCCTTTCTTCGTGGAATTAGCTTCGCGCACTGGGGCTTTCTCTATTAAAATTTGGAGTGGTATCTGTCAGTGAAACATGACAGATCGTTGATAAGTCACACACAGCACTCGTCACATATGTTTATAAAAATCGTATATGCAGGTGGGACATGAGGGGCACTGAGACAAATCTGGGGAAGTATCTCAAGCAAATAAGTCACCAATACTGTGGTGACATCTTCCTACAATATGTGCACGTTTGAATACAAGCTTTCTAAGAAGTGTACAATTTTCTACTTTTCCCTTTACTTACCTTACAATGTTGGCAGAAATGAACATTGCCTAACATCACTTCAGCTACCCAGTCACACAGTAGCTACGACTTGCCACCGCAGTAAGGGCAGCACCTCTAGATAGCAGAACGATCAACATATAAAAGATGGACATCTCCACTTCCTCACACTGTACAAAAATGAAGCCAAAATATTAGGATAGATCCATTACTATATTATGCTAGGGACGTCATTCGGAGACACAGTCTGCGCAGTAGTGATAGGGGTTGGCGCCGCTGTATTAAAGTCCTGCCCATATGCCCGGCCAACTCAATTATGAAAGAGCCTCAGCTGTCAATCATTAATAATGAACACTTGAACATACATCATATATACACATATATATTTAAATATATATATTAATACAAAACAAAGGTTTAAATTCATTACCATTTCTATTTATACAGTAGTGTTTTTCATCTATAAATTTACTCTAGGTCAACAGCTATCCCTTTCATATCAGGTCTGGCTAACTAACTTGCTCACTCTGTGAACAAAGCTGGTACAGGAAATAGGAGTGTTACAGCAGTTCTTACCTTCATTTGCCGTAAACAAGCGTTGGACTTGTCATGAACAAATAGTTTTTCATTTAGCTACTTGAATTACTTCATATCCTGTATGCCAAAATGCTGGCACACAAACCTGCCAACTGAGTCTCATGTTGTGCTCGCAGGTGATGACTGCACTGTCAAACATATGAGCAATGCAGATCCAGTCTCCCCTGAGAGGTGAGAAGTTGAATGAATTTTAAATGATGAAGTAACCTCTACGGAGTGTGATGAGCTCCAGCTTTCTCGTTATCTAGGACAAACCAGTTTGCTTCTTAAACACTAGATGTTATTAGGGTTGCTCAGAGTACTTTCTTAACCTTTTTCTCAAATTGGAAGTTTGGTTACATTTGGGTTGATTTTAGAAGTAGAAATGGCATTTGTGAATGGATGCTTCATATTGTTAAAGTTGATATGAGCTGATTTATATACATGAAACATCTAACACTGGTATTTGAATATGACATTCCACAGAGTGCACCTTATAATAAAAACATGCTGCACTTCCTTGTGCTTCGAAATTCCAGTAGCAGCGAGAGAAAGAAACACCCATGTGGGGGTAAGAAAGGGACACCAATGACAATACAAGAAGAAAAATTCATAGCATGACAAGACGCACAACAGCAGGATCCCTTTGGCTTTTGGCTTTTCAACATGAAAGGGGCAAACTATCAAGGTAAGAGTTTTCCTGTGACAGTTCAGCCGATTTATTCATTTTCACTTTGTCACAGAGCAATCTCAGCCCTTTGATAATTAATTATGAAGTTGAAGAACAGCTATGCTGAATGAATTTAATTATTATTATATTAACTTATCTTATTTTTTCCTAGTTCTTCTTAGTGTGTATATATAATGTTGGGCAGTGCCTACTTAGCTACATATTACAGTAATTACAATTAAGATAAAACTATTATAATGTCAAATTTACATAACAGTTAGTAATCCGAGTTAAACATATTTAGACATCTTGTGAATCAGCTTATTATCTGTCCAGAAGTTTGATGGAAGGTTGATATCAACCAGGGCTTTATGTGTTCAGTGGGCGGACTGGTGCAGGGGCTGTTTAGCCTCTAACAACAGAAGAGAAATTTGCCTTCTGAAGTCTCCAATGTCATATTACCCCATTAGGTCCTTTTACTTGGCTTTGCTAAAATTAGCCACTGCTGAACCTCCTTTCAGGCGGTTAGCAAGTTAGGTTTCACCTGGTTTTGTTCAAAGTTGGAGGGTGTATGGCTTCAAAGTGAAGTGCTGCTGGGTTTATCCATGGATTGTTAAGGGAGAACAGGATACAGAACTCATTCTTATAGAAGCTGCTCAGTGGCGCATGAGGTCAAAAAAGTTTGATTTCCTAAAAATGAAAATGCTTCAAATGCTTTTGCATTGTGGGGGTATAGAGCAAGTGCACCAGAGACTTCAGCCAAGCTGCTAACTTCCGGTTTAGCCCTCCACTAACTTGAATTGAGATAAATTAATTTATTCATGCAGCTGTTCTAGACATTCCAAATGTTAGAGGACTGAATGGATCAAATTCTGATAGTGAAACTCAGCTTTTTGTTCAGGTCACTACAGTCAGGATGGTACGGAGCCCCCGAGGTGACATGAGAAAAAACCAAAAAGTGACGAGATCTCAATTTTGAAACACGAGATCTCGAGTTTCTTTTGTGAGCTCTCGCA
>NW_023339873.1:23274843-23276846 GCF_004916995.1 Morone saxatilis | reverse complement strand
GTCAGTGGTCATAATGTTAAGGCTGATTGGTGTATGTCCAACTCATCATTTAGAGTTAAAAGACTTCAAGTTAAAGGAATTCATGTCCATAGTTCTTTTCTCTTCTTTTAAGTTCTGAAGTGGTCAGAAAACAACAACTAAAAAAAGGTTATTTAACTTTAAATATTTATGTTAAGGTAATGAGAAAAGATTACTTGATTCTACTAAATCCCTGTATGAAGTTTTACTGTGTACCTATTTCTGGTACAAAATTTTCAAATTGTGAACGAAAAGTGATTATGAGCATTTACTAAGAAGCAAATGAACATGACCCAAGACTAGAGGGATATCATTTTCCTGGAAAACAATTAAATATAAACATAATTGAAAGGTGCTGTAAGCAATATTTTTAAGTTAAAATAAGTGTTAAATAGCTCTATATTCTCTCCCAGTTTTCTGGCATCCTGTTCCCATTTTATCCAGTCAGGAGAGAGAATTCCACAAAGAGGTGGTCCTCCAAGGCGAACAGTAGAATTTCAGTGTGGTGATGCGAGTAGGAAAAGGGGACTGCTAACTGCAATAATGGACAGGAAATGTCCTCATTGAACACTGCAACGCTCTGAGACTCTGAGTGATAATGCACCAACAGTAGCTCCAACAACTGCTCCAGCTGCAGCTCCGACTGCCAAACCGATTGGACCTCCTACAACTCCGAGCAGACCTCCGACAACAGCGCCACAGGTCGTCGCTATAACCATCACTGGAGCAGCGACAAAATCATTGGACCTTTCAGCACGAGCTCTGGCTTCATAGTCGTATCTCCTAATCACTCGCTTCTCCTCCCTGTGGTAGGCCTCCTCTGCGTATTTGGTTCTCAGTTTGTCCAGCTCCCTCTGCCTCTGTGCTTCCAGCTCCTTCAGGACTCGCTGTTTCTCCTTCTCTATGGCTGCCTCTGCTCTCATGAACATTTCGTTGGTGTAGTAGCTTCCACCGTTAGCCATAGTCATCTTGTCGATTTTGTCGAGGAGCTGACTGGTTTGTTCAGGGTCTTTAATTTCGTTGTTAAAGACATGGTATTGACTGTAGCACTTCCGAATGAGGGCTTTCAGGTCGGGACTCTCGGAAATATAGCCCTCAATGGTTTGCTTCTTCAGCTGATCTCCATGTGTGAACAAAACCATTGTGTATTTAGCTGCATCTTCACCAAAAGTGGTCTGAATCATCTTGACGGTTTCCTTCTCCTCCTGGGTAAATCTGCCCAGCTGAAGAACTACCAGGAAGGCATGAGGACCAGGGGCAGACAGAGAGATGCACATCTTGATCCTCTTCAATACTTCTTCTTGGGTGAAATTAGTGTCAAACAACCCTGGAGTGTCAATGACGGCCACTTTTCGGTCCCCGACATTCCCCTTGGCTTTCTGGCACTCAGCCGTCTGGGAAGCTGGAGACAATTCCGACTCGAATGCTTCCCTGCCCAGAATGGTGTTTCCTGCTGCACTCTTCCCTACTCCAGTCTTCCCCACTAGAACAATCCTCCTTTCATTTGGATCTGTGGTGGCTCTGAATCCTGTCAGAGAGAAATACCCCTTCCATCAAACAAGAGACTGTGTGCACACTCCAGATGAAAGATCTTAGCTGTTAACATTTTTGAAAACAGAAGATTAAAGTTACACCTAATGAGACTATATCTGAACTTAACCACGACAGCCAGGCTACAAGGCTGATAAAACAGCCTTTGTTTAGCTTGATGACAATGCATTGTTGATGTTATCCAACGGGTTTAGAACAAGTGAAAGAATTTTCTCAGAGCGTCATGTAAGTGTAAATGACAGTAAGGCGACACAGGTGTACAGCACCTTTCAACTTTGAGGCTTTATGTAAGACAGAAAGGCATTAACAATTCAGTTAAACTTAATAAAGACCAAATAAAAGTACTCAAGGAAAGGAAAGCCAACTAGTGGAAAGCCATCTTATTAAGTTCAATTCAATTTGATTATTTGTATTGCGCCAATTCATAACAGAAG
>NW_023339873.1:23274511-23274746 GCF_004916995.1 Morone saxatilis | reverse complement strand
GTTCCTCCACCCAAGTCAAACTCATTCCGTAAAGCAGCTCATTAAAAAAATAGAAGAAATGAACATGAACTGTTTATTTTTGGGACTGTGATCTGTGAATGCAAACTAGCTCATTTGAATCTGTGTGACTGAACTTTGAGTTCGCACTTGTTTGAACTAAATTTTCATGCCTAAATTTGTGCCATTGACCAAATGCAACCCATCCTACGGACCCCCCGAGGTGACATGAGAAAAA
>NW_023339873.1:23269262-23274411 GCF_004916995.1 Morone saxatilis | reverse complement strand
CAAAATTGCAGCTCTTGTGGGGTGTTTCCCGGTCTGCAGTGGTCAGTACCTATCAAAAGTGGTCCAAGGAAGGAGAAGGAGTGAACTGGAGACAGGGTCATGATGCACGTAGGGAGTGAAGGCTGGCCCGTCCAACAGACGAGCTACTGTAGCTCAAACTGCTGAAACAGTTAATGCTGGTTCTGATAGAAAGGTGTCAGAACACACAGTTTGTTAGTATGGGGCTGCAGAACATTATGACCACCAGGGTGCCCAGGTGCTCATAATGTTATGGCTGATCAGTGTATGTTCTATACAGAGTTCAATCAACTCATTAGATAAAGCTTCTAAAAAAACATGATTAGCATGTTAGCAGACTTTCCAGCATGCATTGTTTAAAACTCTCCAGAGACCCTTCCTTTTTATATTTGAAGAAAACATATATGATGGAAACCAACTGTGCATCTTTAATACACTTTAAGATAAGCCCTCGTTGTTTGTTTTCACAAAAATGAAAACACTGCAAACCATGATGAAGGTTATTCAGTCCCTACTCCCTTACACTTGCGGTTTCAAATCAAATCTTCAAATAAAGTTGAACCAGCTCAAAATGATTTACAGTGTAGAGCTAATTGACTTGTACTGCATCTTTAACAGTGTCTTGACTGTATAATCTTTGTGTAATATAATTGAAATCATAATGTTCTTACCATGATGGATTATGACAGAATAATTATACATGTGTAGCATCTGAATAAACCATGCAAAACTGTATACGTGTCTGTACATACATTTCTTGAACTGATGTACTGAGTTGTGACTTTTTACAGACCATACAAGTATTGATTAATCGAGGAAATAATCAGACTGATCAGCAGTGTTGGGGGTAACTGTAATCAGATTACATTTGTCTGTAACACAGTAATGTAACGCATTACTGTTGATAACGTAAGTAATCATATTACAGTTACGCATCAAAAATTATCTCGTTACTTGCGCTTCTTTGGGAGGACCGAAAACACAAATCAAACGTCCCTTTCTATGCCTGCTTATGCAACACTCGTTTGGCCCTATGGTTTGACCTCACTCACGTCACGGCCACCCAATCGAAAGCAAAATGTAACTAGATGGTAACTAATTATTTTAAGCAGCGAGTAAAAAAAAAAAGTAAAGCATTACTTTTTTTTAAACAAGTAACTTAGTAACTTGTGTAATGGAATTTTACTGTTTTCATTACCCCACCCGCGCAGGAAAGATGGTTTGTGCTTTTTAATTTATCCAGCACTAATCGATTCACATCCACAAATCCAAATTTTCCATTATACCAACATCATTTTTAATGTTGAAATACAACAATAAAAACATGCTCATTACTCCCATACTGCTAAAATAAGGAAAGGAAATCAAACTACTTGTTACCCCGCATTTACTTTCACCTAATTTATAATTTTCTGTCTGTCCCCTTGAGCATTGACTCTTCATTGTTTACCTGTCTTTGTTCATATAAAGTAAACAATTGTTTTTAGGATGAAAAATCGTATATTCTGACATCAATTAAATTAAATTACATATACTGTTGGACTGCCATGTGCTGTTACATCTACAACATTCAGCTCTCTTCAGTTACCAGCTTAAATTATTTATTCTTCTTCGAGTTAAAACAAATTAAGGGCACATTCGAATGAGAAAAAACAAGGAATTAAAGATTCATTCGATAAGATCAGATAAGATATGCCTTTATTTAGTCCCCACAATGGGGAAATTCAAAAGGGGGGGGGTACCAAGACAACGGGAAACAGAGCGAGAGGGGGAGGAGAAAAAAAGAAGCTCCAAAAAGACTCTGCTTCCTGTAGGGAGTAACAGTGTGGGACTCGCGAAAAAAAACTCACAAACATAAGCACATATGAAGCACCACTTTACAACATAAAACTCAAAACAACTCGCACCGGGGGAGGTGGAAAGGGGGGTGGAGGCGTCAGCGGCAGACAGGCGGCCGGCTTTGTTATGTTTCTTTGAAGATAAGTCTATAATTTGCTTTTATACTTCCGCGATCCAAAAAAAGGGCACTGTTCATATTTAAAAATACACCGGTTAAGGCCACTGTAATGGGGAACATAGCAAAAAGATATGCTGCTATAGTTTCAGTGTTTGAGGCTTGCCATAGAACACAAAATTTCCATTCCTCCTGCAAAACTCTTAAATGTAGCCCTTTGGTGGAAATCTGTAAACAATTCAATTCATTGCAGTTTTATTTGTATAGTGCCAATTAATAACAGAGTTATCATCAGGACCACTTTTCAAATAGAGGCAGGGTCTAGACCGAATCCTTTTAACTCTTTACAGAGACCAACCAGACCGACCAAATGAGCTAAGACTTGGCCGAAAGGGCAGGGAAACTGCTGTTAACAGGCGCAGAAACTCGGGACAGCACCTTCGGCTCTAAGTTGGTGGTCATCTGCCTCGACATTGTAAATGTGTCCGCCTTGTTCTTAGCTATAAAACTGACTGGTGTAGTTCTTGCAACATGTGTTTCCTCTTTAATAGTGATGGGAAATCAACTGAAATGAATAGTCCTCTAATTGTGTGCTTTTTAGTGCATTTTTTAAATCTATGAGGTCAGCAATCTCCTTGATCTGATAACCCTATGAAAGCAGTGCTTGCAGGGTTACGTTAATGACTGTGTTCATGTTACCTGTTATGAAAAACACAGATTATCAGTTCTTCTCATGTCAAATGTTACCACAATTTCTAATAAAGTCGCATAGCTTCCATGCACGTCTGTGGAGCTGTCTGATGGTCCAGTGAAATATTTATTGTTTGGTTAACCTCGTCAATTAATGCGGCATACAATGAACAGGCTTGCCCATTCAAATGGTGACCATTCACCCTAATGACAGTTAAATGGATGAGTTTAATTGTAACTCACGAGGGAATTGCTGTATATCTAACTAACTTCTTCCTTCGCTTTGTACACTACATGCCCATTCACCCTTTCACACCACTTCGGTTCATGCAGAAGTCCATTGAACACCGAATAACTCATTCATGACCGATTCCACACCAGTGATGGAGCGGCAGCATTTGGGAGCAAAATTCGGAGGTTCAGTAGCTGCCTCAAGGCACCTGCTCGACATGTGCGGAGAGAGTCCCGGGCATGCGAACCAACAAACTTTCCAATTAGGTGAAGAGCGGCTCTTCCCTCTGAGGCCACAGCCGCCCAGAGACCAGAGACTTCGTGTTTAGACTTATGATTACATTTTATTACAGAACAATGCCTGTCTAAAAAGTCGAGATATGACCCCTTCTTTTAGTTTTTTATGTATTACATGACGCTTAGGCAGAACGCGCTCCAGATAAAACTGATTTATACCAATAAGACTTGATAAAACAAAACTGTTCTGCAAAAAACCAGAGGTACCTCCAACCGCCGGCGTCCTACTGCAGAAGACATTTATGGTGTTTCGGTGAGCCCCTCCTGTTAAATTTACGTTTTTCCCCTGCATTAACTTGCAACAGCCTTCCAAGGGGTTGCTTCTTCCCTCTTGCTGCTTCTGACTGCCGTTGCAGCTCGCTTTTGAAAGTCTCCGCGTCTTTTCTTTCTTTAAGCCTTTTTTTCGCTCCCGTCGTCTGGAACATCGGTGTGGCAGTGGTAGTGGGACGGTCCGGTCGTGGTCTTCATGAGCGTCAGTTCCTTGGAATACTTTTCGTGCGCGCGCGGAGCTTGCTCAGTCCCTGTTCCTGGTCTGCTCACTTGGTTGTTGAGAGGACGGATAATCTCGCGCCGTAAGATTACCTGGATGAGCTCTTTAGTTCCTTGGCTCTTTGAAACAAAAGCGTTTCAATGGTTTGGTTTCTTTAGTTTGTCTCCATGTGTGAACAACACTAGTGAGGTATTTGGCTGATCCATCGCCAAAAATGCTTTGATCATCTCACCGGTCGTCTTTCTCTTCTGGGTAAACTGGCCCCAGGCTTCAGCGACCCACCAGGAAGGCATGAGGACCCAGCGGCCAGAGAGAGAAATACACGTCTGGATCCTCTTCAGCACTTCATCCTTGAGCTGAATTTAGTGTCAAGACAGCCCCGGGGTGTCATGACGGCAACATTTTGACTCCGCCTCTCCGCCTCAAGCCCTCTGTGCATTGAGTTGTCCAGGAAGAAGCACGCACCATGTTCAGAGCTGGAACGCTTCCTCCCCCCCAGGATGTGTTTCCCGCTGCCACTAATTCCCCCGCTCCCTGTCTTCCGCCACCGAAAATCTAATTCCGGAGTTCATTGGCTCTTCTTCTGTTTTCCGAGGAGCCTGAAAGAAATAAACAATAACAACATCTTTGTTTTCAGCCTTGTTTGTACTTATGTGTATAAAATATTGAAATCTTTCAATAGCAGATTGTACTATACAACATTTAGTGATGAAACATTGGTAAAAAAAAATGGTAAAATGGACCTGCTACTTGTATAGCGGCCTTTTCTAGTTTCCGACCACTCAAAGCGGCTTTTACCACTACGTGCCACATTCACCGCTTTCACAACACATGTCACGACGAGCGTTAGGCAAGCCCATCCGAACAGAAACTAACCTCATTCTTTACACCATTTAGCACACGCGCGATGCACAGGGGCATCGGGAGCAATTCGGGGTTCGTATCCTTGCTCCAAGTACTCTCGACATTGTGGCAGCCACAGGAGCCCGGGGATTCCGAGGACGCAACACACTTCCAGCACCGATTTTCAATTAAAGCATTTCACTTTTTTTTCACTGTGTGTAATCACTAAATTGACTTAAGTAAATTATCTGAATACTTCCTCCACCACTAGTAATCTGGTGCGTAGCAAAGTGGTAAGAGTGGTACAGGAGCCTGGTTTCTCCACAATAATGTAACCACAGCTGATAAATATGTATCACCTTTAAACTACCTTAAATAAAATTTTACAAAACTGAATTTCACACAGATGTTTAATGGGACCAAAAGGTCAAAGGTCAACTTCACTGTGACATCATAATGTCTTGGAAAACACTTTTTTGTCCGTTATTCAGCACCATGACTCAGGGAACAGAAGGGGAGATTGTGACCATATTTCTCAGTTGGTCGGACACTGAACTGATGATGCTTTGGACTCAAAGGTCAAAGGTCATTGGGGCTCTCACCTTTCCATCTCATCCATTCTGACT
>NW_023339873.1:23268681-23269210 GCF_004916995.1 Morone saxatilis | reverse complement strand
GAACACAATTTTGTATAGCTATATTCAAAAAGAATCAATCTTTATATACAGTAGTAATAAAGTACCTGTGTAATGTAGGTTCACCAAAATCACACATATGTACCATTAATATAGTGATAACTTCCATTTAGCTAAAAAATACTCTTCATACCTTTCATTAAATCCCTTTAAAGTCTTCATCACATTTATTATGAGTCTGGACAAACTTGGATGTGTGTTTTGTCGCTATATTTCCAAAGTACAGTGTAAATGCGTTTCTACTGTTTATCAAAGCTGCAGTAGGTAATTTGTATCTGTCATATCTTCTGAAAATGTCACTATACAGTAGTATATGAGACAGATCATCTATGAAAAAATACGGTTCCTTTGGCTCCTCCTAGTGCTCCAAATGGCATTTGAAAGAATTTGAGTCTCATTCCGAGTCATGAAATACCAGTTACCAACTTTCTCAGAATTTGTTTTATAAAAGTTAAACTATCTTGCACTGTAATGGGGCGGCTGTGGCTCAGAGGCAGAGCGGATCGTCCCC
>NW_023339873.1:23267475-23268581 GCF_004916995.1 Morone saxatilis | reverse complement strand
CAGGTCCATTTTACCATTTTTTTTTACCAATGTTTCATCACTAAATGTGTATAGTACAATCTGTATTAAAGTTCAATATTTTATACACATAAGTACAACAAGCTGAAAACAAAGATGTTGTTATGTTTTATTTCTTCAGGCTCTCGGAAACAGAAGAAGAGCAATGAACTCCGAATAATTTTGGTGGGGAAGACAGGAGCGGGGAAGAGTGCAGCGGGAAACACCATCCTGGGGAGGGAAGCGTTCCAGTCTGAAATGTCTGCTTCTTCCTGGACAACTCAATGCAAGAGGGCTGAGGGAGAGGTCGGAGGTCAAAAGGTTGCCGTCATTGACACCCCGGGGCTGTTTGACACTAATTTCACTCAAGATGAAGTGCTGAAGAGGATCCAGACGTGTATTTCTCTCTCTGCCCCTGGTCCTCATGCCTTCCTGGTGGTCCTGAAGCTGGGCAGGTTTACCCAGGAAGAGAAAGACACCGTGAGGATGATTCAAAGCATTTTTGGCGAGGAGTCAGCCAAATACTCACTAGTGTTGTTCACACATGGAGACAAACTAAAGAAACAAACCATTGAAAGCTTTGTTTCAAAGAGCGAAGAACTCAAAGAGCTCATCCAGGTATGTTACGGGAGATATCACGTCTTCAACAACCAAGTGACAGACCAGGAACAGACTGAGCAGCTCCTGGAGAAAATATTCAGAATGACTCAAGAGAACGACGGAGGCCACTACACTGCACAGATGTTCAGGAGAGCGAAAAAGGCTTTAAAGAAAGAAAAACGGAGACTTTCAAAGGAGCTGAAGGCAGTAGAGCAGCAGAGGAAGAAGAACCTGAAGGCTGAAGTTAAGAGGGAAATTAATTTAACAGGAGGATCACCGAAACACCATAAATGTCTTCTGCAGTAGGAGGTGGAGGTACTTGTTTTTTGCAGAAAGTTTTGTTTATCAAGTCTTATGGTTAAATCAGTTTTCTGGAGGTTGTGCTAAGCGTCATGTAAATAATAAAAAACTAAAAGAAGGGTCATATTCATTTTTAGACAGGCATTGTTTGTAATAAAATGTAATATAATCTAAACACAGTCTTGTCTTGGGGCGGCTGTGGCTCAGAG
>NW_023339873.1:23260906-23267438 GCF_004916995.1 Morone saxatilis | reverse complement strand
CCCCGGCTCCTCCAGCCACATGTCGAAGTGTCCTTGAGCAAGCTACTGAACCTCGAATTGCTCCCAATGCTGTCCATCACTGTGTGAATGTGTATGAATGAGTTAGTTTCTGTTCAATGGACTTTGCCATGAGTGAATGTGTGTGAAAGGGTGAATGTGGCATGTAGTGTAAAAGCGAAGAAGAAGTTAGTTAGATATACAGCAATTCCCTCGTGAGTTACAATTAAACTCATCATTTAAACTTGTATTAGGGTGAAAGTGTCACATTTTGAAGTGGGCAAGCTGTCATTGTATGCATTTAATTGACAGTTACCAAACTATAAATATTTCATGGACATCAACAGTCCAAAGAGTGCATGGAAGCTATGCATTTATTAGATAATTGTGGTAACATTTGAACATTTGATTGAAGAATATAATCTTGTTTTTATAACAGGTAACATAACACAGTCATTAACGTAACCCTGCAAGCACTGATAGGTTTATCAATCAAGGAGATGCTGACTCATAGATTTAAAAAATGCACTAAAAAAGCACACAATTAAGGACTATTCATTTCAGTTTGTTTCCCATCACTATTAAAGAGGAAACACATGTTGCAAGAATACACCAGTCATTTTATAGCTAAGACAAGGACTAATTACCAATGTCGAGGCAGATGACCACCCAACTAGAGCCGAAGGGTCTGTCCGAGGTTTCTGCCTGTTAACAGCAGTTTCCCTGCCCTTTCGGCCAAGTCTTGCTCAATGGTGGTACTGGTTGGTCTCTGTAAAAGTATAAAACGGATCGGTCTAGACCCTGCCTCTATTTGAAAAGTGTCCTGGAGATAGACTCTGTTATTAATTGGCACTAGCTACAAATAAAACTGCAATGAATTGAATTGTTTACCAATTCCACCAAAGGCTACATAAGAGTTGCAGAGTAATGAATATTTGTGTTTCTATGCAAACTCAAACACTGAAACTATAGCACATATCTTTTTCTATGTTCCCATTACATTGCCTTAACCTGTATTCTTTAAATATGAACAGGTGCCCTTTTTGATCGCGATATAAAACAAATTATAGACTTATCTTCAAAGAAACATAACAAAGCGGCTGCCTGTCTGCGCTGGTACGCTCAACACCCCTTTCCACCTCCCCCGGTCGCGAGTTGCTTTTGCAGTTTTCATGTTGTAAAGGCTGGTGCTCATCATGTCGCTTGATGTTGTGAGGTTTTTTTTCCGCAGTCCCCACAACTCGTACCTCCTACAGGAGCAGAGTCTGGGAGCTGCTTTTTTTCTCCTCCCCTCTCCTCTTGTTTTCCCGTTGTCTTGTACCCCCCCCTTTTTGAAATTTCCCCATTGTGGGACTAATAAAGGCATATCTTATCTTATCTTATCAATAATCTTTATTCCTTGTTTTTCTCATTCGAATGTTGCCCTTAATTTGTTTTAACTCGAAAAGAATAAATAATTTAACTGGGTAACTGAAAGAGCTGAATGTTATAGATGTAACAGCACATGCAATCCAACAATATATTTAATTTAATTTAATTGATGTCAGAATATACATTTTTCATCCTAAAAACAATTGTTTACTTTATATACAAACAGGTAAACATGAAGAGTCAATGCAAGGGGGACAGACAGAAATTATAAATTAGTAAAATAAATTATACAAGTAGTTTGGATTGCTTTCTTATTTTACAGTATGGGAGTAATGACATGTATTGTTTGATTCAACATTTAAAAATGATGGTTTATAATTGAAAAATGTTGATTTGTGGATGTGGAATCGATATGCTGATAAATAAAAGCACAAACATCTCCTTTGTTTACTGACTTGTATTTGAATTTTGAAAATAAAATGGTCATTCAAAAACAAAAACACACACAAAAAAAAAACGTTTAAGCCCACGTGATCTCCCAGCTCTCTGTCATGTGACGCACGGGAAGCGAGCGCGCATCCAACAGCCGCGCGCCGCAGCGTCCGCAGACCCCGCTGTAACAGGATGGAGCGCGGAGCGTGTGCGGCGGTTGTTCTCCTTCTCGGTTTGTTTGTGGACCCCTGCTCCTCTCAGACCTACGCCCTGAACGATAAACAGGGTCTGGGGAGAGTTTTTGACGGAATTGGAGGTTTGAGCGGCGGAGGGGTGAGTTCAGTCACTTTTGAATGACTTCCTGGTACGATACGTTCTGTCCACAGAGAGCACGTAAAGTTAGCTGCCTGACTGCTTCTGTTATTGTAGTCCTTTTAACGTTAACAGTGTATCTGCTGGCTCCTTCAGGCGACGTCTCGTTTACTGGTGAATTATGCTGAGCCGTACCGCAGTCAGATATTAGACTACCTGTTTAAGGTACGGTATGAGTCACTCATTCATACAGTCCAGTGTAAAGTAGAGGGGACCTCACTGCTCTGCTTTCTGCTGTCTACAGCCGAACTTTGGAGCTTCTCTGCACATACTGAAGGTGGAGATCGGAGGAGACTCTCAAACCACTGGTGAGTCATATCAAGTAACACTGCAAATGGATTCATATGTCAGCCTATTAGTTGTCAGGAAGTAGTGCAAAATGCCAATACAGGTTCCAAGATGCAAGGTGATCCCTGACCTGACTAACAATAGATATTTAATTTACAGGCCGGTAAAAGTGAGTGAAGTTGCAAATCTTTAAAGCTAGAATAGATGACACTGGAGAAACCAACAAGAGACAGCTAGATTCTGAAAATATCCAACGACAAAAAATCCATCCCCTCCCTTCAGGTATGTCCAAGTCCACTCCCCTTAACACACATGATCACTCGGCGCATTGCTGTCATCTCTAACCGTATCCGACCACCTCATGTCTCATTCACACATACTTCTACGTAAGGCCCACTTTGTACATCCCTGATTCCTCTCCTCGCCTCCTAGGGCTGCTCGATTATGGAAAAAATCATAATCAGGATTATTTGGGTCAAAATTGAAATCCCGATTATTCAAACGATTATTTTTTTTTAAACTTCAAACATGCTGCATTTATTGGACATTTGTTCAGTTACACTTTCCTTTCCCCATAAACATTCTCCTTTTTACATTGACAGTCATAGTGCACTCTTGCAATCTCTACAAAAAGTTAAATTAAATAAAATAACACACAAAAGATAAGCCATAGAAAAACAATTTGTGTTCTCAAACTTTAGTGCATTGCCACAACATTTGAAATTTCCCCTAGTACCTTTCCCTGTAAACATTTCAGTTGTCTGGAGGAATTCATTTTACTTTCTTTTCCTCAAACATTTGTAAGTCTCCTTTAAAAAAGATCTGACGTAACTGCAAAGTACTCCGCTTTTGCCACGTCATTGGCAACTCCTTCCCGACAAGTCTCATATAGTTTTGGCAGAACAGCTCTGCTAAAATGGTGACGAGATGGCACAGCATAACGTTTGTCCAAAGTTTTGATCAGGTACCTGAAGCCTACGCCCTCGACTGTGCTAACAGGCTGCATGTCTTTAGCCAAAAAAAAAAAATTCAAATCATGTGTGAAATGTTTGGGGGTCAGTACCAAACAATCTGAAAAACAAGTTTTGCCAGCCAGGGCGTCTCTGCAGAACTCCAGTACTATCCAGTATAATTCTGTTTTATCACACATTTGACCTTTATCAAATTATTGCAGCTCTTGCAATTTGCATAGTACTTCTGCAATTTGCATAGTGCACTGGGCCATACTGCAGTTTCAACTGCATTTTGATTAATTGTGCAGCCCTAAATGAAAGAACAAGTTCCTTTTGTGTTGCACTGTCTTATGGTTGTGACATTGTCTTTTTAAGATGGAACAGAGCCGTCACACATGCACTATGAGAACGACGAGAACTACTTCCGAGGCTACGAGTGGTGGCTGATGAAAGAGGCCAAGAGGAGGAACCCAAATATCACACTCATAGGTGAGAAAGCACAGTTCTTCTGCCCTACACTCCAGGAAGCTCAGACAAACAGCTGCTGAACATAATAAAGATCATGAGAACGTCTGCCGAGAAACTAAGATCAACTGATGATAAAAGATGACAGGATATCAAGAACCCCTGCTATGTATTCTTTGTAATTGTAAGTGCCTTGGGACCATGCTGCATGGGGATCCTGCTCTTTAAATAAATACACTATTAGTTCCATATGGCATGAAAACATCTGGCATCAGGGCGGCAACAATGCAAAATAATGTTCATTGTTGACTAATCTGTCAATCATTTTCTCCATTAATTGATTAGTTGTTTGGTCCATTAAAAACAAATGTGTGTTTTGTCCACCCACAGATATTTAGCTTACTGTCATACAGGACTAACGGAACCAGAAGCTGTAATCAAAGATTGTGTACATTGTTGTGACTCAAAACAATCGATCAATTATCAAAATAGTTTGCGATTAATAGTTGACAACTTATAGTCATGGAACTCTACATGTTTATTATATCAAAGACTTGCTAGATTTTATTTTTGAAGTCTAAACACTTGCAGTGTTTGTTCATTAACATGTGTGTGTCTTCCTGTAGGTTTACCCTGGGCCTTTCCTGGTTGGGTGGGCCATGGTAAGAACTGGCCCTATGACTTCCCAGACATCACTGCAGCATACGTGGTGAAATGGATCCTCGGTGCCAAGCAGTACCACGACCTGGACATTCAGTATGTCGGGGTGTGTAGTCGTTTTACTTTGTATCTTGTTCCTTTTCAAGCGCCATGCTATGCTAATAGAATTGCACTTCATAACACATCTGCCCAAACCTTCAACCATGCACATACTCATATGCATCTGTGGTTGTGTGGCGACATCTATGACATGAATGCAATTTAAATGAATCTACATGCAGCAATACTTTCTATTTCATGCTACTTTCTAAACAGACTTACTTTACAGTGAAAACAAAGGTGAGCAGTAAAACTATTAATCACAGTTTATAGACCAACTTTCTGGTTCAACTTTGACCATACTAATGTAGTTGTGTGTGTGAAACAAAGTTTAACTGTACACTGAGGAATTATTAACATTTCAGGTGTTCACTTTCAGATAATGTGCTTTAAAAAGTCAGCATTCATTTGGTAGCTACAACCTGTCTGATCATCTGACTGCTTGTGTTTGACCTGTGTGTCACCCAGTGTTCCCAGATTTCAGGTGACTGTAGGGGCTGTTACATAAAGCAGCTCAAACAAGGTTATTTAAGTAACTCTTTTTTTCTTATGTTAGCTGAACATATAACGCTGCTTTGAGCAGCAGAATCTGTACACGTTTGCAGTGTAACTAAAATTGGCTTTCGTCTGTTTAGATTTGGAATGAGCGAAACTTTGACAGCAAGTACATCAAGGTAATCCCAAACTCTTTTTTTTTTTCTTTTTTTTTTTTCTCAATGTCCTGTCATTGATTTGACTGACAGATGTGCATTATGGGTAAGCTTGTAGCCTAAACTGTGAAATAAATGAGAAAAACAGCCACCAACATTGAGTTGTGCTCCACATGAGAGATGCAGTTTGACTCTCAGTGGTTGATTTGAAGTTCTAGCTGGGTTCCTCTGAGAGCATGTCTTTGTTGCCAAGGTTCTCCGGAACACGCTGGATAAAGTTGGTCTAACTGGCGTTGGCATCATTGCGGCGGATGGTGATTGGAGCATCGCTAACTCTATGATCGCTGACCCGCACCTTAATGACTCTGTTGAGGTGATTGGGTAAGTACAGTCAGCCTGTAGTCGCACTCAGAGGTGGCGCAGAATTAAAACTCCTACTGCAGTGGTTCCCAACCGTTTTTTCAGACGTACCCCCACAGTCCTGTCAGAGGAAAAGTATCATCACCACCCAAACGTGTTGGTTTGCACTGATTCTAAACTGGATATTATTTTACACCACTGATTTATGAAAGTGGATATTATCAGAATATTTTCCATACAGTTAAACTGTCAGTGTTTGTTTGTTTAACTTTGCATTCATACTACTTGTGACACAAGTTGCTGTTTCAACCATTTACCAACTTGTATCTAACATTTTAACAGTTTATCCATTTTTTTTGATGATTTTGTTCAATCATTCCTACATTTTTAGCTAACTTTTTCAATTCAAATTTATTTGTATAAATTATTATTGTTTATTTATTTATTATTATTATTATTTCTCCTATTCTACTCTTAGAGACTATAGGAACCACAAGTAGCCCTACATTAGGATAACTATTTATCCACTAATCACGGCTATTTCAAACATTTATCTGTTACTTTTAGCTACTTTGACCAGTTATCCATTACTTTTAGCTAACTGTTTAGCGTGCTCACATACTAACTAGTTTTCACACACTCACAGTTGTAATACCTTGTGTTTAATATGTTATCTGTTTTTGATTAAATTGTAATTTAATTATTTTTTTCAAATTAGTTGAGTTACTCCAGAATCCTTTCACATACCCCCTGGCAACTGCTGAACAACCACTGGTTGGGAATCAGTCTTTTTTGGGCACAATGGCAGTGCGATCTAAAGTGTGTGCTGTGAGTTTATTGGAGGGCAGTTTGATCTCTGACACCTGATTGACTAAACATGTGATG
>NW_023339873.1:23256580-23260859 GCF_004916995.1 Morone saxatilis | reverse complement strand
TTCTCATCTGGCGTTGTCTTCTTTCCCATAAATCTACCTGTTGTAGTGAATCAAAGCTGAATGTTTGTGGCTGTTTTTCTCTTAGACTGGAAGAGTTTAGTCATACGCCGACTTGATAAGCTTGATAAGTGCATGCTCCCATATAATGACACTTTTACCACTAAAATTAGGTCACAATCAATTATCTAATCTTTTTTCAGTTGAATTATCCAGTATTTCTAAAATCCCGATATATATCTTTGCATGTCTGCTTTTTGTCAGCGAATAGTGCATGTGTACATTTGTGTTACGACCTCAGATGTAAGATCCAGGGGAAAAGAGGAGCAACAATTAACCCAGGGTTAAAGAAAAATGAGAAAACAGAAAGTAGTAATGAAAGTCGTGCGTGCACTCACAAACGACGTACAGCACAACACAGCTCTTTGTTCTCTTTTGGGGCGGCTGTGTCTCAGAGGCAGAGCGGGTCGTCCACTAATTGGAAGGTTGTTGGTTTCGATCCCCGGCTCCTCCTGCCACGTGTCGAAGCATCTTTGAGCAAGATACTGAACCCCAAATTGCTCCGGATGCATAGCATCCGTGTGTGAATGTGTATTAATGCGTTAGTTCCTGTTCGATGGACTTTGCCATCACTGAGTGAATGTGTGTGAAAGGGTGAATGTGGCACGTAGCTTTACAATTTCAATCTCATCAAATTAGGGTTTGTGGTTTGTGTCATTAGAGCATTGATTGGGTTCAAAAAATCAGGCCCGACCAGACCCTGAAACAATTCTGTGTGAGCCCGAACCCAAATTTCTGCTTAAAAGAACTAATTTGTGCATATAATATAGTTCATATGATTATTAAACATATACATAACAAATGTATTCATTACAGTCACATGCATTATAATAAATGTTACATATATACATATCGAGCTTCTGGGCCCAAATCTGGCCTCAACCCAGCGGGTTGGGTCAGGCACGGAGCTCTAGCTGTGGTAACACAACATAGTTTGACAGATGCTGCTACACAGACAGCACCCTTTTTGTTCAGAATGTAGTTTGAAAATAGCCCACATTTAATGTTCATCCATATCCTAAACCACATACCAAAACCCTGTACAGGCCTCACCTCCCATCAGAGCCCATCGGAAAAAAAAATTCACCAAGAGTGGTTCTCTCCATCTACAGCCCCCACCAAAATCAACCCAGAGCTCTGTATTCACTGCCCAGTTCAAACAGCACTGATCCAGACTTCACACACACACACACGCTCAAATTAAGGTTGTGTTTTTATGTGTAAACTGGAGTGGGCCACAGAGAATCTATTCACCCTGTGCAGCATACAGTACACACACTGCAGGCACACACACTCACAGGACCTTGTAAAAGACTACAACCAGTGTGTGATGCAAAGTAGGTGTGAGGTCAGGCCCAGCTAAGTGCGGTGTGTTTTCCTCTCTGGAGCTGGCTCACAGGAAAGGGGCAGTGATTTTGGGGAGCCGTGCCTCACTGAGACACACTGTTGTGTTCTCCAGACAGAGGGGGAGGGAAGGGAGGAAGGACGCAGGAGGAGGAGGAGGAGGAGAGGTAGAGGCACGTTACCCCAGATGAATCACAGCGAGGAAGAAATGCTCTGAGTGATACGTTTCTGAGTTTCTGACCTGATGTTCTGTCCAGACTTCTGGTCGTCTGTCTGGAGTGAATCCATCCTTTGGATCCCCCATTTGCCCCTCCGCTAGAGGCTGTGGATGCTGGCTTAAAGACAACATGATCGACTACGGTGAGTTCCACTCCCGACAGGGATGTTTATCAGTGTCGAATTATCCAAACCATGTGTCTCTGACTGGTTTCCAAGCTGACATTTCCGACTATAAAGATTACATAACAGTAAAGTAAAAGAAAAACAGTTTCTGAGGTCTGTCTGAGTGAGTATTGTGTAACTATCAAAATTAGTTGCAAAGCAGGGAAGTTAAATGATGCACTTGTTGGCCTGAGGGCTGGATGTGTGTAACAACCTTAGCGTGTGTTTGTGTTCATGGACCCACTTGCACACAGAGGTCTTTTATGAAAAGACTAATTATATAACATTGTGTATGTCTATACTAAGGTGACCTTTAGAGCACAAATAGCCAGATGAGACCAGCTGTGGATGGGCTTCCTCTCTGTTCTCCCCACAGCCACGCTTAAAACCTTGGGGCCAGGCTCAGATACAACCACATGGCCAGCTGTCATTCCAACAGAGGCCAAGCAGCCGAGCCTCCAGAGTGTGAGATCACTTACAGAACCAGAATTCAATCATCAATCATGTCCCCTTTAGGATTCAGGTCATAAATAATGTCTTTGATTTGATAAAAGTGGTGCAGTGTGACTCTCTTCAGGCGGCTCTCTCGGCTGTCCTCTGTAGGTCCTGTTCCGTCTCACGGGCTGGAAAAACCCCCAGTGAACGCTCCAAACAACACACACGTTGTTCAGCCACGCTGCCGCCCCACCCTCTCCCTTCTCTCAATCAGGTTCTGTTAGACTGCAGTCCCTGCCTTGCTAATGCTACAGGCAAAGAGTATGGCTTCTGGGAGCACATTCACACACATACATGAAAATGCAAACACGTGTGTGCACACTGTTCACACTTTTCAGCCTTCATCCCAAACACACCTTTCAACGTGACTCACTCCCCCTCCCGGTCCAAGTTTTCATACTAAACAGGGTTGCTGCTGTGCCATTACAGTGTCAGAGGAAAGTTGGACTCTGTACTTCTGCTGACATCACAGGAGGCGGTCAACATCTTCAAAGCTCTGAAACAAGTGCTTTTTATGAAGTTATAAATATACACACTAACAACCCAACCTTTTTCCTTAAGGGAGCCCTTTTCTATTACTGAGAAAAGAGACTCAGTGACTTATTGTATGGATATTTCATATTATATTCAATGCATCACAATACCAGTAGAGAGCAACTGATAAACTGTACAATGAACCCAAACAGTGAACACAATAACTGCAGGAGGCTTGTGTTAAACCGGAGATTTGAACCAGAATTATTTGCTGTGAATATTAAGACGAGATTTCCTGATATTTTTAGACATTTTTATACAATTTTCTATCTGTATTGTCTAAAAAGTTCTAACAATCATACTTAATTAAATCAAAAGGCCTTGTGACCCCCAGCGATGCTTTGGCGACCCTTAGTGGGGGTTGCGACCACCAGGTTGGGAACCAGTGTACTACCAACATAAGGGTTTTAAAGGGCTTTGAAATTGAAACTGTCATTGTCACAAAACAGTAGCTGTCCCAATTAGTGGCCACCCCATACCATTTTGTTTCCTTCCCAATACTCATTCTGATACCTAAACTTTTTACATTGACCAATACTGAGTACTGATCCAATATATGTGTGTTAAAAATGTTTATAAAAAATGCACAGTATATTATTATTTTATTATTATTATTATTAAGTGTATATTACTAAGCCTATGATAAGATAAGATAAGATAAGATAAGATAAGATAGACTTTATTGATCCCCTGTAGGGTGGGTCATGACTTTTCCATCTTGGGGGAAAACATTATAAATGCTGTTTTGGGGCATATACATTACGTGGAATTGGATCAAGACCGAGTGTGAACATATCGTGACGTCACCCATTGGTTTGTGGAGTATTGTTTTGAAGCCTCGAGTTTGGAGTTATGGGTGTCACTATTGAAGGTTTCAGTAGAGGTGAGTTGAGCTGCTCTCATTGGCTGCATTGTTTCAACTTGTCTGTTGCAGGAAACAATGGCAGCTCTCCTGTCCACACACATTCTTATATTACACATTATCAGTACACTAAAATATGTTTCTGGAAGGATTTGAGGAGAGAAACAGTCAACGCAGTAACACAATGTTGATCCATATCTGATCAGCACTGCCTAGTTTGACAGTTCGATCTGAGTTTGGTGCGTTGAGCTGGACGGACTCACTGAGAATAACCTGTCAATCACAAGGTAGCCCCACAAAAGACTGCATACTATCGGTCTGTTTTTTGCAGCAAATGGAGCTGCCACCTGCTGGCCTTTACATAGAAGAATTCTGATACTGGTTTTGGACCAATTCGAGTCCCAATTGGGTTGAAAATGATCAACAGGAAATTAAAAGGAAATTTGATCAGTCTGGTGGCATTTAAGCCATGACCCTCCTGGGCCTAGGGTAAGGGGAAATGGTGAGGCTGCTAAAAACAGAAACATTAAAGGTCCAGTGTGTAACATTTAGGAGGATCTATTGTCAGAAATGGAATATAAATATTCATAGCTATGTTTTCATTAG
>NW_023339873.1:23253806-23256480 GCF_004916995.1 Morone saxatilis | reverse complement strand
CACAAACGACGTACAGCACAACACAACTGTTCCACGGTTTGGCCCACTGGCCTTGTCTGTTTCTACTTTCCTTGTTTTAAAGCCGTTGATTACTAAACTACTGCAGGTGCGCCTGACCAGTCGGAGGGGAGGGCGGTACCTGGAACGGGACACACAGAACAGAACAGAGGCGAAACAAAACGCACTATACTCGTAACAATGGTACTGTAGAATTGTGGATTTCAATGTTCCAAATTTATATTTTCTGTCAAATTTGGATGACGGGGCTCAACAATAAGTTTAAATTGCCCACTTACCCAGAGCAAATAAAATGCCACTTTGGGCTAGTAAATCTTGCAACTCACTTGCCCAATGGGGCCTGAAATAATGAAAGACTTTTTTTGGAGCTGATGATGGAAGTTAGAGTGAGCCATCTCACTTCCTTCTCGTATGTGTCATTGTACACGCTCAGTACCGATCGACCTAAAAAAAACCACAACACAACAATTCTTATATTCAGGTTAATGTACACTAATGCAAACATACCTATGAATATTATATTTTCCATTTCTGACAATATCCTCCTAAATGTTACACCAGCTGGACCTTTTTAAATGAATAATCTCAACTGTTCTGCTTCTTTAGCTGAAAACAAAACGTCACATTTGGGGCAAATGGGCAAAAAAATCGTTAAAGGCAGCTTTATAGTCAGTTTTTATAAAAAATCAAAAAACATAACAAAGCTTGATTTTGCAGGTGTGTGAGTTTTAAATGGTTGCAGCAAATACTGTAAACCCTGATCAAGTCCAAATAGTCCCAGCTATAAATCTGTGTCTTACTCTGTTCTCTCCTCCTGTGTGACTGACTGGCTGTACCAGCTGCTGCGTTACACTCTGGATAAGAATGGCCTGGAGGGGGTCAGGATCATAGCCAGTGACAACCTGTGGGAGCCCATTACCCTGTATCTGCTGCTAGACCCAGAGCTCAGCAGAGCTGTAGACGTGATAGGGTAGGACCCCTCTCTGCGCGTGGTGTTTGTCTGCACGCCCTAACATCAGTTTGTTGTGTCTAACTGAGCTATTAACAGGTGATACATGCAAGCACTGGATCTGTGGTCCTCTTTAATGGGCTGAGAGTGTACTCTTTACCTGCATGATATGGACAGTACTAACCATAACATTCTTGTGATCAGTGTTTCTGTTTGTGTGTGTGCATGAGCATATTTCAATGGCTAATTCTGATCTGTGTTCTGTCTGCTCACAGTAGTAGTGCTTGATATGGGGTTTTCAATTAAATGCTGAAATTTAGAGAGCAGGGCAATATCAAAACAGAAACAAGTCATGTATAATGCCATTATTCCATGTGCGTTACAATCTAATGTACATGGTTAGCCAATAGCATGTTGTTTTAGGTGGATTTGTATTAATTAATGAACATGAACTGTTCAGTTTTTGGAACTGTGAGTCTAAAATTGTGAACTTTGAATGTGAGCTAGTACATTTGAATCTGTGTGAAGTGAACTTTGAGCTTGCTTATATGAAACTTGCACAACACTGCAACTGTTCCTCATAGATTAGAATCTAAACCATGTGATAGTATGTGCTTAGTCACTTCCTTGTCAACATATCTCTCGCCTTCAGCAGTACATGAAAGGTTTTTTAACTTGTATTAACATTTATCATTGTAATCTTAAAAAAACATAAATTGAAAGCAAGATGTTTTCTGGAATATAAATTTCCTAATCTATGTTGCATGTGTTTTTTATTTGGCTGTTGAATCATTTGTTCATTGATTTGGCCTGTTTGGCTGTTGTCTAGTTCACTGCTTCTCAAACCATGGTACACGTACCCCTGGCGGTATGCAAGCTTCCTCTAGTGGTACGTGGAGGAATGTCACAAATATTTCTTTTAATGAAAAAAAATTAAAAACACACTCAACATACTTTACAATTGTGTGTGTGTGTGTGTGTGTGTGTGTGTGTTAAATTTAACACCCAAATGTGCATACACCTGTTATTTTCTTATTGACTTTGACCCTGTGTGTTGTATGTGTGGCATTCAGGGCCCACTACCCAGGCACCACCACTGTGAAGGAGGCTCTGAAGACGCAGAAGAAGCTTTGGTCGTCGGAGGACTACAGCACTTTCAATGATGAGGTGGGAGGAGGCTGCTGGGCTCGCATCCTTAACCAGAACTACGTCAACGGAAACATGACTGCGTGAGTAGATACACAGTGAGCATTTATATTTTATCCCACCCATCTATTTTTTTTCCTCCTATTTTTTATTTTTTTTTTTGGGATAGAATTACTTAAATCCATTAGCTTACACTGTGTTCCAAATTATTATGCACATACTGTTTTTGTTTCATTTTTTCTTACTTTAACATAGTTGCGATATATTGGCAGTCAATAGGATCTATCCTCAAATTATATCGTAACTCTGGATTTTATTACACACAAATTCACAATGAATGACAATGGCATTTCTTTGGAAAAATAACTCAAAATGCAATGTTTTCCACAATTCATTTAGCAAAACAGAGTTTCAAAACACTTAATAGTTTCTAAAGGATTGAAAACCGAAATCTGTTCTCAAATCAAAGCTGTTTAATTTAAAAACATCTTTACAGATCTAGTTACATATTAACATAGGAGCCCTTCTTTGATATCACATTAACAACTCTCTCATTCATTA
>NW_023339873.1:23252398-23253706 GCF_004916995.1 Morone saxatilis | reverse complement strand
AATTGAAAACTTTAATTGAAAAACCAAAAATCTTATGTTTTTGTAATTGAAATCATATTTGCATAATAATTTGGAACACAGTGTATATGGAAGAAAGGTTAAAACTTGCCAAAACAACCAAACACAAAAGAGAAAATATTTCATCATTAATGTGTAAAAATGATCCAAAAAGATTGTGGCTGTGCCATGAAAACCTGTGTCCAGCTGTGGTTGATTGCCATTCTTCCTCCAGCACCATCTCCTGGAACCTGGTGGCCAGCTACTATGAGGATCTGCCATTCGGCAGAGACGGGTTAATGACGGCTGAGGAGCCCTGGAGCGGCAACTATGTTGTGGAGTCCCCTATCTGGATCACAGGTCTGCATTACATCCTGCACTCAAAGACAGATACTGTGCAAATATGTTAGGTCTGTTGATCTTAACAGCACAGTAGGATGTCAAATAGACATTGAACATTCCAAGTTGCTACTGAAAACAATGCAAATGGCTTTAAAAAGAGTTCATTCCAACTAGAAACCTGTTTCTCCCGCAGATAGTTAGCTAAAATCACTCAAATATGGCACTGACACATGTTTATAAAGACAGACATTTCTTTGTTTTAAATATGTTTAAAAAATAAATGGAGAAAGTATTGTAGAAAAGCAAAGGTCAGTTGTCAAACAGGAAAATGAAGTTATAAGGTACAGTATGAAGGTTAGCTGTGTGTAGTGTGGTTCCATAGCTTACAGCATGCAGTTGGACGAAGACAGACACCTTTGTCCAATGTTTAATAATATGACTTCCATTTCTCTTTTTAATTGGCATCCACACCATTGATTGTTCAGTAAGACCCTGCATTTTCTGTAAATGACTGTCATGATGTCAACAGGTTACAGTTACTATCTGCTGTGGCTCTTAAAGAAATGAGTGACTTATCAGAGTTATCAACAGTGGTTTAATAAATCAATGTATTCACTGTGTTATTTTCCTCACAGCCCACACCACACAGTTCACCCAGCCAGGATGGACCTACCTGCAGACTGTTGGACATCTGGCACAAGGCGGAAGTTATGTAGCCCTGACTGACGGGACAGGAAACCTCACTGTTGTCATAGAAACAATGGCAAGTTGGGATTTCCCGTTTACATTTTTACTTTTTGCTTTTAAATTTTTCTACAGAAGCATATTGCTGCCATGCCAGAAAAAAAAAATTGGTATCGCATTATAATGTGAAGTCATAAAAATGAATTGATAAATGCCACATGTTGAAGTATCCTTGAGCAAGATACTGAACCCCGAGTTGCTCCTGATGCTGTGCATCGCTGTGTG
>NW_023339873.1:23245893-23252361 GCF_004916995.1 Morone saxatilis | reverse complement strand
TTGAGTGGTGGAAGACTAGAAAGGCGCTATACAAGTACAGGTCCATTTACCATTTATAACAACCTTCTTGTTATAAGAAACGTGCCATTGATGGGTTTTGCTGTTTTTCTGGTATGACAGCAATCTGCTGCTGTAGTTTCATCCCCTGCCTCTGTAATTTCAAATATTTGTTTAGAAATGATCTTATGAAGGTCTTAAGGATGTAGCTGTACAGACAATTAAACAACAAAGATTAGTTTTTAGGTTTCAGTGTTCAAGTTAAGCTTGAAGCTTGTGTTTCCAGCTGTTTTATTACTGTTGTTACATATACTGCACTGTTACTCTAAAACTGCTCTTGAGATATATGAATGTCTGTTTTCTACATTTCCTTTACAGACTCATGATCACTCAGTGTGCATAAGACCTCCACTACCTCCCTTCAATGTGACATCCCAGAATGCAACTTTCCAGCTCCAGGGATCCTTTGTAAGTTTCTCTGAGGTCTTCATCATACCGTTGAGAGTTAGTGAGTGATACTTACTGTTGTTATCCATTCTTATTTATTTTTTGTAGGCCTCCATCAAGGAACTCCAAGTGTGGCAGTCGCAGTTTAACTTCAAAACAAAAAAGCCCTCCTTCTTTGAGAAACTAACTCCACTGAAGGTAAAAGAAGCAGTTAGAAAAGATGCTTCCGACAAATCGTGGCACCAACAGTTTTAACACGTTGATGATTATTTCAGCTTGTTGATGGATCCTTCACCTTAAACCTAGCTGAAGATGAAGTTTACACGTTAACCACGATTACAACAGGACAGAAAGGAAGTTACCCAGACCCACCCCCTTCCGCCCGCTTCCCTAAAGTCTACAAGGACAACTTTGACATCCGTAAGTACAGCATGCACAGAATCCAAATGATTTTTGTTTGGTCATTGAATTCTTGGTGTGTAGGATTTAGTGCCATCTAGTGATGAAGAGCAAGAACAGGTGTACAGGGCACAGAGTGGGACTGACAGGGGCACCATTCACCCAAAATCAGTTTAGCATCAAAATGATTTCATTGTAAGGTAGAAAAGATGCATAATGTTAATTCAGAAAAAGAAGAAAAGAATCAGTTATATCAAGACAAATGATTTGATTCAAAGCACAAGCTTTCTCAAAATTCCTGACTTCCTGATTTATTTTCTGTACTGCGACCTGGTATTTTTGAATCATTGGAAAAAAAGGTCTTAATAGTCTCCATCCATCTTCCCATATCTCTGTATTTGACCTCCTGTAGGAAACCCCCCCTTCTCGGAGGCTCCGGACTTTGCTGACCAGACAGGGGTGTTTGAGTACTACATCAACCTGACTGACCCTGGACCTCACGTCTTCACCTTACGACAGGTTCTGACAGAGAGACCCGTCACATGGGCAGCTGATGCCGACCAGACCATCAGCGTCCTAGGAGACTACCAGTGGTGAATATAACTTGGCAAACATGCTAACTTAAAGCTAAAAAAAAAAAAATAACTTTTTGTCATATTTGCTGAAACTTTCCCTATATCCTGACAGTAGCACATGAGACAGATAATCTGTGAAAAAATCAGGTTCCTCTGGTTCCTCGTAATGACATTTTTATAAAAGTGAACTACTGCAGCTTTAACGGTCTAAAACCTCGTATTGTGAAGGATTTTTCTCCAACATAATATCACACTGTTACGTTACAGGCACGACCTGACGGTTACATGTGATGTCTTCATGGAGACCGTTAAGACCGGTGGGGTCTTCATAGCAGCCAGGGTGGATAAAGGTGGCCAGTCAATCCGCAGCGCTAAAGGAGTCTTCTTCTGGGTGTTTACAGATGGCACATACAAAGTTACCAATGATCTCGGTCAGTACTATCACCCTCTGCTTCATTATTAAAAACATTGTACCGGGTTGGGTAGGTGTCATTACTGTCTTATCAATGTGTGTTTGACTGTTTTGTTCTCTGCTTTTGTCAACAGCTGGACAGACTGTACTTGCAGAGGGACAGTCTGGTACCCGAGCATATGGTTGGCACACCTTATCACTCACTGTGAAAGTAAGTTGAGACTCTGTGTCTTAATGTTTGGAAATGTTTTATATTGACACTCATTTATTTGTCCTTTTCAAACCGTGTCCTTTTGGCAAAGTGAAATAATGATTGTCGTCTTGAAGATTAGAGAGATTGACTGCAACCAAATCAAGTGTGATGAGTGCTGATGAGATTAGATTAGAATTCAGATTGGGGCCTTTTTACTTTATCACCTCCTCAATTGACCCTTCTGCAATCCGGCCCCTTTTTTGCTCAGAACCTCGGTCATCTTTCTCCTTTTCCTTCAGCAATATGTTTTTTTCCCAGGAAGCGAAGTCATGATCCGCCCTACTCTGCCTCTGATTGGCTAATTCTGACCGTTTTTTATTATTATGTTATTGGTAATATTAGCAAAAGGCTGGCTAACTAGCTAGCTAATTTAAATGAATAGTTATTAAAGGATTTGATAACATTGAGTAACTTAAGAGGTGGCTTTATATGTCACGTTTATCTTTTAACCATCTTGAAAATGTGGAGGAGGAAGTTGACCAAGGTTCTGACTGAGGCTTGCTCAGTTCTTATTGGTGCACAGAACAAAAAGGGGTGGAACTAACAAGGGGTCAGTTGAATCACTTAAATTCTTTAAAGCCTGGACTCAAACATGCTTTTGGTGGAAATTATAGTTTATCAGGAACTCTGTGCACTCTGGGTTGTAGATGGTGGTATTACCTACCTGTGCTTTCCAATCAAAACAATGTGGCACTGTTAGAACCACATGAATAGTCTATGAACTGATTAGGGGATTGAATAGGTAACCATTTTAATTGATTTGTTGATATGTTTTGTTTTAAGCAAAAAAGCATATCAACAGCTCCTGTAATGTGAATATTTGCTGTTTGATAGTAAAATAAGTCAACTTGGGCTCAGAATTTCAAATGGGCATTTTTCAATATTTTTCACATTTTCTCAAGAAAACAATGAACAAATAAATTGATCATTAAAATAGTCATAAGTTCCAGTGAAGCCTTATTTTGGTAATATCTTAGTTTATGTTTCTTGATTAAACTTCTGTTGCCATGTTGTACATGTCAGATCACACTGTAAGTCCCACAGGTAAAGACACATAAACATAAGCAAGATTGTTTCCATAAATTGACTCAGGTTTTGCTGGTTGCTGAGCTTTGTATGAACTGAATGGGCTTGCAGTGATTGGCTGCTAATGGTTACAGTGTAATCACATGCTAACTGAACCTGCCACACCCATGTGACTGACTCAGGATGAGGAAGTCTATAAAGAGTCATACTGTATCTCATAAAGTGAATATGCGGATATACTCAAAGCATTTGCTGACTCACTGTGCCGCCGCTCTCCTGCAGGGCCAGTACGCCTTGGGGCAGCTGAATGGATACCCTCTGTGGAAGAACGCTGTGGTACTGACTCCAAAGAACGGCTGGGCAGCCATAGGAACACGCTCATTTGAACTGGCTCAGTTTGATAACTTTGCTGTGGTGGCAGGATAAGGATTGTACACTGTGCTGTGAATATTATGATTAATTTATTGACTTGATCAAAGCATTGATTTTAACACCATAGATGTGATTTTTTTTTTTCTCTTTATGAAAAGGTCTTACACAAGAATTAAGGAACAAGAGGGTACATAATGTAACATAAAGCACTGCACCTTTGAAAGTTCTATACAATAATTATATTGTAAATGATTTTGCATTTTGATCTGGTTTTTATGGAATAAAGAGATTTTTACGTTTTTGGGAAATAAAATTGTTTAATTATTAGAAAGCAATGTGTGTTGTATGGGTTGAAATGAAAAATAAAATAAAAAGTGCTAACAGTGGCTATTATTCATCTTTTTGAGAGTGTCATAGTTAAAGATGGTCTATTTTACATCTATTGATAGATGTAAAACTGCAGGGATAGTTTCACAATCATCCTACTGATCCAGGCACTTGTATGAGAAGGTGATTTCTAAAAATTACTTTTAAAGCTGCAACTAACTATATTTTTAAATTGACAATGGATCAAATAAAATGTAATGTGAAAGCAGTCACCCATAAGAGACAATTATAACCAACTCTGTAATGCAGTTCCACTCGCACTGAGATGTGTCAGCCTCTTCTACCACATTATTTTGGTTTTACAGCTTGCAACTTCACGCGCCTGCGTCGTGCGAAGACGCTTGCGTCGCAGGCGCGAGAGGGCCATCCCCATGGCAACGGGACACCAACAACACTTAACTTACTTCCAGCTGTGGACAGGCTGGCGGAGCCCAGAATGGAGAGACTTAAAGAATCGCCTAAAAGAGTTTTTATTAACAACGTAGACTCATACGCTTCAAAATGTATTGCCAAGGTAAATATATTTAATGGTGGAGCGTCAGGATGAAGCTAGTGGAGCTGCTAGCTAGCAGCTATTGAGCAGGACGTTGAGCTACTGCAGCACACGCCATAAGGAAGGTTAAGGACAGCTTTAACGTTAGTCACTAACATTAGTTAGTTAACGTTTGCGTCTCCCTGTGTCGCAGTTCCTTTCACAATGTGCGTTCGGAGCGCCTGTTGATGCTGAAGGAGAGACGGAGACTGAGGAAGAGGAGGAGGAGGGAAGAGTGGGTTCAAAGCAGAGCGGAGAAGGAGCTTTTCACGTTGTTGGAACTGTTTCTGAGGAAGCTGACGAGGGCAGAGCTGCATATGTGGTGGACGAGTATTCAGTGAGTGCTTCATCATTCAGAACCGTCCACTAGCACACATTGTCTGATGTCTCATATTTCTTGTTTGTGTGCCAGAAACTGAACAGGGAGGAGCTACTTGCAAAACTGATGAGTTGTGATGTTGTTATTTACAACATTACCCAGCATGCCGATCAGGTAGAAGAAGCCTCCTGGGCTGTTTCAGGTAAGCAGTTGATGGCTGTCCCGCATGTGACGGTGAAATAAAGATGATTAAAGTCATTATAATGAGAAACTTTCTCAGAGTAATCACTTAGTATCTCAAAATACTGACAGTATGGAACACAGTGTTTAATATTCCTCCCTGTCAGAAATGAATATTATGATATTGATGATAAGATTCATTCAGGTAGTATTGGTCTTTCTGAGTGTAATACTGCTTTAACTCTTTTTGTACCTCATATTTTAACCAATTTGAAAAATGTCAATGGATTTTTGCGTAGCTCTGCTTGTACTTTATGAACTGTAAAGGAAATAAAAATGATAACAGATTGTCAGCAGGCAACACATGAGCAAAACCTGAAAATGATTGCAGTGGTAAACAATAATTAGATGTAATGACACCATAACTAATGACTTGTGTTTTCTTTGTAGCCCTCCACAATGAAATGAGCCATTTTTCTAAACCGAAGATGTTCATCCTCGTCTCCACGGTGATGACCTGGGCTTGCAGCAAGTCAGTGGATCCTGTAAGCAGACACATACAGTGCTTCTGGCCAGCCTCGTGTTATTTATTTGTGTAACATGGATCTATTTTTCTGACCAACAGCCACATAACCAAAATATGTTAAAAATCTGATTCCTCACTCTAGAAAAAGTTTGTATTTTAAAAATCAGTTTTCAAAATGTTTAAGTAAAATGATTTTCTTTATTTTCTGTCAATAATATTCTGATACAACTTCATACATCTGAGTAATCTGTAAACAGTAATTGCCTTTTCAGTAACTACATCATATATCTAACAATATATGTCACTTATTTATTACAGTAAACCAAATAAATGAGTGTTTATTTGTAAGTGTTCCAGGTCTGTTTGCTCACCAACCCTGGCCATTTCAGATTTATGTTATGTTATAACAGGATGATGATCCTTTCACTGATGAGATTTTCTGGAGAAGGAAAGCACATCCCAACTTCAAACAACACATTGACCTGGAGAAGAGGGTGGCCAAAATGGGCAAAACTGTTAGTTTCAAATTCAACTTAATTGTTACATTTCACACAGGAGACACATTCATTCTATAACCCTGTCACATGGTTGTTGCTTTTAGAACATGAAGTTGTTCTCAACATACGTGGTGGCGTCGGGACTTCAGTATGGGATGGGAGAGCAGACCTTCCACTTCTTTTTCAAGGTGAGGTTTGAAAACTGCTGTAGATAGCTGCTTTGACTGCCAGCAAGATCCATTTTTATTTCCCCAGTATACATACATCTCTATCACTAAAATTACAAAAATGTAATTTTGTCATAGTGTTCATTTTCATGAGTGTTAACTGTTAAGTGTAGACATATATGTTTTACAGCTTTCTCTTCCATGTAGCTGCCAGTGTTGCTGTTTGTTTGTACGTAGATATGCTATATGCTAGGCTAATCGATGGTGAAAAGACAACCACATTTTGAAGATGGTTGTGTCGTGTATCAAAATTATCTTCAGGACATAAGACAAACAACTTCTCTCAGTTCTCGCAGAAGTTTATTTAGAATTGTATAAT
>NW_023339873.1:23237089-23245793 GCF_004916995.1 Morone saxatilis | reverse complement strand
GCCTCTTGGCACACGACCCAACCAATTCCTGAGGAGACAGCGCCCTAAAAGAAAAATTAGTAATTCCGCCTTTCTTTCCCTTCCATATAATATCATTTATGAAACTAGAGCAACGGTCAGAACTGGGTGTTCCGGCCTTGGAGATAACCCGTTCTTCCTCCCACGCTTAGGTGTTTGTAGCTATTGTAGCTCGCAAGCAGAGATGACAATATGTGTCTGTGTTTTTATCTTAGTGTGCAATAGCTTTTAGAAAATGTAGGCCTTCACATCTGTGTGTATTAAAATATACTGAAATGACTAATCCCTAACAGTTAAAAGATAAAAGTGACACATATATAATCACATCCTAAGTTAGCTAATGATAGCAAACATTAGCTAACTAGCTAAGTAACGACTGTGGTAAATTAGTCACCTAGTTAGCTAGGTTTTGCTAACATTTCAGATGTAACTAGCTAGTGAACAACTGATGTAACATTAGTGTTTTGCTCTGCAAACACTAGCTAACTAGCTAGTTTACAGTTGCCATAGAATAGCTGGCTAGTTATCTAGTGTTTAGCTGGCTAGCTAACCTAAAATGTGAATATAAATATGACACTTACACATTTAAACCATATCTAGCTATCTGGCTTGCTCAAATATTATTGGAGCACAAAGCAGAAAGGGGCAGATAGGGTCAATTACGCTTTAAAGATACATATTTCCCCTAAATGTGGCCACTGTGGCTCTTGATAATGCTAACTGTGACTCACCACCTCCGTTGTAGAGATTCTGGGAAAGTGTATCCAGGAAATGCACCAGATGCTAGATTGAAGGTGGGTTGTTCCCATACAGTATGGAGAGCTGCCTGTTTTGGTCCAGCCTGCCTCAGTCTTTTCTTACAGTTAATTTTGGCGAGGTGGAGCATGAGCCTGCAGTACGACAATGTCGATCAGGTTTTAACTTACTCAGCTGGGATCAGTCGCCAGACTTACTCAGTTCATTTCAATTTAAATTTCCAAGGGGCATTATCAACGGGTGCAGATCATAATGCCTCTGGACACTATTGGATTGATCTAAAACCAACATCAATCATCAGCTCTAGTCAAAGTGTTGGATGGACCAAAATGACAAACGTGAATTTGCTTCACCTGTGTAACTAATTGAAACAATCTGTATTGTTAGACAGCGTGGTTGGGACGTGAAGATGAAATACCTGTCTTTGGAGATGGCAACAACATCGTTCCCACTGTTCACATCAATGACCTGGCAAGGTTGGACACACACATGCACATCCATTTTTTGTTAATACTACCTTGAACAATTATTGACGTGAGGATATAGATTGCACCGAACCCTGCTTTCCTAAAGGCTTTAAGAAATGTGTTCTACATTGATAGAACTTAGACATAAGGTAACATTTATATGCCTTAAACAATATTTCTTTGTGTTAAAGTGTGATTCAGAACGTGATTGAACAACGGCCCAAGCCGTATTACCTGCTAGCTGTGGACTATTCTAACAATACCATGGGGGACATTGTGAAGGTGTGTATAGCAACTGATCAAGAAATCTTTTGTTAAATATTTGAGCCATGTCCCTGTGAATGGACTTAAAAAAGCCTGTTAAAATGACACTGTTAAAAACAAACATTCAAATGTTAGAGTTACTGATCAATTTTGAACTTTATTATTTTACACAGACAAAACAATGCAGGTTTTGCAATTCAGGTTGTATTACCTTAGTGACACAGTTGTACATGTTATCTTGGTATTTATATTATAATGTTTTCATATAGATGATGATATAATAATTCATGAACCGTTTCTCCGCCAGAACATTTCCTCTGCACTTGGACCAGGAAAGATCCAGAAAACACCAGTGGAGGAAGCCTTCCTCACAAAGGACTTGAGTGTATGTTGTACCTGTATAAATGCATTTATTTTATTCATGTGTTTATGCAAAAATCATTGTAACAGGTTACAATAACATACACATGCTCATTATGTGTACTATACTGCAGTGCTCCGGGGAGCTTGTTTTTAAATCTGGGCTTATACTGAATTATTTACAATCATGCTTTAGTATTGCTAATAAACTGATTTCTTACTAACTCAAAATTTTACAAAGCCTCAGAAGAAGTGCAACAGAAATACACTCTTTTTTTCTTTGAGATGACAAGATGAATCAATCTCATGTCTGCATGTTCAGTGCGCAGCTGGACGTGGTTGTAGTTCAGGATTAAGACTTGAAGCAAGGGGAAACAAATGGTTAGCGCTGTCGCCTCACAGCAGGAACGTCCCAGGCCCTGGCTGGGGCCTTTCTGTGTGGAGTTTGCATGTTCCCCTCTCTGAGACCCATATCCCAAACCAGAAGACAGGAAGTCGTCCATTTTAAATTTAGTGTTAATTTTAGCCGAGAGGTATTGGTAGTTATATTTTTGAACTTTGGACAGAGCCATGCTAGCTGTCTCCCCCTGCTCCAGTCCTTATACAAAGCAAGGCCAACCACCAGCTCTGTACATGAGATTGATATCCATGTTCTCATCTCACTCATAGAAACAAAATAGTGAATAGGCTTTAAGATGTGTTGACATGTTATTTCCCCTTGACAGGTAATGGAAATTGATTCCCTGCTGGTTAACCTTCGCATGGAGGGGGTCTATCTCAAGGAACTGCTCTCTATCAACTGGGTGTGTGAGTCTGGTCTGGTGGACAACATAGAGCTGGTAGCAGAGGAATACCGGCAGACCAGGGGACTGCTGGTACGTGCTACAGCAGAAAGCAGAACCTGTCCAAAGAATACACTAGTGTTAGAAGAAATATGAACTGTTCAAATCATGAAATGGCAAACGATATTAACATTTCATAGACGTGGTGTTGCTACTTTCCCAGATAAGTTGTACAAGATCATCCATGTAAATGTGTTCCCTTCAGCCAATCCGTCTGTGTGTACTGGGTCCTCCTGCGGTAGGAAAGACCACAGTGTCCAAACAGATCTGTGAACACTACAAACTCCATCACATCACACTGAAGGAGACCATCTCTGAAACCATCTTAAAACTGGTAAGCTTCTCCTAAGGCATTCAGATACACATGCACTATTGTTAAGAATATGACATACAGATATTTATTTACTTAATACTTAATATTTATTTTATACCCTTATAATTCCATTTTGATCTCTATTTCCAGGAAGATACTGTGAGGAATGCTGGTCCAGATGCAGAGAGTGAGGACACTGCAGCAGAGGCCCATGAGCTGCTGAACAGCCTGAAGGACAGTATGGAGCAGAATGGAGGTACACACTGTGACCAGTGTTTACCTCTCCGGGTCACTACAGCATTTAATCCCCGTCCTTAATCTTCAGTGACATAACGTTGGCTCTCTGGCTTGTAGCATAACATTAGCTTTTTGGCTCTTAGCATTAACGTTAGCTTTCTGGCTTATAGCACAACATTTTCTTTCTGGCTCTGTGTGGTGGCTAAGTCAGATATTTTTTCTGATGAGTTGGTGGAGACCAAAAATAGAGCCTAGAAAAGAGTAGTATTAATGGTCATGTTGTTTTCAACAAAACACAAACTCTAAGCTAATATATTATAATTCAATTCAGTGTTTATTTATAGCTGTGCCAATTTCATAACAGAAGTTATCTCATTGACCCACTTTCAAATAGGAGCAGGTCTAGACCGAACTACGAAATGGTAAAGGAACAACAAACGTGCTTAATAATTCGCTGTACTTTTTGTTATATTATTATTAAACTTGAGCAAGGAGGTTCAGTTATTAGTTTTTAGGCCTTTTAACCACATCTCATTGTCTTCAGCAAATTATATTATAGTTGGCATTATGTGGTTTTGGACTAAAGGTCAGGATATTTCAGACTTTGCTGCTTTGTTTTGGACCACTCATTTTTATTCTATCTTTCAGAAGTCCCCAGACTTTATCAAAGTAAAATACCACATAACTGGATGTTATTTTTAAACTTTTTGTCTGTTAGGTCTTTTGGATGAGCAGCTGTTGGTAAAGGTGGTGAGGGATAAGCTGATGTCTAACCCATGCAGAAACCAGGGTTTCGTCCTGGACAGCTTCCCTAAAACATATGAACAAGCTAAAGAGCTCTTCTACTGTGAGACACTGACACATACTACTGCACTCACTACACTCAGTATAACATGGATACATGCTATACGTACATACACATCTGTATTTTCTTTTTTTTCTAGCTGAAGATCATGAATCAGAAGATGAACCATCCCTGATTTTTTCAAACAGCAAGAGGATTATGCCAGGTCTGTCGTTCATAACAGTCCTGTTATTTTCCATGGTTACCATGGTTAGCAGTGAGATTTAAGCATGCTTGTACACCTAAATGAAGAGGAAGTTGCAACAAAACTACCCCTAAAGATAATAATGTAACGGCCTGAGCCTTTCAGTGATTAGTGTTGTAGTATTTATAATAGTTTGCTTGTGTGTTCCACAGAGTTTGTGTTGTGCCTGGATGCGTCAGATGACTTCCTGAAGAATCGGGTGATGAACTTGCCTGAGAGCCTGGTAAAGGAGCACAACTACGAGCAGGAGCACTTCCTGCAACGACTGGCCAGATACAGAGAGAAAAACTTGGAAGATGAAACTGTCATCAGCTACTTTGATGAGCTGGACATCACTCCTATGTACCTGGGTAAACCATGAAGCATGACCGGGGCCATCCATTAAGGGGGTAAAAGGGTAGCTTTCTGGGAGCCAGCGGCTAAGGGGGCCAACAGAGGCCAGCAATTATCATGTTCATCCTAAATACAAGCAATTATAACCAGTGTTGGGAGAGTACTGCGTTATAAAGTAAAGTACTTTAATTCCACTACAGTCGTGGTCAAAAGTTTTGATACAAGTATTGGTTTCCACAAAGTTTGTGTTCAGTGTTTTTAGATCTTTTTGTCAGATGTTACTATGGTATACTGAAGTATAATTAAAATCATTTCATAAGTGTCAAAGGCTTTTATTGACAATTACAATACGTTTATGCAAAGAGTCAGTACTGCAGTGTTGACCTCTACAATTCGCCCTGGAATGCTGTTAATCAACTTCTGGACCAAATCCTGACTGATGGCAGTCCATTCTTGCATAATCAATGCTTGGAGTTTGTCAGAATTTGTGGGTTTTTGTTTGTCCACCCGCCTCTTGAGGATTGACCACAAGTTCTCAATGGGATTAAGATCTGGGGAGTTTCCTGGCCATGGACCCAAAATCTTTATGTTTTGTTCCCCGAGCCATTTAGTTATTACTTTTGCTTTATGGCAAGGTGCTCCATCATGCTGGAAAAGGCATTGTTCATCACCAAACTGCTCTTGGATGGTTGGGAGAAGTTGCTCTCGGAGGACGTTCTGGTACCATTCTTTATTCATGACTGCGTTCTTTGGCAAAATTGTGAATGAGCCCACTCCCTTGACTGAGAAGCAACCCCACACATGAATGGTCTCAGGATGCTTTACTGTTGGCATGAGACAGGACTGATGGTAGCGCTCACCTCGTCTTCTCCGAACAAGCTTTTTTCCAGATGCCCCAAACAATCGGAAAGGGGATTCATCAGAGAAAATGACTTTAGCCCAGTCCTCAGCAGCCCAAGCCCTGTACCTTTTGCAGAATATCAGTCTGTCCCTGATGTTTTTTCTGGAGAGAAGTGGCTTCTTGACACCAGGCCATCCTCCAAACGTCTTCACACCTGCCTGCTGCCATTCCTGAACAAGTTCTGCACTGGTGGTGCCCCAGTCCTGCAGCTGAATCAACTTTATAAGACAATTGAACCTCTCTCCTTGAAGTTCTTGATAATCCGATAGATGGTTGGAACCTAAATTTAGGTGCAATCTTGGCTGGGCAGCTGTGGCTCAGAGGCCATACAGTAGATTCAGCCTATCACTGACAGCTGATATGTTCTTTATCAAACCTTACTGTGTTTCCTGTCATCCTTTCTTACCAGAGATCACCAGTAGCAGTGAACCAGACAGCTTGCTGCTGATGCAGAAGATTTTTGACACAGTGGGCCAGCCCAGGAACTACGGCCCCAGCAGCCAGGAGGTGGAGGAGGAGCAGAGGAGGAAGGCTGAGGAGAGGATGAGGAGGGAGGCCCTGGAAGAAGCCGAGCAGGAGAGGAAGGAGGCAGAGGAGGCCAGACTCAGGGTTGCACGCTGGGAGGAGTGGGTAGGTGCTGGGAGGACAGCTCCATTAGAGATAAGACTGGCTTCCAATCTATGCAGTGTACACAGTAAATTAAAGTCTGAATTAGTTGTAACATTTCACACATGCTTTAGCATTGTGTTGTACCATTATGTCCCATATTATCCATGCTGAACTTGTTTAGGCTGACAACACCAGATGCAAGCATCACATGCTGTGATGGGTGTCACAGAAAAAACCCCTCAAAGATCCACTTTACCACGTAGCTTTTACCGAAGGGTTCAGTCTTTCGCCTCCTACAGTCTCACTGGATGGAGTTTGCTCTGTTGTCTGACAACGCAACAAGAAAAATGTTTTATGCACCTTTTACTTGATCCACTGTGTGTCTAACCAAGTCTCGCTCAAGGCGAAGTCTCGTTCTGAAATCTCGGGTGGCTGGTTGCAGGAAGACAACAGTAGAAACATGAGCGAGTGTGGTGTGTGCAATACATACTGCACATTTAAGACGCTGTGCTAAACCAGAATGATCCTTTTAAGTGTTAAAGGCTGAGAGAAAAAAATGTTTTAAACTATGTTTTATATCTTTGTATATTATGTTTGATGCAGTGTGTGTGTGTGTGTGTGTGTGTGTCAGACTAAGGGTTTGGTGGAGGTGAGGCGGCAGGAGGAGGAGCTGCTGGAAGCCCAGTCGGTCCCTTTGAGGAACTACCTGATCGAGCACGTCATGCCCACTCTGACCCAGGGCCTAATGGAATGCTGCACAGCCCGACCACAGGACCCCGTGGACTTCCTGGTATTACACTCAGCATTAAGTCACTCTTCACATCTGACTTCACCAGATTCTGATTATCTCTTTTGGTTTGTCTCATTCCAGGCGGAGTACTTGTTGAAGAAGAACCCCTTAAACCACTGAAAGTAGTCTTGAGGTTGCACCCACATATGGTACAAACTGAAATGAAACCATTTTTTTTCCTTAGCTCTTCAATACATTAAAGACTGAAGTCAATTGCATGCAGGATTCCTATTAGTAGAAAACCTCCTGGAGTCTTTTAGACTTGTCACAGTATTTCAGCCATCACATGCCAAGTGTCCCTCGGTTCATGCTGGGATTTTGATTAGGTCTGATTTGTAAGTGGCCCATTCTCCTGCCCCTGTTGTATTTACACACAGCTTTGTTTGGGCTCTTGTGTGCCGGCCATTACTTAAAAGCACCCTAAAAAAGCGTATGAAAGTGCATATGAAGCCAAAAGCTAATTAGGAAGTTAATTTGTGTAATGAACTTGGTAAACTCCAAAGTAGGCATTCTCGGGTCATAATTGCTTTGATTTGGCTTCCGATATCCAGGAAGGATAAATGTTACAAATGGCAGCTCATTTGCGTCTCTCTCATGTTGCCACTCGCAACTCCAAAGTGTACATAATTGGTTGCGACGGAACACCAAATTATTTCATTGTACATACTTAATTACCACATGGGGAAATTAGTTGAGTTTATTTGGGAAACATTGTGACGCAAGCTGCTGCAAGACAATTTGACTGCACCATCTGTGAGTAGCAGGTACAAACACAACACAGAGAGTTCCTGAAAGTGAATCACACAACTGTGTTTCCTTTCACTCCTGTAGCTCGCTTCATTTGGACCGAACCAATGAAAGAAATGATGCACTGTTCCCTTTTAGTTCTGGTCCGTTTCATGTTCACAATGACTTTTACATGCAAAACAAGAGGAGTCAAATGGACTGATAGTTAACTCTGATTGGACATTTTTAATGACTGTTATCCTTTATCATCAGCGCTACATGGATCTGTGGAGGAAAATCAAATTCCTCCTTTACTGAATCCTGTGCAGTAGTACTCTCCAATGTACTATAAGGAGTTTTAACTGGTTATGAAACAGTCTCAGTTTAATACTGATGCCTCTATACGACCTACATAAATAAACCTTCAGATTGGCTATTTCTATGTAGTTCTGCTTACTACCTTCCACCGTGATCACTTCTCACTTCCCGGCTCTATATGCAAATAAACACAAAAGGGATGTACCCTACTCAAAATGCTGTCAGTCGATGTCTATCATTACTGTCCTTTTGGTCTCATGTTTTACCTGCGCTGTTAGCACCCCTGCAGGAGAGATTCTCCATGGTGGCTGTGGGATTTTATAACTGAACTACATAAGCAGTAAAAGTGTGCATCCTGCTCACACAATAAGACATCTGAGCTCTAAACTTCTAAAAATGGTTTAAAATGGTTTCAATTCCGAAGAGGTCAAATTTTACCAAAAACAACAATTGGAGGAAAATGCCAAACAATAAATAGAAATCTACGCAGCTGTAAAATGTATCCTCCCATTATTCAACTCAACTCAGATGTATGTGGTGAGCCTGTGGGGGGACAGGAACCACCGGACTAAACTAGCTGATTGTATATAAAGTAGTTCAGACCAGCTCCACCTGGAGCAGCTACAACAGTAGGATTCTATGTATGCATTAAAGGACCAGTGTGAAAGATTTAGTGGCATCTAGAAGCATAGTTGCTGATTACAACCCCCTCGCCCCACCC
>NW_023339873.1:23231363-23236998 GCF_004916995.1 Morone saxatilis | reverse complement strand
GTAATCATACACTAATGAAAACATACCTATAAGAGCTGCATAGCCCACCCGTGCTCTTATTCAAATTGTGATAATGCCACAATCAAACAAATGTTATAAACATCAAAATGTCCAATTATTAAAGCTGCAGTAGGTAACTTTTTGTCATATTTGCTAAAACTCACTATATCCTGACAGTAGTACATGTCACAGATTATCTGTTGCATGTCTCACTACTGTCAGCATATAGTGGATGTTTCAGCAAATATGACAAAAAATATGTTTATAAAAATTACCTACTGCAGCTTTAAAGCTGATAAACAAAACTAGCAGATAGAAAAAAACTGACTGGTTTTGTCTGTGTGATTTAAAGTAAATGTACTGAAACCTGGAAACACATTGGTCCTTTTAAATCTAGGTTTCAAAAGCAAAACTCCTCAACCCACACTATTCTATATGTCTGTAGAAATACAGTGACAATACAATGTAATACATTTCTAGGCCTGTTTGTTAGTGAAATAATGGCTGCAGGTATAATACTGAAGTGTGTAACATTTGAAGCACTAGGCAGAAAATGCTTACTGCAAATCATTTGAAATGTGTAAAATAAATGGATAGTCAATAAAAACAACACAAATGTTGGTCAGTGCTGTAAAAATGTTTTCTAAGCAGTCCAAAACTTGTTTTCAGGTTTATGAGCAGAATGCTGAAAGTCAAAGATGACCTTTGACCCTTAGGTTAAGCTTCAGCAGCTCCTGTGTGGTTTGCATGTGAAGTGTAGTTTGAGTTAATTTATAGAGCAGAAGCAGTTTCCTCAGTGTCTTACTACCAGTGTTGTACCACTAGATGACAGTCTTAGATCATCTATTGGCTGTCAGGAGTTAGTGGCTCTCGCTCAGAAGGTGATGATTGTGGGATTTCTGTGGGTTTTTATTCTGTTGATGATCTATGATTAAATATTTTTATTTATTTTTCTTAAATGTACATTTTGGCATGCAGCAAACATCCACACTGATCTGTGGACATTTGTGGATGAATAAACGGAAAATGAAACTTGAAAAAGTTTCTGTTGCTCTTTGTCTATTTAGTCATGATGGGTATCACTGCCCAGTATTTATGCTTATAGCATACATTATTCCAAGGAAGCATAAAATGAAGGACTTCCTGCAGCTTAAGACTTCACACCCTACCAAAAAGTGTCCAAGCTTACATGAACTGACCACAGCACTGTGTGACATCAACTGGTGACAAAGTAACTGCACGTACAGTATTAGCAGACAAAAATGTCTTATCCCTTAAATACCCCATTCAGACATATATTAAGACATGATATATGCAAGTAGTCAGCTTGGAACAATAATGTGTGTTTGATATATAATTTCCACATTAAAATCTTTAAAAAGTGATCTACTCCTTGTACCTCATTAAACATTCCAGAATGTTATATTACATGTGAATATGCAAATGTTAATTTCAAGTTTTCCTGCTGGATAAAAGATTTCTCCTACTTCACTGTAAAGTCCATTCTCAGTGTCCAGTCCACTTGTATATGTTGCATACTGGACCAATTTCAATCACATCACATGATCTTCATCATTAGCAGTTTGATCGTTTGTCCTGGAATTACAGCTGTTCAAATTTCCATTTTTTCTGAGCAAAAGCTGAGGTTGAAAAATAACTTTTCTTTGATTGGTTGCATTATGGGATGTGTAAGACTCAGGGATAGTCACTGTTGCATCAGTTTGGACCATTCTGATTTAAAATTTGTATCACTTGTGAGCCCCCAATATACTAACCTGACCATTGAAATAGTTGACTTTTATGCATATTTACTTTAAATAAACCCCCACAGTGTCCACATGGACACCCACGTGCAGCTTGGACTTTATGACCGTATGGACTGGAAGTATGGACCTTGCATGCAGACTCTATGTGTGAAAATCTGTCTACACAGCCACCCACGAAATAAAACATAATAAATATCTACAACAGTAAAATGCCACATACGCATTAATACAGCAGTCATTTTAATCCAAAAACATCAGATAGAATACTACAGTGACAGGGACCATTTTACTGTACAAAGACTTCTTTAAGTACTCATTGAAATCATCATCACATTTTTAGCACTAAACATTACATTCACTAGCTATACTCCTTAACAATAGTTACTTTAAGGGACTTTAGTTGAATATGGGATTGTCTGATATTGTTATTTATTACTGAACTGACTTGTTGCCAGTGACAGCAACAAATCCCATGCAGTGAGAACCTTTGACATATATGTTCCATCATTCCTAATACAAGCCATCAGCTGCAGTAAGCCATATATGTCTGAGTGTGTGGCGGCATCTGGACTGAATCCACTCTCACTGATGCTGGTCACTGTTTCCTAACACCCCTTAATCCATGGAGGGATGACACGCGCAAACACAGACACACACACAGAATCAAGCTGACACACATGCATGCTCACACATACAGACCAGACAAACAAACATTGACAACACACACCTACACAGACTTAAAACTACAAATCCATACCCAACTAGATAAATACACACTTATAGGAGACAGACAGAATGACACACACCCAACTGCTGTTTTAAGTGATCAGGGGACACAAGCACACACACACACGCACACACGCACACACACACACTTCCCCTAAAACCCTGCCACCAGCCTCGTTCTGAGTACTCTGAGAGGGAAAATGTGTTTTGTTGCTTAGGAACAGTTTGCCTTGCATCTCTGCGGGGGGTCTCCTTTTGAATATCATTATGTCCCCCTCGATTGGGGAAGACGACACATTTTTCTGTTCTGCCAATATTTATCTTGGGCTCCACTCGCTCTCCGGAGGCCCACAAAAACGTTTTCATTGATTAAAGGCGGTTGAAGGCAGATTCCGCCGTCAGACGCCTCACCTCTTTTAATGTAAATTTATCAAAACGGCTGCATGGCGCCATGGCAGGTGTCAAGGTTAGGAGCAGCTGCGCTTTGCTTTTCTTTAGGTAGCAGCCTGAGGAGGGGAAGAGGATGGATATTAGGATGAAATTAATGTTTGTTTGTTTGAGAGCCTTCACCTGAAAATACCTTGCTGCTACAATACAGAGCTGGACAGAGTCATACCGTCAGGCAGATGAACCAAAACTGGGGCCCTGGGCCATGAGCCAAAACCACCATCTCTCTGTGGATTTTCTATACACCCTGTCCTTTTAGTGTAACTGCTGCACAAGTATCTTTTATTTGCGATTACTAAATTGATTTTGGAATTTTATCCGCTTAATAATGGCATAATGGTGTTCTTGGAAAGTGTAAGTCACACTGATTCTTAAAATATGTACAGTATTATGTCTGTGTGGAGAGATTTGACTGAGTTATGACAAGAACAAATAGCGCAAGTACTTTAATCTCCTCCATGAACTGTCTTTTTTAAATAACTTTATTGAAACGAGTATACAATATGTATACAAGTAACAACTTGTGCATACAGATTGAGTCTATAGTCTGGACGGTAACAAAATATAGTTACTAAGTACCAAAATGACTGGCCAGTAAGTACAAAAGTTATTACTTACATGGAAACCAAGAAGAGCCAAGAAAGATAGAAAGACATTTTAGGTTGGTGGCTTGAAGATGATTGTTGAGTCGCATACCTATGCTGGGAATGAAACTCAATATTTCAGCTATGTTTCTTGGCTCTGATTGGCTGTTTTCATTCAGGCCTTGTAGATTGTTGCAAATGCACTTGGAGGAGCCAAAGCTGTCTTATGTACTAGTGTCAGGATATAGTGAAAGTTTCAACAAATATGACAAAAAGTTATTTTTATAAAAGTTACCTTCTTCAGCTTTAATAGTAAATACTAAATTATTACTTACTAGTATATGTTTTGTACACAAAAGGTAAAAATTTAGTACCAGGAAAGGACATGATACTTTTTATGAAACCATTTTAAGGTAGACTATGTATAGAGTACTTGGTATTTACAGGGACATACAAAAGGCTTTATTTTACAGTCCTAGTTCCAAACCATTTATGGAATTTTAATATGATTGATTCCTGAAAACAGTACCTATTACACATCATCAAGGTATAACAGGATACTTTGTTATACAATACTTTTAACTTGAACTCACCAAGGAAGAACAATGAAACTGGCATGGTATTTCCATGTACATACTGTGGATTTTCCTAGTAAGTAATATGTGCCTATACTGGGTAATTAAGTACTTACTAACCATTTATTTATTTCTGAATAAGTTTCCTAGTACATTTACATGTATCTACTAGGTAATACTTTCTAGCCAGTTCTTCTTCTAGAAACTTTCCTAATAACTTCGCACTTTTTGCAAGTTTCACAGGCGAAACAGTTGTTCCCAGGTCATCAAATACAGGCACGAGCAGTGTTCAGTTAGTCGCAATCTCAAACTTCACTACTAGATGCCACGAAATTCTACACACTGGACCTTTAATTGTAAAGATTACAATAGTTATACATTTGAACAGCTTTTTTGTTTGTACATTCAGATATATAAGTGCATGGTTTGATATGGACGGTGAGTTGTGAGCAGCTGGTCTGTGAATATAAAATTTGGTCATATTCAATGAATCCAAACAATATTAAACAAAAGATTCCAAAGTGAGGATAGAGTTATATTGGCCTTGTGTCTCTCCTTCTGCAGGTCCCCTTGGGGGAGGAGTGCTTCACAGTTTGATAAGATTGATATAGAAATAATAATATGAGCACAAAATACACCTAAACAATGAAGTTATTTAAAAAAATAATCTTAAAGCAGGCCCTCCTACACAGGAAACTGAGGATGTTTCTGGTATTGATGACTTCACAACTTCACAAATCTCACTTAATTTCTGTCACTGACGAGAGTACATGCCAACAAATAGTTAGTGCTAAAACAGTAAAAAAACAAAAAAGTTGTTTTCAGCTAATTAACTCTGACAGTGTGATCATAATGATTTTTAGCCATCAACTCCTAACCTGGCTGTGACACCAGCAGTGTTAATTGGAACAAAGATGCATGAAATTTAACCACAGACAGACACACTTCAGTCTGTCCATCATCCAATCTTTCAATTATTCAATTCAATCTGGTCATGTTGAAATTGGCCATCTAATAAACAAGAAAATAAATCTTATTTTTGTCCTTGTGGAGGCACACAGATTCAAAGTAAAAGTTTTTAAAGCCTTTTTTAAATTAAAAATGAAGAATGTGAATTGTGAATTTTAAGGAAAAAAAAACTTACTGTAAATTACTGTTGATCAGAGATTGAAATAAGGCTCATCAGTCATGACTGTACAATGTAATATACGTAATAGCATATAAATATCATCCCACGTTTAAATGTGTAAGTCTATGCATTATAAACCTTTGCCATGTCATTTGCTAACTAATTCAGTTAGAAAGTTTTGGGCGTGCAAGAAGGGAAAAAGTCAGGTGACCTTTGTTGTCATGGTAACAATAGTCAGGTGACTGACTGAAGTAGAACAGGAGCCGGAGCCTTCAGTTACCAAGCTCCTCTCCTATGGAATTCAATTCAATTCAATTCAATTTTATTTGTATAGCGCAAATTCATAACAGAAGTTATCTCAGGACAGTTTTCAAATAGAGCAGGTCTAAACCAAACTCCTTTTAACAT
>NW_023339873.1:23228393-23231263 GCF_004916995.1 Morone saxatilis | reverse complement strand
TATATATATATATATATTCTTTCAAAATTTCAATACAATAATTTTCATATGCCAAACGGTTTGAGCACTTGAATTTTCTGTCTTCTGCACTAAACACGCCATTGACATTATAACATTAATTACACACTTTAACTTAAATAGTAGCAACATGAAAAAAAAACATTAAGACATCAGGAAAATCATGCTAGAAGCAGAGACATGAGAAAAGTGGAAAATAATGTTTGCAGAAGTTCAGTGAATAACTCATCCACTATTTAGTTCTGAATCAAGAGTATTACTAACTGAAAGTCATCAAAATTGAAAAATATGTATCTGGTTCTACCATGTTAGAGTACAACAATAGCAATTATATAGTAATTCTACCAAAGATTTAAACTTAAAGCTCCATTAAGCGATATTTTTGGTAATAAAATGTATTATTGAAGTAGTGTGAAACGGTTGCTGGTGCTACAGATGTACGTCATCAGAATACAACTCTCTTGCCCTTCTGAACTTCCTCTTAAGTTTTTAAACTTAACTCTATCAGTCTTACATATATAAAGGTCAAGTGTGTACGATTTAGGAGGTTCTATTTGCAGAATATGGCAGAAACAGAATATAATATTAATATGCATTTTTCATTATACTGCCACCTGAGAATCTCCTTGCATTCTACAAGAGTCCGCTGTATTCACTTGGTTGCAATATGCACTTTCACCGCTAAATGCCACTAAATCCTACATCCTACTGTTATCTATAAAACTGACTCAAATTTTATAAAAAATTAATTTACTGTTTCAATACAGCTGTGTTCAATTCATGATGCAACATTTCATAAATGTTGAGAAGTCCCCATCAAATGTACCTTATTTTATATTTTAGCTATTACACTTTTTAACACGGAAATATGTGTTAACTAATTAATATCAGAGGCTAAAGACTAACCTTGTGGACATATCTGAGTGTGGTTATTTTTTCATCAAGGAGGGCTTACTGTAAAAGTTACATTGTAATGATGACACCAACAGATTTTGATAATGCCAGTTGAGTTGATATTAAATAAATGTTAAATAATTTAAAAAAAAAAAAATTAATTTAATTGAGTTTTATTTGTATAGTGCTAAATCATAACAAAAGTTATCTCAGGATTCTGGACCGTACTCTTTTTTAATTATTTACAGAGACCCAACAGTTCACACCATGAGCAAGCACTTGGCAATGGCTACATTTATTTATTTCAAGGAACTTTTATTTAATAATTCCCGATTTATTTATTTAGGGCCCCAAAAAGTGACTGACTAGAACTTTTTTTTGGATTATGCACTATTAGATCACTGATTATACCGGACATAATTAGGGCATTCTTCAGGTGGGTGCTACTTTACGACCTGATCTTCAAGTCATGCCTTGAAGATTTGTCTTTTTTTTAAAATCTAGTTTCTAGTTATCCATTTTGGCTTCTATTGTGCTTTAATGGTGCATATTCCAACATTAGTTGTGATTTAATCAAATGACAGCAAACCCTGAGGCATGTAACATTCCAGCAGGTGTGTATAGTAAGGGAAGGAAAAGGGGGGCAACAGACGCCCAGCAGCTAATTACTGTACCAAAAAAATCCACTGGGATGTCCAGGTGGCTCTGTTTAAGCTGTCAACAAATCAGCTATAAACTGGAGTATTATTTACTTTTAATGTTTAGCTTGGTCTAATGTGTTTTTAGTGTTTTACTATTTGTTGTTGTTTTACTGCTTTAATGTTTTTATGTATACTGTTTTTGACTACTTAGAAAAGCACTTATAAATAAAATGTATTATTTCAATTATATAAAAATCGCTTAATGTAGCTATAACTGCAAATTGACACAGACAAGTAACTGCAATCGTCATCAAAACATAAATACATTGTGCAGAAAAAAGTTAGCTTTCAGAGCCAACTGAGAGAGACAGCAACACAGAGACAAGGAGAGAGAGAAGCTGAAACGACACAAAAGTGAGAAACAAATTCAGGGACTATCATGCAGCTCAATGCACATGCACCAACCCGCGCACACAGACACAGACACACACACACCTCATTATTTATTTTAATTTTCATCATTTTCATTATTTATATATTCTGTAGTGGAATGTTTTTGACTGCGCAAGTGAGGGACCTGGCCTTTTTGGTCACTAAAAATGTATAGAGGAGGGTAAAATTTCTTCACTGTGGATGTAACTTCAGTTGCAATGTATATGGTTTGAACCAAACATAAACGTTACTCAGACAAAAAAAGTCTGTGTCAGAGCGACTGGCTTCTGGAAAGAGACGTTGCTGTCATTGTTCAATGCTGTGCACATGGATTTGTCATAGATATTTATTAAATCTATAACTCATCCACTGAAAACATGTAGAAGAAACCGAAGGCTTCTGTAGAAGAATGGCGGTTCTACATGGCGGCCTCCATGGAAGGCAAACCTTGGTGTCTGAAGATACACCTCATTCTAAGGTAAAACAACAATTCCTATATTCAGATAATTATAGTCTAATGAAAACATATGAATATTATATTCCATTTCTGCCAATAGATCTTCTTAAATGTTACACACTGGACCTTTAAGGATTTTCTATTGGCAGAAAATGGAATATAATATTCACAGGTAAATTCAAAGAATTTTAAATATACTCTTTCCCGCTATTAAACGACTTAGAAAGTTTCTAAAACAAGAAGTTCTGAGGGAATTGGATTAATGACTAAAGTCTTATCTCTATAAAATATGTACTTAGAATATATGTCCAATTATTTCTTTGGAAGGAGAGACGATACATTTCTAATGGAAAACAAATGTTTTTACACAAACACACACACACACACACACACACACACACACACCTACACACACATACACATACACA
>NW_023339873.1:23225261-23228379 GCF_004916995.1 Morone saxatilis | reverse complement strand
CACACACACACACAAACAAATGTTTAGGTCATAAACACATAAACAACAGTCCTTTGATCCAGGTCTTAAAGAGCCAGCTCATCATAATTGTTAAAAACCTGCAACCAATTTCTCCTCATTAGAAAGAACATTAAATCAGTTTTAAATTATAAAGACAATAAATAAAACAGCATATGGCTGAGAATATTTCACATTGATCATTGTATCAAGTTATCACATTTAATAATACAAAGAAGAGGACTACATTATCCAAAGTGTATACCCAATAAATTTTTTGTGATAAAGCATTTCTTTAAGACCTGAAATCTCAAACTTTAATGGCCCTCCAAAAATGTCACAGCAACCACCACTAGACATTGGTCAGAGGTGGTAACCATGGTCAAAATACAAACCACTGAGATGATGTCATCAGGGTAGGTGGATTATTATAACAACGAGTAAGCCGCCATGCCCCATTCATCACACTCGCATACTGCAACACTCAGTACTGAGTACTAAGTCGTGGGACCAGACTACATTGCTCCCCATGGTGGTTTATTTTCTTGAGCACAGCCACAGCTCACACGCTGGCTAAAAACCACCTGACTGCTATAGCAGGTAGTCAGCCAGTGTATTCTGATCATTACTGTTAAGACTTCAGTGCACTAAGGGAGGAAGTTTCTGAATCCACTCAGCGCAAGTTTAAAGGTGTGGAGAAATTAACTGTGTGAATGGGGAGAGGAACAGTATGCTAGGCAGCAGGTTAGTAGTGTGAATGGTACATGGCAGTGCAGGTTGGCTAGCATTGTTATACTGATCCACCCACCTTAATGGGGATCCTTTGGGTGTTGCGATGCCATAGCCTTTGGAGTCCAGGTTTCCTCCCACTTTCATGGTGTCACAAGGTTTCCTCTGCTCGATGTACTCGTTCATGGTGGACTCCAGCAGGTAGGCATACTTCCCTTTGGACTTCCTGACACGCAGGACCCCCTCCGATGTTTTCTTGACAAAGACGGAAGGTTCTGCTGATTTCATGTACTGCCACATCTTGTCAAACAAGGCGATTTTAGAGCGCTAAAAAGGAAGACAGAAAATTAAAGATACTACAACTTAATCTGTACAATTTGGGTTTACCTGTACCTTTATGTACATTGTAACACCCTAAGGACAGGGTACTTCAAGGTATCCTGTGGAGTTTTATTGTAAACAACTGTGTACCACTGAAGCATGTTTATAATTCCTGGTGGCTTCCTCGGCATGTTACCATCACCAACTGCTGATCATTGGAATAGTGTGAAACTGTTACATTGTGAATAAACATCAGATACAGATACAGATACAACAGACTGGCAATGAATTTGAAAGTGCACAAAACGAATACTACATAATCATAAGGGCCCTAATATACTTGCTTTTACCAACCAGTGTTATTAAGCCTTCTCAGTGAGCTTCTAATTGGAATCTTTTATACTTTATTTCATAAAGGAAAAAAATATATGAAGGAACAGCTCAAATTAAGTCTTTTTTTTTAATGCAATGTAGAGCTATTTCTTCTCAAGTATGTTTATTGTGTTTCATTCTTTAACAATAACAATAATATATAGTAATGACAGTCAGAGACAAGAGGCAAAGGCCACAGGTCATGGATTTGAATCCATGGCCGCTGCAGCAAGGACTTGGTTTTGGTTCACCAGCTCTACCAGGGGAGCTACCAAGATTTATTTTAATAACTTTAATGTACTTGAAGTGTGAACTGTACACCTGCATTATATAGGAAAATACAAATATCTGCTTGGGACTTGATATTGGTAGATAATCAATATTAAATGACTTGGATATGGGGCCAAAAAAAAAACTTGATCGAGATCTTACCCTGAAGAACTCCTTGGTGGATCCAGAGTCCAGGGTTCCATATGCTATTTCTGTCTGTTTAGCCAGGTCTTCAGCACTCTCAATGGGAGAAACCATCCTCTCCACTGTCAGGAAGGCAGCTAGGTTGGCAGTGTATGACGAGATGATGATCAGAGTAAAAAACCACCACACACCCCCCACTATACGACCTGAAAGAGACCTAAATACACACATAGACAAACAGACAAACAGACCATGGTATGCTGTTATTACAGTTTCATAACTCGAGCTCTCAGATGAGAACTTCATGCACTATTTGGGTGAAAGTGAAGTACCCAGTTTAGAATGATTGAAGGCCTTTGACCTGTTGTACTGTAACTCTGCGTTTTCTGACAATGTTGCTGACGGTTAACTGTTGTAAAATGTTGCAGGGAGCATTCTAAGGTCTCGCTGGAACTGGTTATATGTTGCTATGCTAATAGAAAGAACATCCCCACTAGTTTGTATAACTTCATACAATCTCTCAATCTTTCATCTGTCTTATTAAATCAGTGTTGTTTATGTTGCTTACAATCCTTGTCTGGACAAATGTAGTGAACTATAGGACTTATAGGTAGTACGGTTATAGGGCTGGATTTTTGTAGGTTTTTATAAATGTGAATTTCAGTGAGGTTTTCTTTTCCTCTTTTTCGGAACCTAGAAGCTCTGGTTTCACTTTGGCAGTCTATGGTGGAATATGTACCACTGTGGCATGTACTTGTGGGAACGCACTTCCAGTGCAGTTAGCCATAAAATCCTAGTGACTGAGAGGGCTTTCTATCCACGGTGTGAGGCTTGCTGAGACCATGTTCACGTCTCGTCACCACTTGTCTTCTCAATGACCACCCTCCAGAGTGCCCCAGGCTTTAGAAGCACCTGTGGAAAGCGACATGTCTTACAGCGGAATGAGAGGATGGTCTGGCCTCAGCTACACTCTGCTTCAGAGGCAAGAGATGTAAGGAGAAACAAACAGCGGAGATTTCTCTGTGAGTCTACACCACATCTGGCAAACACGAAGCTCATGATGTGTTCACACATTTGCCCATACCCCCACATCAAAAGGGCTAGTTTTTCATTGTTGGTAGTTGGCAGCATATGGCTCTGATTTTTATTTTTTATTTTTTTTCTCCAGGTGGGGTGGATTTATTTAAAAAAAAAAAAAAAATTTAAGTTATTTTTTTGGCCTTTTTATTGCCTTTATTTGATAGGGACGCTGATGATGACATGCAACAAAGGGCTGCAGGTTGGA
>NW_023339873.1:23224924-23225154 GCF_004916995.1 Morone saxatilis | reverse complement strand
GAATATAGTGACAGTTTCAGCAAACATGGCAAAAAATTACCTACTGGAGCTTTAATGTGTTGCTTAGATGCATTTTTGTGCTGTGTATGACAGTTTTAGCATTATTCTTTCAGCTGCAACAGTTGTGTATTAGCTTTTCATACTGAACAAGCAGTCTGTTAACCAACTTTCAAGAACTTCTTGTCAAAAAATCTGATTAATCAATTTTTGTATTTCATCTATATCTATTT
>NW_023339873.1:23224529-23224910 GCF_004916995.1 Morone saxatilis | reverse complement strand
TTTACACAAACAATGTGTCCATCGCATCTTGACAGTGAACTTTAACAAAATTGTAGACTATTGGTGTAAGTCTATACTGTCTTTTTAGTCTAGTGTTTGGCTTAGTGTTGCTTCAATTTTGTATGTATTTCACTGTTTAGCAGTCTTTCAAGAAAATATTTTGTACACATGTAATATATGTTATATGTGAATAATTTAATCTCTTCCTTTGTATGAATTAACAAAAATCCTAGAATTTGTAAGAGTATACTACAAGACCATTTTTAGCAGGGTGGGCTTAGACAGTAGTTCCCAACATTGAGCTTGACTAAATAAAGCTTCCTGAAGGGTTGCAAGCCTTTTTGATTTTAAGAGAAAAAAACTGAAAAATATACACAGTAG
>NW_023339873.1:23224319-23224479 GCF_004916995.1 Morone saxatilis | reverse complement strand
TATTTTTAATGTTTAGATTATTATAAAGATCTAAACCTGACTTGAACACCAGATAGATTCACAGAGCTTTCACTTTCTGCTGAATAGCCTCGTTGTGCATTAGAAAAGTCAAAACACCAAAAAGGTAATAGAGGTTGTGTGTATGATTGTTAAAAAAAAA
>NW_023339873.1:23222990-23224224 GCF_004916995.1 Morone saxatilis | reverse complement strand
CCAAGTCAGGGGTCATCACTTTACTCTGTTTGAAGGTAACGGTTATGGCTGTGACAGTGCTCCAGTGCCTAGTGTCTCTCTTTTTTCCCTTTTACTGGTCTTCCTCTCTGTGTTTCTCTCTGTGTTTGTATTTGTCTGGGAGTCTGTTGACATGGCAATCCCTTTTTCACTCTCATAGTTCCTAGCTCAGCAGCATCAACACACCTTGGCTCCAGTCGAGTTGTCAAAAAAATCTTTCAAACCTTTTATTTTTAATTAATTAATAAATTTTTACGAAAAACATCGGGAGTAGAGTCATGGCTATACTAACCTTGGTGAGATGTCACAACCCTGCCGCATGAAAGCACCCAAAGAGAACCAAAGGGAGTTAAAGATTCCAAACTCATTGGTGGATTCAGTTGTTAGAGGCAAAGCTCCATCCTCTGGCTCCTCTAGCGTCCACTCATAGGGGCTGAATCTGGATACCTAGAATATAATATGATCATTGCTTACATTTTCCTGTTGTACTGTACCTAAACAAAACAAGTAAACAATGCACACAAACAAGTTTTTCTATTGACAAGAGCAAAAGTTAAATGTTCAGGCATGAAAGGTTGCAGATGCTTGCGGATGACCAGCTTTAGGCGCAATGTTCAAGGTTAAACGTTATGAAAGTACCTTGGATTTTCCTGATGTGGTAGACAAAACATTATTCTGAACCTTATTTTTAAAAAATACCCAAACAGATGCAACAAAAATATTGTAAATATTTAAATAGTTAAATTTATACAAATACAACCATATGAATTCAAGTTTCTGTCTTTCACTAAGATGTACCTAATTGAAAATACACTTCATTCAAGCTCAGACACACAATAAAACTCACCAAAACNNNAAAAAAAAAAATCACCAAATCTGGCTTGTTTAAAGAAAATCCTTAAATCCCTGAGTTAGATGTCAAAATATTTCAACTTTACAGCAGTTTGCTGTTTTCCATTTGCCTTCTCTCTGCCTGCTGTCCTCTTGGTGCTACAAGGTTTAGCTAGCTGAACAGTTACTGGTCTATGCTGTCTTGATCCACAGCAGGTAATGGCTTCAGGTCCCTGTCGGAAAAGACTGTCTGACAACAATGCTTAAACGTGTCACCGGCTGTTAATATACTGGCCAAGTAAATCTATATGTGGCAAAGACTTAGATAGATAGATAGATAGATAGATAGATAGATAGATAGATAGACGTGTTCAGGGTGGCACTG
>NW_023339873.1:23220994-23222890 GCF_004916995.1 Morone saxatilis | reverse complement strand
CAGCGAAAAAAAATCCTAGGCGGAAATGGGCGTGGCCTATATGGGAAGTTTCAGCTCCATTCACCGAACGCGTGGATATAAGAGGCTGTTTAAGCAATATTTTCACGATTTTGTCAATTTAAAATCTATGTGATTGAACATGTACACTTTAGTTGTAATCATTATGTGTCTTCAGACGTGCATTGCTGAGATATTAATGTTATAATCCTTTTAGGCTTTAACTACACTCAGTCAGCACATTTCAGGCAGAATATTCATGCATGCCCATAACATCAGGGTTCTTGTGGGAACAAAACAAATATACACATAAACAGACTTACCAGAAAGAGCACAACGCTAACTCCTATGTAGGCAAAGACAATGCACATCCAGATTTCATAGGCTAGTGGGTCCAGAAAGGAGAAGACTCCTGGTTTGGACTTCTGTGGCTTTTTGATCATGATGGAGATTCCCAAAGACATGAAGGGTTTGGAGAAATCTATCACCTCTTCACGAACAAGAGTGATTGTCAGGGGAGCAACTGCTATATCTGCTTTCTGGTGGAGAGACAAAGAAGAAGTGTTTGACAGTGTAATATCTTCATGGACTTGATTCGGCTGTTGGAAAGAGGAGAAATAAACAATATTTTGTATCAAAATCCTGTGTGACGTTAACCCACTGTTTAGAAGGCTCTCCTGGTCAAGCCCAGCAGATAGTTAGTAGATAGTGTAGGGTTGTCAACTCATCTGATTCACATACAAGCTGGCACCCCATCACAGCATCCTCCCACTGATCAAGTACTTTTATTGTTGATTGCTTACCTATTACTAAAAATTATCTACGGAAATTTCATTGAGGTTTCGTTTAATCCACATATCTATACACAGCCATACATCCCAATGTGTTATACACGGATGATTATTACTGTCGCACAACATGCTTTGGAGAGACGTGTGGAGGAGAGACAAGGCAGAGAAAATGACAGACCATTTGTAGTCATATCTAGCTGAAAGAGAACAAAAACTGTACAGCGTGTCTGTTGTAAAACTGAACTAGCCAAACACAAAGGGGCAGCTGTGTCTCAGAGGTAGAGCAGGTCGTCCGCTAATCACAAGGTTGTTGGTTCGATCACAGGCTCCTCCCTGCCGGAAGTCGAAGTATGCGTAAGATACTGAATTCAGTACTGAATACTGAATCGGTGTCTGAATGCGCATGAATGTGTGAGAAAAGGCAAGTAGTGTAAAAGCGCTTCGATAATTGGAAGACTAAACAGGCACTATTCCATTTACCATTTACAATAACTCAACATTAGTGCTTCACTGTAACTGATAAAGGTCTTTTTATCGTAATTTTCACAGTATATACAGCCTTCTACATACATGAAATGAAACTTGTCCTTTGCATTTGACCCATCCTATACACATTAGGAGCAGTGGGCAGCTGTAGGCACCCGGGGAGCAGTTAGGGGTTAGGTGCCTTGCTCAAGGGCACCTAGGCAGTGCACAGGAGGTGAAACTTTCCCAGCTACCAGTCCACACTCCATACTGTGGTCTATGGGAGTTGAACCCTCCGGTTCCCAAAACAAGTCCCTACACAATGAGCTACTACGAGTCATTGTTTATCTACGGATAAAATCAGAAAAGAAAACGTGATCAATAATCTGATCATTCAACACCATGACACAGATATACAGGGCACTGTATAGCCATACACATGTGTGCAAGATCTATAAAATATGTTGGATTTTTCCATGAGTTGTTGAGCATGAGTTGAGTTCATTAATGATCTCCATGCCTACTGCTAACTTCCTCACTCATCTAACCACCAATCCATTCTAACTACCCAACTATTTCATTTATAGGGCGTCCCCTAATCTGAAGGTTGTTGGTTCTGTCCCCGGCTCCTGGTGCCGCATGT
>NW_023339873.1:23219845-23220815 GCF_004916995.1 Morone saxatilis | reverse complement strand
GTGGTCGGAAAGACTAGAAAGGCGATATACAAGTACAGGTCCATTTACCATTTACCATTACCATCTGCACTTTTCAGCATCCATGTGCACTACCTACCTCAGTTATCTAAACCCCTTATTTACCCGATTCAAACCATATCCATCCATTCCATTTATAATCATATACGTGCCTATTACACTTTTCAGCACCCATTTCAGTTACGTAACAACAGAATTTATCAGATTTATTGGATTTACCAAACCCAATCTTTTTACATTTTAAGATGCTACATTTATCTACAGCTATGTGTATTACTGACCTCACTACCTAGCCAATGGATTTACCTAATTCTAACCATCCACCTAGTCCAGTTATTACCACCTATGTCACTTACCCAGTTTACCTACCTATTTACTGCATAATCCACCTAACCACAATCCAATTATACTTTTTACCACTTTGTTCACATGCCATGTCAGGAACTTGGTCTTGCCACACACAAGGGATAACTAAAGAAGAATGGAAAATCAACTTCAAGTGGATTCTCCTGGGTTGTGGTATGACAAATTACTAAAAGACTTTTGTAAGGGGTTTTGATGTTGGTAATCCAAACCCGTTCAAAATTTGACTAATGATGTCACGGTACAGCTGGAGTGGGATTGTGTATGTGTGTGTGTGTGTGTGTGTGTGTCTGTGTGTGTCTGTGTGTCAAATCTTACCCCATACACCAGCTCTCCAACCATACCATTCCAGATCTTGGTTTCTGCATCTCTTGCTCCATATTTGCCATCTCCCACAATTCTTAGCTGGTAGCGTATTCCACAGTGCTTTGCAATCTCTGCAGCCAGGTCAACGCAGTAACCTAGCATTAGTCAAAAATAAGTAATAAAAACTAAAAACACATGCATATAGGAAGCTGTATTTTGTATTTGTATGTGTATTGTAATTTCCTTGTCACAGCAGCATTTATGTGAAACAGATATAAAAAAA
>NW_023339873.1:23219228-23219745 GCF_004916995.1 Morone saxatilis | reverse complement strand
TGTACAGACTGCGGTAACAAATTTCCCATGAAGGACAATAAAGTATATTATTATTATTATTATTATTATTATTATTATTATTATTATATGTAACCTGTATCCGTTTGTTGCTGTATGATTCTGCGAGAGAGAAAGAGAGAAACGGATAGAGGCAAGCTGTTGTGTGTGTGCTGCGGTGTGCAAAAGGAGACAAAGGGTGTTTTCACACTTGTCTCTTTCAGCTCTCTAAATGAACTCATTTTTTGCGCATATGTGAACACTCTTAACGAGCTCGGACCCTTCTGAAACAAACCCTATTCAGACCTCCTTGGGAGGTTGTCTTGAGTTTGCCTCAAGTGTGCATTGTAGTTCATTTAATCTGTGCATTTTGAACACAGTGCAGGTTTGCCCTTTGCCAGTGTATTTTACCCAGCACCGCCACATCATGTGCCTACAAGAGTCCCTTTACTATTGCTCGACTTATTGGTTTACTTAATTGGTTGAGTACTGGCTTTGGTTCATTTAAAAGGGACTATAT
>NW_023339873.1:23218960-23219147 GCF_004916995.1 Morone saxatilis | reverse complement strand
AGCTATTCAGGCACAGCCTTAATTCATGATACTATTCCCAGATGAATGTTGATTTAATGTGGCTTATTTCCCTATTGTTGACAGTTAATAAGAGAACCCCTGCATGACAGATTTCAAGTAAAAAAATAGTAAAAACATGTGTGAACTTAAATAATGTGTATAATGTTATAACATATATATATATATA
>NW_023339873.1:23216463-23218880 GCF_004916995.1 Morone saxatilis | reverse complement strand
GTGTGTGTGTGTAGGTGCGTGTGGATGGCTTGACAGGTAACATTCAGTTTGATCAGTATGGGAAGAGAATTAACTACTCAGTGACAGTTATGGAGCTGAAGAACAATGGACCTGTTAAGGTAACTAAAGAATCAGTCACAAAAACCATGTTAGCGTGTAGCTATGTGGAAGATATACGACCTGTCTGTGTGTTTGTTTTCTTAGATTGGCTATTGGAATGAAGTGGATAAAATGGTGGTGACAAAATCGGACCTTTACCCAAACGACACCATGGGAATGGAAAACAAGACAGTAATTGTTACAACAATACTGGTAATGAACAGACTAATGCAGTGGCTTTGTCACTGTAACACCCAATGTTGATGTGTAGGTCAAGTGAAAAACCCAAAATAATCTAATAGTCGCATTGGAAATGAGCAAAGGTGCTTAGGCTACTGAGAGTATTTCAGTTTGAACAGAGCCCAGACATGAGAAGTTACTAATGTAAAATTTGTAGCTCGGAATTGGGCATTCTCTCAGCTTTCTTTACATAAATGTAATTTTTTTTTAAAGAAACCCCTGATATTTTCCTCCTGACATATAATTCTTTGTGCCATTATGACAGAGTGCAATGTTACATTATGCATATTAACAATAAGTGCTGTAAGTTAAATGGACAAGCATATGATTAATAAATGCAAAGGCTGTGTTTTCTGTACTTTTAAATTGCAAGTTCATATAAGTCATATCATCATCAATCAATCATAATTCACATTACAGCATGTCATATAGTTAGAAATAACCGTGAAAACAATAAGCATAAATCACTGTATGCATGTGTCTGTCCGTGTCCGTGTGTCCATGCGTGCAGGAAGCCCCTTACGTGATGCTTAAGAAGAATGCCGAGCTATTTCAAGATAACGATCGTTACGAAGGTATGTATCATAAACAGAACTTCGTAAAACTTTTTTTTAGATATGCTGCCTCATGGAATAATGTACAGAAGGACGTGAACTTGTCAGAGCTGATTACTATGGGGGGATTTAAGTCAATCTTAAATGATTGAAAAATTTTTACTTTTGGTCAATGTGATTACTTCTAACTTGTCATTGGAATTGTTTCAGTAAATTGTCTCTGTTTATGCATCATAATAGCTATTTGTCCCTGACCTTGTCTTCCATGTTAAGTGGATATTTTCTTCACTCATCTGTAGTGTGTGACACCTGTATCCATTTTTATTAGCTGTTGTAACAATGTTTATGCTGCCCTCTTGGCCAAGTCATGCTTGAAAAAGAGATTTTGGGGGCAGACGTGTTGTCTTTGAATGCTGGACTCTCTGTTTTTGTTGTAAGATCTCTGCTAAGTGTTTATCTTTCACCTCACCAAAAAGTAGACTGTGAACATGTCTAATAACACCTTGCACCTTTCTCTGTCTCTGTCCTTCTGTCGATGCAACTGTCATAATGCTCTCTCCCCTCGATACAAATTTTCATCCTCTCTCTCTTCTCTCAATCTCTCTCATCGTCTCTCTCTCGCATCTCTCTCTGGTCTCACCCCAACACCCGCTGGTCGAAGCAGACCCTGACCGTGACGGCCGTGCGCCGCTGATCCGCTTGCTATAACGGGTGGGACACTGTGTGAGGTCATTTGTTAACCAATAAAAAATTTCTATAAGGAGTAACGGTCTAGACCCCTGCTACTAATATATAGGATGAAGTGTCCTGAAATAACTGTCTGTTATGAATTGGCACTACACAATAAAATGAAATATATAAATGAAATTAAATAAAAGAAAAAATCCAAGCTGTGGCAAAACCTGCTGAGCCTACGCAATAAGAACTGATTGGCTAAGCCTGGCTTCAAGAAACGCGCATGCAGCAGAAGCGAAACAACATTTCTTCCCTGCACAACTAGGCACAGTCAGGCGAAGCAAAAAAACCATAATCATACTAGTCAGTGCACACTGAGCCATCACGAGACGAAGAAGACGAACAGCATACGCGATAATAAATAGAGCCTGCACCCAAGAACGGTAGAAGTCATTGATGACGATCCTAGGTTCTAAGACCCGACGAAGTACCACCGATGCACCAATCGCACACCAGTTCAACAACACCCCGTTCCAGATGCCAATCATCTACATAACCTACGCGCGCCCAGCAAGCACTCAGTAAAGATTGTCCATGACGGAAAGTCAAACTGCACACCACAAACAGGAATTCATGCCATCTTTTTTTAAAGAAGCTCAATTCTATCACACTGCTACAAATCACACAGGATATCCAAACATAACCTTCATGAACCTCTTAAAGAGGGTGGTCTTAGTCTCCCTGTTTTCAATTGGTAAATGGACCTGTACTTGTATAGTGCCTTTCTAGTCTTCTGACTTTTACACTATTTTTTCAATTAAATTTTATTTGTATAGCCCCAATTCATAA
>NW_023339873.1:23211947-23216363 GCF_004916995.1 Morone saxatilis | reverse complement strand
GTCAGTGCTCGGTCCCTAATAATTTTTTTGCCTCCGTTTACCATCAGAAAAGCACAGGTTTTGACTTCCGGTTTGATGAGGTAGAGTGCAGACGTGCGAGTGGGGAGTTCTGGCCACACTTTTAATTTACTCTTTAAGTCTACCAAATTAACAGTGCTTTTTTTTCTGGGTCTGAACGCTCTGAAGGGGGCAGTGCAGCCGACAGCGGGAGCCACTCCGACCCAGTCACCAAGATTGACCTTGAGGCTCCATTCAACAAACAGCGTGATAGCTTCAAAGCTGACATGGCTATCCTGATACAACAGTCAACTGAATCCCTGAAGCAGTCGGTCGATTCATTAGGTCAGCAGGTGACGTCATTTAACAACCGTCTCACTAAAACTTTTAGTTTTTAGTTTTAGCGGGTGAAAACTTCGAGAAACTCACCAAGATGGAAGCTGCTGTTAAGTCCTTACAGTCTCAAGCCACAGTGACTCTGGAACGAGTGGATGATCTCAAGAATCGGCTCTAACTTGAGGATTATCAACATACCCAAAGGGAACGAGAAGGACCAAGACCCGACCAAGTTTGTTTCCGACCTGCTAATGGCGGTGACGGACCCTGGTGTTTTCAGCAGCCCTCCGGAGATAGAGAGAGCTCACCGCTCCCTTGGCCCCAGACCAGGAGGTGCGGGTGCGGGGAAACCGAGGACCTTTATCGTTAAGTTCCTCCCTTTCCAAGAGAAAGAAAAAGTCCTCAAATGGGCCAACACAAGCTGGATTACAATGGCTCAGAGCCGAAAGCGTATCTAGACATTAGCGCTGCTCTAGCTAAAAAACGGGCTGCATTCAACCCCCTCAGGTGCACTCGCAGTAATGCCATCTGTCATAAATGAAACCTTTAAAACATTTTACTCTCAACTATATACTTCACAATCCCCAACTGACAAAACAAACATGAGTTTCCTGGATAACCTGGAATTCCCATCCATATCTTCTGCTCAGAAGAGGGCAGTGGATCGACCTTTAGAAATTTGTGAAATTGCAGATTCAATTAAACTAATGCAAAGTGGCTATCCTATAGAGTTGTTTTTTTTAAATTGCTGATAAATGAATCCCTCTCCTTTTAAACGTGTTCAATGACTCTCTGGACCGGGGAGCCCTGCCTCAGACTCTCACCGAAGCGTCAATAACCTTATTACTAAAACCGTGTAAAGAAGATTCTGATTGTAGTTCTTACTGTCCCATTTCTCTTTTAAATGCTGATTATGAGATTTTGACTAAAGCACTGGCCTTAGGACTTAGGAATTGATTATGCCGAGCATGATTTCACTCGACCAAACTGGGTTTATGAAAAACAGACATTCTTTCTCCAACATTCGCCGCCTCCTCAACATTCTTTTTTCTCCAGCATCCAGGGTAACACCAGAAGTGGTGGTCTCCTTGGATGCGGAAAAAGCTTTTGATAGGATGGAGTGGAGTTTTCTGCTGGAGATCTTAAAGAGGTTCTGCATTGGGTCGAAGTATGTATCTTGGATCGCTCTTTTATAGTTTTCTCCTAAAGCGTCCATAAGCACTAATGGTATGAAATTCCATCTTAGCAGAGGAACCCACCAAGGGTGTCCTTTGAGCCAGTTGTTGTTCGCTGTGGCGATCGAACCTTTATCTATTGCACTTAAATCGGCCAGTTTTAGTAAAGTAATCCACAGATGCGGTTTGGAACATACACTTTCTTTATATGCGGATGATTTATTATTGTTTATTTCTGATCCAATAACTACCATCCCTAAGACAATTGAATTGCTAAATAGCTTTGGAACATTTCCGGGTTATAAATTTAACTTTTCAAAGAGTGAATGCTTTCCTGTAAATAACTTGGCCCTTGAGATCCCTGATGTGTATCTCCCATTTAAAATATCTAAAAACAGCTTTAAGTACTTAGGTGTGCATATCTGCCGTAATATATCAGATCTCTACGAGAGCAACTTTCTATCCCTAATCGACAAGCTCAAATTAGATCTGGAAAGGTGGAATAATTTGCATATATCTATAGCAGGCAGGATAAATTGCTTTAAAATGAACGTGCTTCCATGCTTTCTGTATCTTTTTCAATGTTTGCCGATCTTTTTACCCAATTCCTTTTTTTCGTGTTATAACATTATCTCATATTTATATGAAGAAGAACCCCAGATTTTAAGGAGAGAGTTTTACAAAGGCATAGGCTCGTAGGGTGGACAGGTCACTCCCTACTTAAGACCTTCTATTGCAGCTACCTACACAAAATGACTCTCTGGACCAAAGACCTGAATTAATTTGGTTGTAGCGAAATCACTGCTCTTACCTCATTTAGCTTTGATTACATAAAATTGCCCTTTCGTTCATCCCAATTTACAATTGTGCTTCCACTTAAATTTGGTCTCAATTTTAGTAATATACTTTTGGATCAGGGATTGTCCAATATAGCCCATCCATATAATAACCATCTCTCTCCCTTAGCACAGATTACAACCTTTTCTTTATTTGGCAGAGATCGGTTGTCAGGCCTAAGGGCCTCTGATTACTAAAATGGTTTCGCTAGCTTCAGTGAACTATACTGAAATTTAACCTTCCAAAATTCACCTTATTCGATACTCCAGGTCGTAACTTTGTTAAATACATAGCACCTTTTTCCCCAATAATTTTCCTAATCAGTAATTGCTCAGATTTTGGACTTCACAAACAGAAAGGCTGTATCTCAAAATGTCCTTAATCTCCATTTTAGTCGCATCTCTTGATAAAGGGTAGATTTGTGTTGTTGTTTTAATTTAATTTATTTATAGTCTAAGTTGGCTAAAACCCTGGGTTCAAAGAGTGTTTTTTTTCTTCACAATGGGTTTTAATTATTACTTTTTTAAAGGCTATAGGACAGTATCGCGAGAGCCGAGAACAGCGGAACACAAAGGCTTTACGCAATTCCACATAAACGGCACACGCTGCCCTCAATACGTTAGTGCTATAATGTATTACCCACCTCGGTAGATATTGCTTCACACGAAAGAAGTTTGCCCGGCAAAAAAAAGGCACATCAGCAGCGGTAGAAAGGGGGAGGAGGGTGCCGCAAGTGAGTTTTTTTTAACGACGTGTTGTGAAATACACGTCCCAGAGCTGTAGTGGGAGCTCGTTGAGAAAACATATGATGACAAAAGTGAAAACCAGCGAAGAAATGGCTAGAGTTGCCAAGTTCCCCTTTAAAGTCACTGTCCTTTGCAGGTTTCTGATCTATTTTTTAAAATGGCTAAGATCAAAAAAGAGCTAGAAGAATTAAGAGGTGTAACTACACTTAAATAGAACTGGGTTATTCTATCTCTCTTCTTACTAAGGAGGGTATAATATCGAATATTATTTTATAAGGAGTACAGTCTAGACCTGCTCTACTTAAAAAGTGTCCTGAGATAACTTCAAAAATTTTTATTTAATTGAATAAAGGTTACCTGTTTGAGGGCACGTTCAATCTCCACCCCCTGTGCCCAAGGCACTGCCGGATTGGCTAGACAGTCCCCACTGTTGCCACGACGACTCATGTCTATTCTCTGCTTGTGAAGAAAGCGGAATGCCTCTGTCATCACGTGGACAGCATCATAGGTGAGGGCTGAGGTATACTGAAAGACATAGAAACATTGGCAAAACTCACTATCACCTCAATAACTGTCTCTCTCGCTTACACACACATACACAGGCTCTCCCAACCACACCTCTTTTTGTTTCTCTAGCCCCTTGTATGTATCAAATCAAAATCAAATCAAATCAAGTTTATTTGTATAGCCCTTTACAATAGCCGAAGAGCGGAGGCGCAGAGGGTTACCCAAGTGCTTTACAACAAAGCCATAAAACACTACATAAACATACAAACTTACGATAAATTAAGTGCTGTAGTTGGTGCAGCGCTGTAGGGCATTAAACTTCCAGAAAAGCATAGAAGGGAGCAGACAGAAGGAGGACACCTAAGAGACAGTACTGCCCTGTATCTCTGTTGACTTTCTAAAGCAGTATGTTTTATAACGTCGTCCAAAAAACACAACTTGCATTTTGTTTTTTTCACCAGCGATTCTGTTTTCACAGCATGAGAGAAAAACAGGAATGTGTTTGTATATTTTACTATGGTCTGCTTACAAGAACCCTGGTAACTTATTTCAAGCTTAAGGGTGGATCAATACTGGCTGTCCTTGACCAAACTTGGAAGCTCTGCCCCGTTTATATTGTTTTACTGTGTATTTTCTAGGTTATGTTAAACCTAATTTGAAGCCAACTAAATAACGAGGTTAGTTAGTAACCACTTGAACCTCGGTGCAGCCTGCCGAAGCAGAGCCACCAACGTGGGGGCAAGAAAGCAAAACAGCATGGCACCAAAGCCTTCCTTTTCCTAAAGGCCTCTGCAAACCAACCCGACGGCCGACCGTCG
>NW_023339873.1:23210543-23211931 GCF_004916995.1 Morone saxatilis | reverse complement strand
CTCGAGTCGGTTTGGTGTGTCCCGTGCCGTCGTCAGTCGGCGTCAGCGTCAGCGTCACACTTTTTTGACCGACTCGAGTCACTGACCTCGCCCCAGACTGTCCGACGACGTCAGACGGCCGATAATCGGGTTGGTGTGCAGAGGCCTTTAGGATTCCTGCTTAGCACACTGCTAACAAGAGTAAATGAGTTGAATTAGCATCTGTGGCCACAGACACAAAGCCTGCCAACTTACTTTAAAGGAGCATCACAAAGCTGCACTGCTAACTGCTAACTCTACAAGGAAACATTGGCGCAACCTAGATCCCTTTGACCTCCACAATGGATACCACACAGCAATGACTTTTTGAAATCAGAAATAACTTTTTCCAGCCTGGTTCACAGGACACAGGCACACATGCGCATTGCGCACTAACTACTAACCCTAACCGCTGATTACAACTGTGCTGTGAATGGTCAGTTTTTTGGCCTGTCTTTTAACTGCTGAGTTAGCTATGAAGAAGACAGGAACATCATTAATTACTCAGAAATCATGATCATTGAAATACATTAGTTGTTGCATTAATTAACATATTGTTCTTGCATTGAATCATGTATGGGATACTGTTTATTCTTGTACAATCATGAAGTACAACATTCATGATGATTATAATAATAATAATGTGTAATGATGTGGAAATCTTACTCTGATCCGTGTATCAGCTCCAGGATACTCCTTCTCTTCCAGGGCCTCCCATCGTTGGTCAAACTTTGCCACCACAGGATCATCAAAATCTACTATCTGAAAGCCAGACACATTTGCACCTCCATACTGGATTTTAGAGAGGTCACCATCTACAAATCCCTGGAACAAGATCAATACCATGAACAAAAAAATGTCAGTTGAGGCTGTATGTTTAGCCTTTATGTTTAGCCTTTTGTCATTCTGTGTCAGGATCTGATGGAGCCCGGAACAATACTACAATTAGGCCGTGTCATCGACCAATATTAACCCAACCTGGAGATGGGGTGTAGTGGTATATGTGTTTTACCATACACCATAGCTATACTTAACTAGTACTGTTTAACAACGCCAACAACCTCTATTGTAACTACCACCTTTTCTTATTATTAACAAAGAACAGCACACCTGCCATCAGTGGCAGTTTTATTTTGCTTAGCCACAAGTGTGTGCCTTTTTATTGGTCAAACAGAGGCGGATCAAAAACATAACAACCAACAAAGCAAGCTTGTGAATAGAAAATTTGAGACAAATAGACAAATACAGGCCTTTTTTTCTACCTACCTACCTATTTAGCTATTTATGGCTTGCAATGTTAACATCAGCTAATCTACTAAACCTCAACCAGTCCATGCACGTCAAACTAGGGGCGTTTTCACACATACCTC
>NW_023339873.1:23203930-23210443 GCF_004916995.1 Morone saxatilis | reverse complement strand
TTGAACATTAAAACATCTAAACCTATTGTAGTAGAGCCACAAAATACAATTATGAACCTGAAAAGGGGCATAATATGACTCCTTTAAAGTGCAGATCTGAGGTTCTTACTGTGTGCAAAAATAATTTGTCATATGCAGCTCTTTGTCTTATTTTGTTTTATTCATTCATTCATTTGTGTAGCAATGTTTGTGGACTGTTTATCTGTAATATGTTAAATAACTTTCTATTCTCTGATGTGGGGATGGAACGGCAGGCCTGATTGTATAACTGCCTGCATAATTTATAGATTTGCTTCTTAATTCATTCACACGTATTATAAATATTTTCCTGCACAGTTTACCTGCATATTGGAGTTCTTTAACTATAATATTGATTATCATCATCATTTGCATAAAAGCCTACAGGTTGTGTGTACCTATGTACAGAGAGCTAAAAGTTCAGAAGTATTATCAGAAGTGTTTTGTCCCTGATTTTGCCTCCCATGTCTATGAGTTTTGTCCTCTTTCTGTCTCTGTTTTATTATTCCCTCTCTCTTTCTCCTAGTTTGTTCCCAGTTCTCTCGGGGCGTCTATGCCATTTTTGGCTTCTACGACAAGAAGTCTGTAAACACCATCACGTCCTTCTGTGAGACACTTCATGTGTCCTTCATCACACCGTCTTTCCCTGCAGAAGGAATGAATCAGTTTGTTCTTCAGATGAGACCAGACATCAAGGGGCCACTAGTTTCATTAGTGGAGTACTACAAATGGGAAAAGTTTGCCTATCTATACGACAGTGATCGAGGTAATGATTTATTCATTATTTATCACAAAGGGAATTTTAGTTTAATGTCGCTGCTGCTGTTACAGTCTCTGTTGGAATGCACGGCAACATCTCAAAAACATTTAGGCAATTTCCTTTTATGTATACGGCAATACCAATACATCTTTGATATTATCATATTAGCTTTATGATATAAACTAATATTTTGTCCTAGCTGATTGACCATGTAACTATTCCTTATATGAGTTTCTATGAACAGTTCACTGTCCCACAGGACCTTCATTTTTTCAGGTATTTGCTCATCGAAAAAAAAACCTAAGCTTTTTTGTCTTGTTTCTGGGAAATTTTATCAGTTCGTTTATATTATATTGTGATAAAATTACACTGTGATGGACGATTTTACATAATATCACCCAAATATTTGTATTAGGCAATAGATGTGTTCATATTGGCACAGATTTTTAAGTTGTAGTTTGTTTGTTTTTTACAAAAATGTATGACTTATATTTACAGTGTATACTGTACATGCTTGTCAGTTGCTCATTCAAAGTTTTGTCTGCTTAGTGTGTGAAAACTAAAGGAACGTTGGAATTTTCTTTTTTAAAGCTTGTTCAAAGGTGTCTTCAGTTCTGCCTCATTGGTGGGGATCCCCAGGCTTGTTGGTTTGTTCACATATGCAGAGTGGTTTAGGTAACATGTAGGTCGATAGTCCACCTGGTTGTAATGTGACAGTCGTTGAGTCAGTGAGTCAAGCTGTGATGGGTTTTTAGATGCCCTGTGACTGACTGATCCATTGTTCTCGCTGTCTCTCTCCCTCATGATTTTCTCTTGCTGATTTTAATTGTATTGGTATGAAAAAACAGAGAGTCTTCTAGGCATCCTTTGACCTGAGTGACTGAGAAACGCATACAAATGTAAAAGTTCTGGTTACTTTCTTCTGTTAGTTTCTGTTGTGTAGTTCTTTTTACAATATCCAAGTTGATAATAACCAACATTTAACTAAATGGAGTGACACAACAGATAAATATCAGCCACTGATATGAGTGAATACCCTCTTTATTTGCTGATAGGCCCATATTAGTCAACAAGGCAAATATTGGTGGATATATCTTTAGTAAAATGATGTATTCTAAGGAATTATTTAATCATGGTTTTTTTTGTGTGCATTTGGGTGTGTAGGTCTTTCTACTCTTCAGGTTATACTGGACACTGCAGCAGAGAAAAAATGGATTGTCACAGCGATAAATGTAGGAAACCTGAAAGATGAGAGGAAGGATGAAGCTTACCGCTCCCTGTTTCAGGTACTGATATTCTGTTCATACACTGCTATACACCCTGATTGTACACCGTGCATTTTTAGAAACACCAAGATACACAAAACCAGACACTATGGTCAAAAGCATTGCCACTTCCACAGAAACCAAGGTTCATGACAGTGACATCTCAAGCTCAGTTGTATAATTTCAATTCAATTAAATTGTATTTGTATAGCGCCAATTCATAACAGAAGTTATCTCAGGACAATTAGCCTGGTCCTAGACCATACCTCCTTACAACATTATTTTACAGCGCGCGATCAACAGTTTGTCCACCACTTAGAGGAGACACACAAGAACTCCGGGGAAGAAGTGAAGTTAGTAACATGCATTAATGGGACATGAATGTGTGCAGAAAGAGAGAGAGAGAAAGAGAGGAGCTCAGTGCATTATGGGAAATCCCCCAATAGTCTAGGCCTTATTCTTTAGTCTTGTACCACCAATCAACATGTAAACCAAGCATTGTAAACTAAGCAAAATAGAAAGTATTGCCTTTACTGCAGAATATTACTAACCAGATGAAAGCTTTGACTATAGCAAAACGGGTCATATTACTGATTGTTGTCACTTTGACAAACAAAACATTTGGCTTTAGAGTTTAGATTAAATTAGTTTAAGGTCAATAAATAAAAAAAATGATAAGATAAAAGTTGATACCTAATGCATTACTATGGAACAGTTTACAGAACTGATATAATAAATAAATCAAAGGTCCTCACTGGTGTCCAAAGACAAATGTGTATGTGTGTGTGTGCAGTGGAAGGGAGACCAGAGGAGAAGCAGAGAGCACCCAGAGGACGCTGCGAGGGGCGGAACGGCCCCCGCCGGGCCCGGGCCTCAGGAAGGATGGATGGAGGGATTGTGTTGACAAGGGGGAAAGACGAAGAGGAGGAGGAGGAGGAGAGGCAGCCACACATTCAGCAGGGAGGCTGAGAGCATCGGCCAGAAACTCATCAAACCGGTGGAAACACCTCCAACAACCCAGCAACAGCAGGGTGCGTGCGTGTGTATGTGTGTGTGAGGTGGATGCTCATGATTTAGGGAGCCAGCGGTGTGTGTTTGTGTGTGTGAGCTTGGAGAAGTGGGGAATGTTTGTGGGTGATGGATGGGAGTGTTGAGGGAGGCTTCGTTCAACCATTGTTCATTAGTAAAGTACACAACTGTCCTGCCTAATTGCTCAGCCATAATGTCAGACTGAGATGAATGATTACAACCAGCACTGACCTATTACTTCCATCAGTGCTGAAGAAAACTTCACCTCATCATCCCCCCGAGGGACAAAGGAGGAGACAACGCACTGTGCGTGTACATTTTATACAAAGTTGTAGAAACACTTATTTGCAAAATATAAATGATTAGATCTTCAGTTAGATCCTTGATCATTTTGTGGGGTCATCATATTTCATATGATGTAAATGACATAAAGGAGGATGATCTCAAAGTGTGTGTTGCTACTAGCAGTTTGTCTGCCCATCCAACTTTGGTTGGCATTATCTGGTCAGATAGGCATGATACTTGGAATCTGGACCAGGTAACCGGAACTATCCACAATGAAGAAACAAAAAAAGAAAGTCGAGCCGAGCCGTACTATGCACTGGAAAAACCCTAAAATACACTTCTTTAAGGTATTTACAGCCAAAGATAGACAGGAAAGGGGGGCAGAGAGAGAGGAGATGACACACAGCAAAGGGCTGCAGGTTGGATTCAAACCCGGGCCACTGCAGCAACTCCGTACATGGGTTGCCAGCTCTACCAACAGAGCTAACCGGGCACCCTAAAATATACTGTTTTATGGGTTGCCATGACATGAGTACATATTATGCTCCCAAAACACGAACCCTTTTCATTTTGGACACTGGATGGAATTTGCTCTGGTGCCACTGTCAGAAGAAACTTTACAATGCTCCAAAATTGTCAACATGTTGTTCCCATCATCTGACACATATTCTGTGCAGAAGAAGCTTCTTGGATAAGTGGCAAAATGTCTTTATGCTTACAATTTCAGACCAGTCAGTTCTTCATTTTGCTTTCCTCATTAACGGTACACAATCAAACTTTGTCGGAAGCAGCTTGCTTTACTCTGCATTTTGTGTGTGTGTGTGTGTGTGTGTGTGTGTGCGATATTCATGCCTTGCCCTCACTCCTTCTTAACTATGATAAAGTAGGCTCGGTCCTGTCATGGACACTGCCCTACTCCCACTGCCCAGGCATCTGCCTCTTCTGCCTCTGCCATCAGGACTGGATCTGGTTCAGATCGCCCAGGCTACAGGGAGTGTTGGAGGGAGGGGGGCTTAGGTTTGGGCTTGAAACCAGTCCTGGGGCCACTTTGGCTAGAGGAGAGGGAGGTTGGGAGGCCGCCATGCCCACATGGGTTATGATGGAGGAGGTCGAGGCGGAGGTGGAGGTGGAAGAAGACAAGGAACTAAAACGTCTGGTATAGTTGCGGGGGTGGCAGCCACATGCTGCTGTCAGTCTGCTTCCACACACACACACACACACAAAAATCACACCTACCTCCCACTCTGGCTTGGGGGCAGTGTGTCATCTGGGAGGGTGTGTGAATTGTGTATGTGTGGGTAGGGAGGTTATGTATGGGTGCACTGGGTGTGAATTTCAGATCCCATGGAGGGAAGGCAAAGATCTCCCCTGCTAAATCCACTCGTCTGATCTCATCTGTCAATCACTGGATCTTTCACAAGTGAGGCGGAGGGGTGGTGGAAGGGGAGGCGGTGCGGGCCGCTGTGGATGTATTAGTCATGAGAGTGACGAAACTGATACTGTCACATCCAGCACACATATCTACTTTATCTGCTCACAACTTAGTTTGATGCCCTGCAGCAGGAAGTAGAGATCTACAGGGACTGCAAGTAGAACCCACATCACACACACACTCTGCATGTCAGTAGCACAGTTATTATCAATGGAGGCAATGAAGTTACTATATAGCACTAGCTGTGTACAAGTAATGAGCCTCACTTGATCTTAACCTGTGCATAGAAATTAATTCATAACTTTTGTGGGTATTTTCATTGATTTTTTTCTGAATATTTGTAGGTAATAAAATACTTGCAGCCCAATCTCATGCCAATAGAGGTGTAGAAATTTCTCGATTGTGAAATCCATCGTGATGCGGACATGGAAGTTTCTGCATCGATGTGGTGACCCAACATAATTGTGAGTTTGCAGCCTACACAAAATTATAGTAAGTAAGTAAGTAAGTAAAGCTTTATTTATATAGAACTTTTTTACACACAATTACAAAGTGCTTCACAAACAAACAAATAATATATATATATATATATAATATATATGCATATATACATATAAATGTGTACATACATAACCATACCCAATCATATACATACATAGGGAACATATAAATACAAACATATGGAAGATAAAAGAGAGACGACCGAGATAAGTAAACAAATAAGAAGAAGATCTATAAAAGGCTTGCCTATAGAGGTGGGTTTTGAGGAGCCGCTTAAAACAGTCCATGGATTCAGCAAATCTGAGTGATTGGGGAAGACTATTCCACAATGTTGGGGCTAAAACAGCAAAGGTCACCTTTAGTTTTACAGTTAGAGCGGGGAATGGATAAAAGGCAGAGATTTGAGGAGCGAAGTGGCTGAGGAGTGGAATGAGGAACAAAGAGATCTGAAATGTAACTGGGGGCAAGATCTTGAAGTAGTGAATGTAATCAATAAGATCTTACAGTTGATTCAGAATTTTACAGGAAGCCAATGGAGGGATGCAAGGACATGAGTAATGTGGGACTGAAGGCTGGTCCTGTTGAAAGTCTGGTGGCTGCATTTTGGACTAACACATGTAGAGGGAATTACAGTAATGGTAAATGGTGAATGGACCTGTACTTTTATAGCGCTTTTCTAGTCTTCTGACCACTCAAAGTGCTCTACATGCCACATTCGCCCTTTCACACACATTCCCATAGTGATGGCAAAGCCCATCAAACAGAAACTAACGTATTCATACACATTCACAGCATCGGGAGCAATTCGGGATTCAGTATCTTGCTTAAGGATACTTCGAAACGTGGCGGGAGGAGCTGGGGATCGAACCAACAAACTTTCGATTAGTGGACGACCCACTCTGCCTCTGAACCACAGCTGCAGTAATCTAGATGGGAGAAAATGAAGGCGTGAATCAATAGTTAGAGATCTCTGGAGGACAAGAAGTAATTTTTTGTAATATTTCGTAGCTGCAGAAAACAGGACTGGACAAGTTTTGTAACATGATGGTCAAATGTCATATACTGGTCAAAGATGATACCAAGATTCCTAAGAGTGGATTTGATATTTGTGCGTAATGGTCAAATAAACTGATCCACTGCAGTGAAAAAAAGGTTTCAGGTCGAAATAAAATGATCTCAGTTTTGTCAGGATTTAGGTGAAGAAAATTAAGAGACATCCAGTC
>NW_023339873.1:23203515-23203830 GCF_004916995.1 Morone saxatilis | reverse complement strand
GCGGGGAGGCCGGCGTTTCATTAGGGAGCTATACTCCGCCTTTATTACCCGGATTTGGAGTTTTATGGTTATCATTATTTGCAATAGAATTATTATTCGCATATATCTGCTAGTCAGCTGTTTGGGTTTGGGACACTGGGACACACTGGGTGTCTGTGTGACTGAATCCATGAGTGCTTTCTGAGGTGATCTGTACAAGGTTAGCTGTTTCTCCTCCTCTGTGTGCTCCACGTGCGCGCAAGCTCAGGCTGTAGTCGTGCTGTCAGCTTGTCCGTCGGCCTCGGCGGGTAACATCTCTGATGTGTCCGTGGCGAG
>NW_023339873.1:23200765-23203504 GCF_004916995.1 Morone saxatilis | reverse complement strand
GGGGGGTGGCTGGCATTGCGCTGGATGATCTCTGCCTGCAGCCTTGTCTGAGTCTCCATCAGAAGTTCATCCTGTGGATCACACACAGAAACACAACCAGTGAAACAAGTACATCCCACACAAATAAAATAAACATTTCCTTTGGTTTGCTTTGATGATCAATGATGAAAAAAGAGAGGCCCCCTGACCAGGCAAAACTTTCTGTAAAATCAGTTGCCACGCATTCTGGAAAACCTGGAAAATCTGGAAGTTTAGAGACTAGTTTTCCACCTGGAAACTGATTAAAATGATCAAATATCCTGGAAAATATCTATTTTACCCTGAAATTTTTTTATTGTATTTGAGTCTGTGTTAATGTTACGGTTAGAGGAAAGATGCAGTCAATAGACCCATTTCACAGCAGCCATTTGAGATGAAATAGTAGGGTAAACACAGGTGTTACTAATTAAGGTTGTTCCATTCAGGTCAAACAGAGTCAGGGGCATGCTGGTTCACTGGAAAGGCTTTGCTACACTAAATGAAATGAAGCCTTAATTAGTATAACCAGTAACAGCTGTGTTTACCCTACTATTTAATGGCTGCTGTGAAAAAGGTCTATTCGGAAGTAAAAAAATTGGCTAACGCAGAGTGTCCGATAACAATAACCACTGTTTGTGAGCAAGAGCTGTCCTGTATTGTCATGAAAAACTAAATAGCAACAGTTAAAGGAAAACAACATCTTGAACTATTACTGTTATTTAAGGACCACATCATCGACATATGAAAGATGGCTGTCTCCACTTCCTACAACTGTACAAAAATTAAGCCAAAATATCCTGCATATTTGGCCACTTGGAGCCAGAGTCTGCGCAGTAGTGGTTGGGGTTGGCGCAGTGGTATCGATGTCCCACCCATACACCCAGCCAATACTCACAAGTAGGGCTCAGCTGTCAATTATGACATGAAACCCCCTTTATATAGCTTCAGATAACTAATTAAAACCAAACTTATCAGAAAAATGAACACTTGAACATACATCAGTGTAATAAGATATACCTAAAAAGACAAAAAACATCTTTGTGTATTTTGATTTAATAGTTTGGCCTATGTCCAATTTGCTAACATGGAGGAAACAGGCTTTATGACATATACTGCAGTCAACCACCAGGGGGCGATATAGATGTTTTGGCTTCACTTTAGGAGAGCTGTCATTTCATCCATCTTTATATATGTCGATGGACCAGATACATCATACATTTGCCATTTGACATGGTCACTGTTTCAGAATAGGCTTTCTGCTGTGACTTGGCTAAGAGACATACAGAGGTGATCAGAAAGGAGGTGCCAGGGCCCAACTTCACTTTTCCACCAACAAGATAATTCCTTTTTCATTGTCCTATGTTTACAGTTGTGCCTGGACAACCCAGTCTCACTCCAGGAGGCAGACAGTGTGCTGGTTCCAAGCATCTGAACCACCACCCCATGTGTTGAGCAATTCAAATGGATCTGGTGGAGAGTCAGCTTAAATGTAACATGTAACAGTTGTGGTTACTGTTTTCTCTTGCTACGTAAATGCCATAATTCATCTACTTGGCAGAGAATGTTGGGAAACCTCACAGAATAAGTAAAAATTAAGATACAGAGGTATTTTTGAGCGTTGTTGTGGAGCTAAAATCCATCTGTTTTTCGTCAGTAAGCATAGTTTTGCTGCATGCGAGTTTTGGTCTATAAGGATCGCCAAAGCATAGGTGCGACCAGCGGCTCATTAGTAACATGTTACATTACAAAAAAGCATGCACCATATTAGCCAATAGGCTACTGTTCAGTCAGATGTCATTCAATTATAGTCTAAATCAGATTAGTGTTGTATGCTATTTTTTTTTACAACTACCATCAATGTACTTGCCAAAAAGGAGGAACATAAATGCAGCAACTGGTACATCCTGGTAGTTTTAATAACAGAATTATGTTTTATACACGTCTGATCACATCCATGGTATTAAATCAACGCAAAAACTGTTGTGTAGTGCAGTGTGACTGAAATATTGTTGATTTGCTATGAAAACTGGTGTTTAATGCAGCTTTTTTACAAACAAAACAACTGAAACTCAAATGTGCTTTAATTTTAACATCAGACACCCTAGGTTTTTTTTTTGTGGACAAATTCTGTGTTTTTGTCTTATTGTTCTATTAGCTCTTTGGTTGTTTTAACTTTTCTAATGCAGGATGAGGCTTTGAAAGCTCTGTGAATATAGCTTGTGTTCAGATCGTCACTGTGCCATTATCCTGTTTAAATCTTAAATAGTAATCTAAACTTTAAAAATAACAATGTCATTCAGTTTTCTTCACAGAAATGAATGAAATGCTAAAATGCCCTACTAAGTTTTCTTACACCCCTTAAAATCGAGAAGGCCTCACGACTCTCAGTGAAGCTTTGGTGACCCCTAGTGAGGGTCAGAACCTCTAGGTTGTCTTAAACTATTAACTTTGCAGTATATTTCAGGAAAGAAGCCATTTAAAAAATATATAGAATGAATACAGTCTGTATTAAAACCACCACCTAGTGGCTATTAGAGGGACCACAGCTTCTGCTTGGATTTACCCAACAAACAAGCTAAACAACCAACATCACAAACAACCTACATAACAACATAAACACATGAAATTAAAACCAAAAAAAAAGACAAAATACCATGTATACACAGTTTTAAAAGCAGACTGATTTCATATGCCAATGGCTGCCAACCTTTTTGGCTTGTG
>NW_023339873.1:23200244-23200665 GCF_004916995.1 Morone saxatilis | reverse complement strand
CAAACCAACAACCTTCTGATTGGGGGACGACCCGCTCTGCCTCTGAGCCACAGCCGCCCTAGTAGTCAGCTCAGTTAGAGAAAAACTCTTTATCATGGCTACCTTTCCAATGGTTTGATACTTTTAATGAACAGATGCTGTGCATTGGAACTGTTGTGATTAATGTCTCATATCTCCTTGTATCTTGTGTTTTGCCCTCTACTGTAAATCACATTTACCCTAGAGAGACAATAAACATCTGAACTGAACTGAACAATTGACCATTTTCCCATAATGTCACTTGTGGCCACAATGCTGCTCGGCCTGCTTTATCTGTTATTTTCATTGTAAGATAAAGGCCTTTGGGCCTGATGCACTCTTCTGACAGTTGCTCTGCCTGATTTTGTTGCTGCACCCCCAAAATGGAAGGAAAATTAGGAAG
>NW_023339873.1:23198971-23200170 GCF_004916995.1 Morone saxatilis | reverse complement strand
ATATATATTATTAGAAAGGAAAATGCACTCTGTCTATTAAGAAAAAAAAAGGGTATTATGACTTTATTGACTGTATTCAAACTTTTTTTCCATATATTATGGCATGGTGTTTAGGAAATTATTATAAGTATTATTATTATAAGAGTACATTTGGTGGGGAAATGCGTTCACTCCTAATAAATAAAGCATATTAGTGATGAGCAACAGTTGACTTTAGAATGGAGATATTAGTTAGAACACAGGGGTTAGAGTTATTTCGACTATTAACACTTGAAGTTCTGTGTTTTGTTACATAAGAATATACCATATTATCTATTATTATATTATATCTTCCATATTATTAAGGGAGAATGAGTGTTACTGTGGTACTAACACCTTATAAGAGCCATACTGAGCAAAGCATGTTAACATCATAATTCATGTACAACAACTTTATTGCTTACTGTCAATAAGCACTGATTAGGAGGTTGTTGAGAGAAAACTCTCAGTTAATGACATAGTAGTTGTAGAATATGGTCATGCAGAATAAGGCATTGATTCCCAATTCACAGTAAGAAGAGCAAATTAGTGCTTATAGGATTAGGTTCCTGACCATTTTAACTGCTGTTTCTGCATCAACGCATTTTCATGAATTCAATTGGCCATTTTGAATACATATATGTTTGATAAAACACGTTCCTCATTATGAAATAACGGACATTTTAAAGACAAAAAAAGACATACATTTTTTTTCTCTCAGTAAATCAAACAGAATGTGCACTCACTTTATGAAAAAAATATGTGCATTTAGGTTAACAGGCTTAAATATTTTTATTCATAGTAGCGGTAATTTGGAGACCCCGTCTCCTTCTTACGTAAGTTCACTTTATAAACGAGACAGTTTAAGTGCATTTAAGTTAAGGATCTCATTTTTCCATTATCAGTAAAACTTGTGTGTACCTTAATATAAAGTGTTACCAGAGATTCTACACAAATCAGTTTGTCAACCTGACCAATGCATCTATCATTCTTAATAGTCATTTTTTCACTTTAAAAATATTTGTTTTGTCTCAATAATAAAACAGAAATAACACCACCGTTTGCATCACTCTTCTTGAGTTATGTCAGCTTTCAATGGGCAGGTGTGGTGCAGAGGCAGAGAGGGTCGCCCCCTACTCGGAAAGTTGTTGGTTCGATCCCCAGCTCTTTCCGCCACATGT
>NW_023339873.1:23196425-23198959 GCF_004916995.1 Morone saxatilis | reverse complement strand
CAAATTGCTCCTGATGCTGTATGAATGTGTTATTTAATTTAAAATTTAGTGAAATCATCTTCAACAAATGATCTACACTGAGTTAGGGAAATCCTCTACAATCAAATGCTCATAAAATTAACTTGTTTCATGTTATTTATGTCAACACAACTCATTAAAACAATGTTTGCAACTTAAAAGGTCAATCTAACTCAATAAATTAGAAGTTGTATCTTGCAACCATGTATGCATTTAAGTGGTGACAATAGGTTAACTGAATTACTCTGTGTGTGTGTTCACTCCATTTCATTTCCAGAATTGCCACTGCAACCTTAACCCAAATCTTACATGCCTAACCCCCTACCCTGTCCTAACCCAACCGGATGGTTGACCAGAGGGAGTTGAGTTCCCCATAATGGGTGTGAACAGATTTTGCCTGCACCACACATACACACATCCACACACATATATGCACAAACAACTGAATTACCTGGCCTCCTATAGCATCAGTGGGAACTGCTAAAAGCACATCTGCCACCTCTCCCATAACCCTTGAATAGTTCCACAGAAAGGAGGTAGTTGGGGTGGAGGTGGGGGAGTATAGTTGTTACCCGCCCCCTTTCCATACCTCAGTCATTGTTCAAAGGGAACATGTTCCAAGAAGAAAAGGATGGGGTAGCGTCCCCTCCCTCCTTTTCTTGGTGAGAAGACAGTGTACCTTTTCTGTTTGCACTTCCACATACAAGTACACATGTAGTGGTGAGAGCAGCCCATTCCCCATTTTTCCATACATCAGAGCACAGTATTAAATGTCAGTATGTCCCCAGCCTGTCCCCACAGTCACGTGGGACTATTCTGGCAGTGCTCCGGCACAAAACAACCACACAGTCGACATATAGTGAGCGGCTGTTGTGGCGGTGAGGAGCATATGCCACATAATGAGGCTGACAAGGTGAACACAAAGGAACAAGTTGCCCCCCGCCCCCCGTGGAAGGAGCCCCAGGGTGCTTTAGCTAGAGGAAACATAGATGACCTGAGTAAAGCACGAGAGGTCAGAGGTTATGTTGGTTTGTAAAATGATCATCTGTGATATATCAGCAAATCCCACAACACTGAATGTATCTACTAACAAGTATTGTGTGTGTATCAAAGACTGATCTTTCTCTGTGCCACAGAGCTCCATTGTTGTCCAGAAACTATTCAAAATGCTGACATATTCCTTAATTACCATGAACACACACAGAACTTTATTTATACACCCTCCTGCTGCCCCAAATACTCACTAGAACACAGATGTGGATTAATCTGCCGCTGAAAATAGTTTCTAGTATTTGAGTAATATTTGATACAGTCAGCATATGTTTTAGGAAACTACTAAGCTTTTTTTTAATGAAACTATATATTTGTGAGATGTTTTTAAAGACACTTTATATCCATTGATGAATTTAAGTGAATCATAAAGAATGTGGTGATGGAAGCGTGTGGAGGTTTTTCCTCAGAGGCCATTGTGTTTAAATAATTGTTCTGTTCTATTTTGTATATTAAGATTTTATATGTTACCATGACCAGCTCTCTCTTCATCTCAATGGGACTTCTTGGTAAAATAAAGTAAACAAGAAAATACATGAAATAAATATCAGTTTATATTTATCTAGGAATCCTATCAGGAGCCAGTCCTGATGCTGTGGTGGGAAATCTGTGGACTCATAACTGTCTCTTTTTTTAATATGATTTGTTAACAATGATAAAAATAAATCACCAACCCTATCCTGTAAATCATTAACATACAGCAGGCCACCATATATTGGCATAAATGTTTGGCTATGACTTTGAATTATTTTATTTTTAATATGCATTAAGTCAAAGTTTCCTTTTCCTCATCAGTAAAAAAGGTTTTTGTGTAAAATGTAGATATGTAACAGACAGTGATATGATCAAAAGCTCAACTGCTGCTGTTTTAACTTATTTTGTAAGAATAATAAATAATATTAACTCAAGCTCCTCTAATTTACTTTTTTCACATGCTCGTAAGCAGATGTCTGGTTTGATAAAAGCTTATTATAATGATTATTCTGTCAAAGGTCATTTATAAACTCATGTAATAAATGTTAATTTAAAAATGTGCGACAGGATAAGTTATGATGTTATAGATACATTTTTATTGTGTCTAAACTGTTATTGATCTGTTTTCAAATGGCCTAGAGGAGTTTTCTCTTTTTTAATTTTAAAAATAATGTGTGTCTGGTGTTTTTTTCCACATAAAAGTGTAATTTCCACATAAAAATACTTACAAATACCTTCTACCTCATTAAAATCCACCATCTCTATCCATGTTTGCATGTCCACAAGCCCTGCATGTGCATGGCTGTGCATTTCAGGCTTTGTATGTATAAAAAAAAAGAGTGAACTTTCTCCAATGGGGATTAATAAAGTAAATCTTAAATCTCAATGCCAGAATCTCTGAATATGCAAATGTTGTTCATTTCTAAAGTTTTCCTGCTGGACACAAGATGTCTCCTACTTCACTGTAAAGTCCATTCTCAGTGGATGTGCAC
>NW_023339873.1:23196157-23196325 GCF_004916995.1 Morone saxatilis | reverse complement strand
TTCTCAGTGGATGTGCACTGGTGACTTCAATTTTCTACATCACACTGTACAAGTTGCATACTGGACCAGGATTCAACTTTCAAACTATTTGTGATCACACAAATCCTGCTGGCCCCGCCCCTTAAAATCAGCTTTTCAATGAGCAACTTCCACTTTCAGCAGATGAAT
>NW_023339873.1:23194133-23196111 GCF_004916995.1 Morone saxatilis | reverse complement strand
TCCTTCTAGTGTCAAACTCTGTACAGACATCATTCAAACAGCACACTGTAGGAACAAGAAGAAATATAGTTTTTATACTGGAGGGGACTTTATTATTATTATTAGTTTATTATTCTTGTGAGAAGTCCTTTAATCAGAGCTACATTTATAACAAACCATTCTGACAGTCTTGTTGCTGGATTTGGCCTTTCAGTGCCACAGATTTTTAAATGCATTTTACTCTTTTTCCTAAATTGCTCTGCTTGCAGTAAAAAAAAACATCAGTTTTTGGATAAAGAAGCATCCCTTTCACTGTCTAGTCATTGTTTCAGTGCCAAATGTTACACCTTCGCCCTTTTTTCTTAAAACTGACTTTCTATTAATAATATGTGAGTATCTGATTCCTTCTTATGCATTTGAATGTGTAAAATCACTGCACATCTCATGGGAATGTCATGCCTCATTTTTTCACTACGTGGAATAGAGGTGCCAGACTTTGAGCAAAGAAAAACTAATTTACTGATTTCACCAACACACACACTTTCCCAAATCCACACTATTTTTTTTTTTTTTTTTTGCACTTGATCAGCAAGTGGAACAATCAATACCTCTAGATTGAGTAAGCGGACTGCTGAGCCTGGAATCAAGATGTTTTTTTCTCTCCCCTTTACCGACAGAGGAGAGTGTTTCACACCCAGAGAGGAGGAATAAGAGTGTGGGAGGAGGAGGAGGAGGAGGAGGAGGAGACGCAGATGGACAAGTGCTTTTACGGCTGAGTCTTCCTCTGGCTCGGTGCCACGGCCACAGACTCTCTTTGTTTGCCCGGCTACTAAACTAATAGAGATAAAGGCAGGTTCCTGCTGGCCCTGAATTAGAAAGTCATTAAGGAATATAAACACACATGGGAGCTCTTTCTCACACTCTCTCTCTCTCACACACACACACACACACACATATATATGTACACGTGCATAAGTGCAGAAATGCACAGGTACTCATGCATGCATAGAAACACTCTGTATATGTGTGAACAATTTCAGTGAGTGTGTGTCCAACATCAGTACGGGATGCAGCCTCAAAATGACACACAAACATATGCGCACCCACACACACACACACCCACACCCACACATTTCCACACCTTCTGTCAGTGCTAGAAATCCAAACAAGGTCTTGTTTCCCGACTCAGTGCCAGGGGGAACTCCTTTTTGTCACCACACAATTACTTCTTTCTTCACATTCTCCTCCATTTTCTGCCATGTCAAAATTCTAATGTGAGTGTCAAGGGCTCCATTTGACTGGTTGGTATGTGTGTATGTGTGTGTGTGTGTTTTCTGTTACTATACTTCAATCTGAGCTGACAGACATCTTTGATGGCCAATGCTGAAAGTGCTGGTTCTTAGTGTACAGATAATGTGGCCTGGTCTAATCCATAATTTCTAACCACGTTTGAGGTCTATTCACATATTTTTTGTGTGGCTCAACCAATCAGAAGCAGAATAAATCTGTTTGACTTTAAATCATTCTTTTCAAAGTAGCAATTTCAAGTTACCAGCCGGGGGGTCGAGACACTACAAGAGGTCACGGAATGAGTAGGGAAACCCTATGAGGAGGAGTCAGAATGATCTTTTGCTTACTACTTCTGACTTCTCTACCCTGTCTGTGGCTCTCAGCAGCAAGCCTATTGATTAATACTGAAGATATAAATCTCTAAAAACTGCTAACGCATATAGTTTCACTTTAAAGAAAAAAGTAATTTCCCAAAAAAGCTGCTCACTCCATCAGCAGGAAATAGTGTTAAAATTTGTTCACTATTTTCAGTGGGGGATTAATCCACAGTTGGTAGTACTTGGAGCAGCAAGACGGTGTATAAATAAAGTTCTGTGTGTCTGATCATGGGAACGTGTCACCCAGTGCAACAGTGTGGCTCACTGATGTGTTTTTAATAGATAACAATGGAACTCTATGGTACATAGCCGCATTCACCCATCTCTCTCTC
>NW_023339873.1:23192438-23194033 GCF_004916995.1 Morone saxatilis | reverse complement strand
AAATTGAATTGAATTTTATTTTATTAACAGGAACAGCCATTGATCAACTGTAAATTACAGTCAGTCTAGATCAGGGGTCTCTAATAGGGTGTTCAACGGCACCTGGAAGCCCATGAGTATCCTATGTAAGGCCCACAGAGAATGTTTCCTCCAAACTCACTGACTTCATTTCATTCCTGTAAAACTTGAAAGTAAGTGTATAAATGTGTTTGTGTCAAATCATTTAAATACAAACTGATGTGTTTTTATGATTTAAAAAAAGTAAATTGAGACTATAGTCTTTATTACATGTTGTGAATTGAAACCCTTCTGCATCTGCCGCTCATTCTAGTCCCAAGTTCCAAGTCCCAAATTGTGGCCTGAGCCTTCACACACATCAGTTAATCAGTTAATAGTTTTACCTTGATCAGCTGAGCTGAGTAAACCTCATATCAGTAGTACTATCATTGTGTTACCAGGGAAACTAAATCAAACTGGTTTAACCCTGTATGTCTAAATGACTGATTATTCTATTGAAAGCATGAATTAAACATATTTGTCTAGTATACAAAGAAGTCCTCCTGACAATCTCCCTTTAGGTTACCCTCATTCTCAAAAAGCCTGGATACATGGGCTAGATGGTTAATTTATAATTAATATATAATAATTTTAATCTTTTGTATCTGGACAAATGTTAAAAAGACACCATAAGTTATCTCTTAAAATCAACAGACACCATAATAAATATACACAAGATAGTAGTAGATGGAAGAAGTACTCTAGTCTGGATAAAAAAAGGAAGAAATATTACTGTATTATATATATAATATATAATATCATTTTTTTATATCAGTATAAAAAAGTATCAAATGTACTTGTTAGGTACAATGGCATCCTCTTTAGGAGGTCATTTTGCAGTATTTGCAGCATTATGTAACCACTGCTTGTGGTGGGGCTAATGTTAATCTGCAGAGTAACTGAAGCTGTCCAATAAATGCAATGGAGTAAAATGTACAATAATGCCTAGGAGATGTAGTAAAGTGTAAGTTTAAAGTGAAAAAAAAGTGGAAGTACAAGCACCTTAAAATTTTACTTGAGTAAATGTAAAAATCCACCACTGCCAAAAAATAATTCCACAGGAAAACACACAGTTAGCTACAATCGACAAGGACACACTGGTGAAGAGAATGAAATGAAATGAAAGGGAAGGAACAGCAGACGACTGATCAACACAGACAACAAGATGGCAGCAGAAGACAACTAGTACCCTAATGTAATGTTGGAACATTAAACCACAGCTTTAAGTAAAAGAAAACTAAATATAGAACTGGCAGTGGCATACTTTTTTTATTTAGCACTTAGACTTTAGAGTTCTCAAATCAGAACATTTTCCAGTGAAATCCTTTATCAGCTTTTTAAAAAAATTCAATTTACCACGACAACCATGTCAGGTATGCCGGGCCATATTTTCTGCAGCTGCAGTCGATATTGAACCCTAATTTCAACAACACGTTTGGGAGGTTCTGATTTGAAAACTCTACCCCCTTCCTCCTCGCCTGATGTTTCCACGTGGGATCGCCTAAGCCTAAGCCTTCGTCCTCTCTCTCTCTCTCTCT
>NW_023339873.1:23185989-23192413 GCF_004916995.1 Morone saxatilis | reverse complement strand
TCATAATTTGAAAAAGTGTACATGAGATTACATATGTATAATTACAGAAAATGGCGCTAAACATACAAATAAAAATATGAATAAGAATTGACAATTGAATTGCTTATCTTAAAATATAACCCGGATTCCAGACCATCGATCAGAAACTGTAGAGATTCTACAATCAGTAAAAATATACTAGAAATCAGCTGTTGAGTACTAATCAATAGTGGGGCTAAAACTGTAATAACTCATGAACGCGCACTCCACTACATGAGAGACACTATGAAGTATCCTATGTATCCAGACCAAGCACACTAAGAGAATCGTCACCAATATCCTAAACAACTAAACAATGATTACATTTTCATTCCTGTAAAACTAAGGTAAAACTTAGGAAGTTAAGATGTATAAATGTGTTTAGTGCCCTCAAAATCATTGTATATATACAACTTGAGACAAGATGTGCTATTTTTAATGCTTAAAAATAAATAAACATATGAGACTATAATATGATTCTACCTTTCTCAATTACATGTTGTACACATTAGAAATTTGAAAAAAACCATCCTCTCTCTAGCATCATGCGCCATAACCCAATTATATAGTAAAAACGATATAAAATCCACACACTTTTGTGGCCATAGCCCAATTTCACGAATCCATCAGTTAGACCACGTTAACATAGTGTTCATATTTACCACATTATCCATGATCCAGATCGCAGCCTGCACAGAAAAACGCCAAATATCTATCAAATCAAGGTAGTACTTATCCACTTTAATAAGTGTACCCAATATAAGCACAAACAGGAATCAGACTCCTAATAAAAAACTGGTTTAAAAACTTGCACATAAATGACATCGTCCTAAGCCAGAAATGATCTGAGATTATAACATTCTTGTATTGCACAATAGAATAGAATTAAAACACATATTATGGATACTATACTACAAACTCCACAGTAAGTCCCTATAGACAATCTCCCTTTAAAACAAACAGGTTACCCACCTTCATCATTCTTTCCAACACAGCCATAAGGATTACATCATACTAGGGCTTACCTGGAGGTGAATAATATTTATAATTAAATCATATGAAACTATCATTTACTTCCTAATCTTTTGTAAAATCTGGACAAAAACGATGTTACCAATAACCGACACCATCACAGAATTTATAATATACTTAAAATACAATCAGACACCATAATCACAATACTTACACAGATAGTAGTTCAGAAATGGAGAAGTACTCTAGTACTGGATAAAAAGGAAAGAAATATTACTGTATTATATATATATAATAACATTATTGAATTTTTTTATTATCAGTTATGAAAAACGTGATCATATGTACTTGTTAGGTTATCTATTGTGTTCATCCTCTTTAGGAGGTCATTTTGGCAGTATTTGCAGCATTATGTAACAACTGCTTGTGGGGGGCTAATGTTAATCTGCAGAACTGTACTGAAGCTGTCCAATAATGCATATGGAGTAAATTGTACAATAATTTGCACTTAGGGAGATATTTATAAAGTGTAAGTTTAAGTGAAAAAAAAGTGGATGGTGACAAGCACCTTAAAATTTACTTGCAGGTAAATGTGATAAAATCCACCACTGCCCAATGCCAAAAAATAATTCGCAATAGAATACACAGCAGGTTTAGCTACAACGACAGGACACACTGGTGAGAAGAATGTAAATGAAATGAAGCGGAAGGAAACAGCAGATCGACTGATCAAACATGACAACAAGATGGCAGCAGAAGAACAACTAGTACCTAATGTTAATGTTGGAACATTAAAACCACAGCTTTTTAAGGTGAAAAGAACTAAATATAGAACTGGCAGTTGGCATACTTTTTTTATTTTAGCACTTAGACTTTAGAGTTCTTCAATATCAGAACATTTTTCCAGTGAAATCCTTTATCAGCTTTTTAAAAAATTAATTCAATTTACCACCGACAAACATGTCAAGGTATGCCGGGCCATAAATCTTTCTGCAGCTGCAAGTCGATATTGAACACTTAATTTCAACAACACGTTTGGGAGGTTTCTGATTGATGAAAACATCTACCCCTATCATCCTCGCTGATTTTTTCCACGATGCGGCGATCAGCCTACAGCCTAAGCCCTTCGTCTTCTCTTCGTCTCCCTCTCTCTCTCTCTTCCTCTCTCTCTTTCCCTTTCTCTGTCTCGCTCTTTCTTCTGTCGTCTCAGCATTAGTTAAGATGGTCTGCCCACGGTGGCTGCCGGGAATGAGCCGGTTTAAAGCTCTCCGTCCGAGGTGCAGGCGGCTTAAACGAGCTCATTTGTTACCTCTGCATTCCCAAAGACAAGCTTACAAATGGAGCCACTATCCAATTATTATTAGCAGGGAGAATAGAGGCAAGGGCTCCAGTCTGTATTAGCCCGGTTCTGGACGGACCCTGAAACACACACTGTGGGGTCAGTGGGGTCAGACCTGAGCCGGGACACAAGGAGGTGTTTTTATGTCAAAATGAACTTTTATTTGTGCAGAGATAAAGCAGAGGAAAGAAGATTTTTTATCAAATGTTAACAAGTTCAGAGGTAGATCAGTTTTAACATTTACACACACACACACACACACACACGCACACACACAGAGCACAATATCCGTGTGCCTAAACCAGCGCTCACACGGCATTAAAATGTGTTCAGGAAAAAAAGAGAAGAAAACAGCATATGGAAGCCCCAGCAGAGGCATTCTTATTTCTATCTGTGAAAATTCATTACGGATTCTCACAATGAGCGTGTGTGAGAATTCGCTGTTTGTTCTCGTCTCAGGCTAAACAAAGGCACATGTGCTCGTTTTCAGAGCGGGACGTGGCACGGCCTGATTTCAAAGGCACAACTTGAAAGACGACAGACAGCTATTTACAATATTTATACATTTAGGATGCTGATACTATGCATATTACATGTCTGTCTTCCACTGTGTGTGTGAGAGTGTGTGAGTGTGTGTTAGAGGCAACAACAGTGGGGATGGGAGTCGCTGATGAAAAAAGGTTACTTTGGAAATTCTCTGATAATTGGGGCCTTAAAAGGAGCTCATTTTTAACTATGTCACCACGACTGCTCGATGACAATTAATCTGTTTGCGGCTGCTTCCATGGCATCTGTGCCAATTACTTTATATGCTAATATATGTAAATGACATCTCAGATGCCAGTTTCAAGTGTACTGCGAGTGGCGTATTGTGTCTTTTTTTTAAAAAAGTCGTACTGTTGAGGCTGATCAACAATGTGAGTCCTTTAAATTTGGAGGTGTGTAAGTTATTAATTTTCCTCACTGGCTCAGTGTTTCCTCATAAAACACTGCAGCCAACATGTTTCCTGCCTCACATATGATATGTTTTAAATGAATTCCAAGATTTGCCGCTCTAGTCCCCCCCCCCTCGAATTTGTCTTTAGTCAGGGTATCTTTAAATAAAATATTAATTTACACAAAAGATAATTGCAGAGTTTGTAGATATTAAATAAACAAAATGTGCAAATCAGAAAAAAATATTGTTTTGTCAAGTTTTACAGAGCAGTTCAGGGGAGAAAATATTCACAATGCAATTTATTCTCACTTTTAAATGTAATTCTGCAGTGTCTGTATAAATAAATAAATAAATAAATAATAATAATAATAATAATAATGAAACCCTCCTCCCAGAGTTTGGCTATGTTAAAGTTCTGGACAGTGTTTCACTCACTTTAATGTAGAAAAAAAAGAAAGAAAGAAAAATCCCTATTTGAGTCTGTATAGTCCACCATTTTTTGTACATACAGTGATGAAAAAAATATTTTTCTTATGTTACCATGGAATTAAAATGCTATTCATTATTTTAACCCCCTCTCCTTAACATTTATAAGCAGTATGTGAGCACAGTTTATACACACTATAATGTAGTTGTAAGCAGACAAATCATTATTGTCTATTATTATTACTCCTCATATGCAGCATCCATAACTGGTGTATAAACAAATGCTAATAAAGCATGTATTAACCAAACAAATGATTCACAGGCAACTGTCAAACTTCATAATATGTCCAATATGCATTGAGACATACAATAATAATTATTACAAATGACAAATAATTATGACTATTGTTATATTATGTTATCCAGCATTCATTACATGTTATACAGCAGATAAATATGCTTTATATAGGGAGATATATGTAGCTGACAAATATATTAATAATCATTTATATTATAGTGTGTTATAGTGTTGTAAGTGTTTATATACTGCTATACATGTCAAATAGGGAAGATACAATAAAATAAAGTGAGGCTTCATATTATCAAATTAATCGAAGCAAAGCTTTCACTGTATCGTCAATATTAAAATCATTGTAAGCCGCATAGTTAGACATATTATGAGACCTAGCTTGATAGATATCCATGAAGTAATATTGTTCTATTACCATATAAAATACTGAATTTGTCTATAACTGTAAACATACTATGTAACATAGTGGGATGTTCAGCTAGACTATCCCCCATTGCATGTCTCTTAAGGTGTGGTGTCGCATGCAGTCCTCGCGTGTCTCTCGTGTGATGTGTGTAGGTTGGGGGGTGTGTGTGTGTGTGTGTGTGTGTGCTGTGATAATTCAGTCAAAACTAAAACAAACATAAGTCATACACTGGGTTAATGTGAGGGTTGAGGGGTTCGGTCTGGGGTTGGAGAAATTATCTGAATGTATTTATGTAAATCAACTACTAAGTGTATACCTGTGAAAATATTCACGAAAATTATGAAATAATTGCAAAACATTTATAAATGTACAAAAACTTTGCATCTTTAAAATCAATCTAAAATAGACTACATTAGGATTTAAATCCATAAATATCTTGTTATAGAATAAAATAAATTACAAACCTGACAGTGATGTCAGCTATCATTCCCTACAGCAGAGAATCCCAGTTTGTGTTGAATGCGGTTAAATGCTCTCTGTTAAAGCCTCCACCCATTCTCACAGACTGTATACACCAGCATTAAGTCAAGCAGCTGCTCTTCTACATCAGGAAACTTAAACAGCTCATACTGTATAGCAAACTGAGGATTCACTCTGTTATTCAGCGAAAGTGGAATAATGCTGAGTAAATGTTAATGAATGCACTTTGAGCATATCCACAAAGCCCTTTTCTCTTTCTATAAATGGCAGTAATTACCTCCATCAACAGACACACAGAGCTGCTTTAAGATGCTTTTCTATTGTTCCTTTCCCTCCTTGTCTCCGTCCTCTGTTCCGTCTGCAGCCCTCCATCACTCCGACTGAAGATGTCACTGTTGTATACGGAATATCTGCTCCCTGAAGTTGTGTGTGTGCGTGTGTCAGATGAGAGAATATGTTTTCATGTTCATCAGTGAGAAACAAAGCTACGTTGTATTTACGGCGTTTGACTGTGAAGTTTTGACAATGCAGGGGGTACAATAGACAAAAAAAAGAAATCCATTAGAATTAATCCAGCTGGGTGATCTTTAAAAAAGAGATAAACACATGAATGTAAACTCAATACAACCAAATTACATTTTTAAATTTGACTGTCGAGGAAATTTAGATACATTCTGTTGAAGTGCAATTTTAAGGTATAAAAACATACTTTCTTGTTATTCTGCACATTATTTAGTCCAAAAACCCTAAAAACACTGTATCGTCACATGCAGCACACACAGATTTAGCACGGCCTTGAAAACTAGGGGTGGGAGGTGCTGCCACGTTTAGTTTTAACATACACATGCATTGTTATCAGTCTTACTGTACAGTTGGGGTGGGTTTTGTGTAATTAAAGCATCAACATATTTGGGAAGTTATGATTTGATAATGAAATTGAGGCTCACCGGGAGAGAGACGATTAAAAGAAGAATGAGTCAAAATAACAGTCAGTGGAATGAAAACAGAACATGAGACACACGTAAAATATTCCTCTGACCCGGTATGCATAAACAAAAACACACTCATACACACACCTGCAGCGAACTACTTCTACTCTTGTCAGTGCATGTGAGTAGATTTCATGATGTAACGGATTCAGCAGGCTTTTATTACCGTTAGAGACTGATCTTTGTGTGTGCTTTGTTTTTTGCTAAATTGCTTTGTTTTTGCACTGCAGTTTGGTTGATGGCTTTCTACATAAACTTCATCTGCAGATGTTCAGGGAATAGCAGCTTGGCTTGTAGCCTGGTTGATGTTGAGCTTACTTAAACGGCTGATGAATATTGAGAAATCAGGAAAACAATTATTGATACATTTTTTGAATAGATATCAGTAAATAAATTTAATAAACTGGGGCGGCAGTGGCGCATAGGCAGAGCGGGTCGTCCCCTAATCAGAAGGTTGTTGGTTCAATCCCCGGCTCCTCCTGCCACGTGTCGAAGTATCCTTGAGCAAGATACTGAACCCCAAATTGCTCCCGATGCACAGCATTGG
>NW_023339873.1:23183186-23185889 GCF_004916995.1 Morone saxatilis | reverse complement strand
CAGGTTCATTTACCATTTACCATACATTTGACAGATAAATATTCAACTGTTGGCCACAGAGAACACTTGTGTTCCCACCAGTGACACCAGCTCACTGGGGATTTTAGTGATCAAAATAGTGGAATAGTGTGTTCTGACTGAATCAAGACTCGACCAAAGAATTAATAAACTTTAAATGCACAACATGACAAGAAATACTGAATTATTTTCATGAATGAGCCTGAGAATGAGACATGCTCTGGGCAAAGAATACATTAAAATGTTTTCATTTGAAACAAAACACTGACTGTGAAGAAGAAGAATGTTTGTTTATGCTTTGAAGGTATTTTGCTCATACTGAACATATATATATTCCTATTATAGTAATAAATTATTATTATATATTATATAATTAATAATGTAATTCATACACCATCCTGCTGTCCAAAATACTCACTAGAGCACCAAATGAGGACAAATTTGCCATTGAAAATAGTCCCCAACAAACACACTATTTCTTCCTGTTTGAGTAACATTTGTTAAAAACTAAAGGGAAAAGCTGTTTTAAGAAAACACTGAGCATAAAAAAAAGAAACTATATATTTGTGAGCTGAGCAAAGATTGACAAAAAACTAAAATAATGTGAGAATGCTATTGATTGACTATAATCCAGCATGTAATACCATTGCCCTTCAAGCTCAACATCAAGCTCAAAGACCTGGGACTCAACACCGCCCTAAGTGATCAGATCCTTAAATTCCTGACAAGCAGACCCAGAGCTGTGTGCATAGGCACAAGCACAAACTTCACTCTGACTCTCACTGGCATGCTCAGCATTCTCAGCCCTCTCCGTTACACCCTGTTCATATGCAACTGTGTGACCATCCACAGCTTCAACACTATCATCACATTCACAAAGACCTGAGCTGGACCCACCACAAAAACAACGAGACCTGACTGGGTACATCATTGCCTAGTATGGCAGTTTCCCCGGCTTCGACTGTAAGGCTCTACAGAGGGTGGTAAAAGTTGCACATCATCAAGACAAAACTACATTCCATGGAGGACCTCTACACCCAATGATGCAGGAAGAAGGCCAGCAGGATCATCAGAGACCCTGATCGCCCCAGCCACAAACTGCTGGTCCCGCACCACCAGGCTCAGGGACAACTTTATCCCACAGGCTATAAGTTGAATTCTTGCACTCTCAAGCTTATCACTATGTCATTTTGCTCACACCGCACTGATACACAGATGCACTGGCTCCACCTGCTTACTTATCTGGTTACTTACAGTTTACAACCTGTTTAGATCTCAGTATATAGCAGGTCCCTGTTGACGTATCCTTGAGCAAGATACTGAGTTAATTTTTGTTCGATGGAGTTTGCCATCACTGTATGAATGTGTGTGAAAGGGTTAAATGTGGCACGTAGTGTTAAACTGCTTTGAGTGGTCGGGTAAGACTAGAAAGGCGCTATACAAGTACAGGTCCATTTACCATTTACATGTTATACCTGTATAACAGGTACCCTAAAATACTTGTTTACACCTGTACACATGACAGTAATTTTACTACCTGTTTATCCATCGTGGTATAATTTGTTTATAATATATATATTATATATATAATATATAATTTTATTTGTACTGTTTATATTACAGTTACAATACATTTTACTTTTATACTTTTTATACATTACTCACCTGGCTACCACGGTATATTATATTATATTCATTTATTTTAGCTGCTGCACTATTTTATGTCTTAGATTATAACAAGATTGTGTTTCACTTGTATGATTTTTAATACATATCTACAAGATAGCACTGTTGGAGGTAGCCTGAGATCTATGAATTGTCTATGAACGACTGCTTCACTGTAATTGTTGTGCATATGACAATAAAGAACCTGAACTTACAGTACCCCATCTGTCAGTACACACCATCCTACCCTGCATTCAACAGGCTGTGTGACTTTCTAATCCCTCTCTTTAGCAGCGGTGTGTGAAAGCTAATACTCCTCCATGTGATTATGAAGGGCCCTGGGCTGGTGATTATCTGGAGAGACCACCGCAGAGACCCCCGGCCATGATCTCCCAAGCCAGCACCACTGTAATTCTGCCTAATTGATATTCACACTTTTATAAATGTGTTTCTTCCTAAGTCAACACAGGTACAACTGTTGTTCTGGCTGCAGGAGATTACACTACCTTTTTTTAACTGGATGTTGTTGATGTTGACATATTCTTGTTTTATTTCTTCCTAACTCTTAGAATGCGGACCAGAATTTTGCAAAACAAGACCAATTCAACCATACTCGACAGTGCTAATGGGTTAGTCCTCCTCTTTGGTCCGGAATGGAATATCTCAACAATTAATGGATGTATTGCCATGAAATATTGTACAAATATTCATGTTCCAAAGATGATGAACCCTACTGACTTTGGTGAACTCCTGACTATTCATCTAGTGCCACCATGAAGTTTACAGTATTGAGAACTGTTAGAAGGATTGCCATGAAATCTGGACAGTCAAGATGAACTGAACTTTGATGAATAACTTTGATGATGTCCATTTTATTTATAAAGTTCAATAACACAAATCACAATTTGCTTCAAGGGGCTTTAATCCTTTGACTCTTCATTTAGTGTCACCATCAGGTTAAAATTTTTGATGCAAACTGAGGACAAGATTTGAAAGTTCAATTCAATTCAATAGCGCCAA
>NW_023339873.1:23176401-23183086 GCF_004916995.1 Morone saxatilis | reverse complement strand
CCTATAGCAGCATAACTAAGGGATGGTTCAGGACTCACCTGATCCAGCCCTAACTATAAGTTGAAAATATCCACTTATGCTGAGGCTTTATGTCTGCTCCATCAATGTATTATTACATGGACGACTGAACAATGACACAAAGAAGTAGTGTTCCTGAAAACAAACACACAGCCGAACTTTGTCACACACAATCAATGTCTGCTTTTTAGCTTAGCGCTACTATCTGTACAGTTGGTACATTGGATGTTTTGGTCAAATCAACACAAACACAAAATATCAGCATTTAGCTCCAGTATCACTGTCCCCAAGTACAGTCCTAGAGAGCCACTAGCATGGCTGTATACTTAGATATTTTTAGTATTCTTAGATATTTTTAGAATTCTTAGATATTTTTCTATCATTACTTATAATACAAACAATTTGACTTTGAATCACAGAGTGTGTGTACTTCTTATTTCCTTCCTTACTGAAGGGTATCCGATGCTCTTGCCATTGGTACCCCTCCAATGTCACTCCTGAAGCTATCTGAGCTTTGTCTCTTCTTTGGCTTCCCAACATTCCTCAATGTTACCTCTCTGTGGCGTTTAATGACTTAGAGTAAGTCGGCAGCGGCCGTCGCACTACCTGTGATTGGGTCTTTACACAGGTGAAAATGCAAACCAGGGCTCAGTAAAAAACCTCCACATCCGTGACATTTACCAAATGGACTCCCTGAGGGTAAACCCTGCAGACTGCCTTGCCATTAGTTTTGTCTCTGTGTTGTCTATAAGGGTGGCTGAATTACAGAGCGTTTTAAAAGTCATACTTCTCACACAAAACAGAGCGCCAACCCCTAAGTCTTGTGCACTGTGGCATTTAGTTCCACCCTAAAATTGGAATGTTTGAATCTGTGAAGTGAAGCCCATGCAGAAGTGTCTTATGAATTCTATGTAGTGGCCAGCATGGGGCAGCTCCGTGGTCTGTAAAAAATAATTCAGATAGTATTGAGTCTTATTGAGAAACTACCCTTCTTCCGACTTGATTTATTAGTTCACTAAACAGTTTCCTAATGAGTTTATGGTCTCAATCTCTAGTTTTAGTCTTCTTCAACACAGCATGATGTTTATTTAGTAAATTATGGTCCCATTTAGAGCTGGTGAGGTGTGTGTGTATGTGAATGGAATTAGGTCACCTACACCTTAGTCATGCCAGGTCATCTGTCAGAAAGCATCTTAATCACCGTTAATAATCAACAAGCCACCTGTCATGATCTGTTTTCTCAAGTCTTAAAATAGCGCTGTGTAATTTTGTGTTTGGTAAATTCGAGAAGGATCTAAACGCAGAGCTCAGACTTCTCCATCTAGGGACTCTCCCTATTTCCTGACCGTGTTCTCTTTACCCCCAGAGCACCCAATCAGTGTTGTTTGGGAATGGAAATAACTCTTATAGAAATAGCATTGTTTTGTAGCATTCAAGAACGAATGACCACATCTCAAGTCAGTTGTTACTTCACAACCGAAGGGTGAAAACTATGGTAATATATGGGGAGAGAAGGTAACCCATGACTCTGTTCAAATATGACGATTGTTCTCCTTGACCACTGACTCCTGGTCGATGACCTTTTACCTCTTCTCAGAGGATGCTGTGTGGTTTTGGTTATGTGTTCACAGATAGCTGATGCTGTCTGCGTCTTGTGTTTTCTGTCTCCTGTCCAGGGTCTTGTCCCACACAAGAGTTGCATGTGATGTCAGGTTGAAAAACCAATATTGAACTTTCACACTCAGTGTTACATTTAAATAAACAGTTTGAAGACAGACACGAGTGGTGTTCAGTTAGTTGCATTCTGCAACTCCCCCGCTAGATGCCACTAAATCTTACTAAATGGTCCTTTAAATATACAGAATTCTTCAATCAGTGCCAAAATTTTTTTATGTTGACTGCTCCAAGCAACACCTACCGTGTTAACTGAAAATGAAGTAGTCTACTGATTGGTTGTCAGTAGCAGAGGTGGCAAAATACACACATTCATTTTACTAAAATGAAGATACTTAAAAAGACTCTGATAAAAGTACTCATTCAACTTCTTTACTCAAGTACAAGTAGAAAAATACAGGCTCCGTACAAAGAATAAAATTAAAACGTTTTCTCTTTGTTTCTCTAAAGGACATTTCTACAGGCTGTTTCTGTGCAAAGTTAACTTAAACTTCAAAAGGGGTCGACTCTCGTCAAAAGAAAAAATAAATAATAAATAAATATAAATAATTCCCCTCAAATGCATTGAAACTAAAGTAACAAGCCTGTTTTGAAAATGTAAGGAGTAGAAGGTTCACATACTTGTGTAAAAATGTTTTAAGTAAAAGTAAAAAGTTGTCACAGAAATAAATACTCAAGTAAAGTATAGATTCCTGGAAAAAACTAACCAATGACTGTGACCTTACTAACCAATGATTGGTTCAAATAGTATTATTATTATCAATATTATTGTGTATATTTTATCTTAGACAGTTACAATTTCAAACAGTTCATAGTATGCTGTTACAGAGGAAAAAGCTCTTTTGTATTTCAATACAATGTTGGCCTCACTGCAGACAATATTCACTAATTTGTTGCATAATTTTTTCACTTTTTTTCACGAAAAATTTAATTAATAAATAAAATTCTATTTGTATAATGCCAAATCATAACAGAAGTAATCTCAGGACAGTTTTCAAATAGAGCAGGTCTAGACCGTAAGTTATTTACAAAGACCCAACAACTCCCACCATGAGCAAGCACCTGGCGACAGTGGCAAGGAAAAATGTCCTTTTAATAGGTAGAAACCTCAAGCAGACCAAGGCTTGAGGTAAATAAAATAAACTCCACTCACTCCCTGTTTCTGTAGAAGCTGTACTTCTTTGTATCTTGTGTGTGTAGAACAATGGATGAGGAGAAACTGCGCGGTTGACTGGCTGCGGGGAGCCTTCCTATTGGTGGTAAGAAGGGCAGTGTATTTTCCACTTTAGCCAATTACAGCAATGAACTATTTAAGTTAATAGGCTTAGTTACAGTCTGTGCCTTCCAAACATCACTGACATACAGTTTAACCACACCTGCAAACCACTAGAATTAGCCACACATTAAGTGGCCTTCCTCTCATCTAGTGCCTGGTTGGCTGCCTCACAGTGATGTTATTCTCCTGAAAGCTAAACAGTTGTTAGACAGCTACAAGGCTAGCATTTGACCCAATGTTTTCTGTTAGAACATCTAGCAATTTTACTTTTATTAATTTTACTTACTTACTAACATTTCAACTTATTTGTGTTCTCTGCACCATGAAATACAAAATTCACTATCTAGCTTCATCTTGTAAGCTTAGTTTGAATCTAGGGTTGGGGTGGATAGGAAGTGTAAAACCATACTACTGATTTTCAATTTACAAGCATTTAAGTCCTTAAACAAGTTTGCAAAATCCTCACTCAGACACACGCACACCCTATGCTACACGGGTGCCAGGTCAGCCTTGTATCCATCACACTGATTCACACTCCAATATGACACATACTGTGATGATATTTCATGCTTGCAAACTACTATGCAGATACACATGCATATTGTCTGCTTTCTTTTTTGTACTTCAAATTGATTCTATTTTCCATTGTAACTAACAGCCACCACCCCACACACACATCTTTGTAATCTGCCTCTATATCTAAGCCACACTAATTCTCAAAACTGCACAAGCATCTGTTGGAAGATTGACTAGAATTTCTTTTTGCATCAATTAGTAGACTGTTTAAATACAGCGCATTTTGCAGGACACTAAGGACATAACACATTGATCCCTAATGGGGTGAAACAGGGGACAACTGCAGTGAAGCCTTAACTACAGACCTTGACTTTGGCTAGCCTCCTGTCAGTACTTTAATAAGATGCCTAGCGACACACTGCATCACAGATAATACCAAGACACTGGTATCTAGTGCCAGCATTGCCCGGAACTACAGAGGAGTGTTTGGGGAGTGTTTCTCTGACCTCTCCAACAGAGCAAATGGGCGACTGGCATCTGATTTAATAAGACTGCCCACTCTTTATTGGCCATGTCACCCCCCACTCCCCAAGCTGTGGAATGGGCACTGGGGGAGAGGTGGCAGAGGTAACAGCTGGCTGTAGCCATGGCGGCATGACCATGGCATGACCACAGCTTTATTAGTGGCATCCAGGACACCAGCTGATCCTCTCCCAGGGTCCCTGTCACACTGATATCTTCATCACTAAGCTGGGCAGGCACGACAAGCCTGCCAGCCAGTGGAGGTGACAACAAATCCAATTACCTCCCCCCTATGGTGCCTACACCAGACTTGGGGGGGCAAAGGGACAGTGTAGGATGCTGCTGATTGAGGATAAGGGCCTTTCAAGACAGGACGGTAGGACAAGAGGTGATATACTAAAACGAGAATTATGTCTGTTTTAGCCTTTGATTATACACCAAGGTTACTGTATTTTTCATCAAGTTCAGGACTAAGAAATGTGTGCTGTTAATCCAAACTTAAAACTTAAAACAAACCTATATTTGTTTCAAATTAAAAGCCCTCTGGCGTTTCAGTGGTGGTTTCTTAAGAAGGCTTTTACTGTGAAACATTTGCAGGATTATGCAACTCCACTTTAATTCATAGCTCTCATTATGGTCCTCATAGTGTCCACAGACCTGCTGACACAAACTGTCGGTGTGTGAGTATTACGAATGTTAAAAGTCCATACGCCTGCACTATTGAGATGTCAATGTTTTAGGATATTCCACTGTCCAATTTCTGAGCATCAACAATTCTATTACTAGTAGATAGACCACTTCTTCAGTCCCATTGTGTGGGGCAAACAATAATGAACATCACATCATGCAACAAGAGGGATCGGTCCCTTGGGCCCCTCTCTGTTGTGGGAAAAACAAATAAATAAAAAATAAAGAGAACTACTACTACATTTACACTTATGACTGATTAACAAAGCTAGATTCTAGCATTCTGTATTACTCTAGTATCAAAAATGCATTACTGTTTGAATATCCTGAAAGTCACTGCTAAGACACTATCAAATAAAAGCCTTTCCCTCTTTATGGATCAATCAGGTGAGGATCACTGGCCCAAAGCACAAACAGTGTGGTTTGATCGTAGCCTTGAACGTGCCCAAACTTATTTCACCCCATTTAGGTCCTTCTTTTATTTCCATATCAAGCAGGGGGAGTGTGAAGGTTGACAAAACAAACCCAATGAGATGACACAGGCACAGTTTTCAACTCCAGCTAGTATCCTGCTTTCAAACATTAACTCAATTAAATCTCCATAAACAAATTGGTTCCTACTGATAGCCTGGGACGGAACATGTTTAGTGCTGATCATCGCAGTCCAGTATTGATCTACAATCAACACAGTTGTCCCCTGTGGGGATTAAGGTGAAGGAGAGGGGAAACATGTCTGGCAATGAGGATGAAGGGTGGGCCTTGAATGGAGAGAAAAGCAAAAGGAGGCAAACCGCCAAAGCAGAACTCCTGAACCGTTATGTTTTCCCTCACTCTGTCAGTCTCCTCTTTCCACCAGAACCTTATCATCCACAGAGCTTTAGTGTCAGGAGTTTCGCCTTCAGTCAGTGACTTTGGTGCCCAACTGAAGAAGATCATTCACCACTTCCTTCCCTGACATCCTTCCATACAGGAATGGGATGATCGATCCACGAGTGCAAAAAAAGTGGGGATACTGGGAGTGTGTGTATGCTGAGAGAGTTGGAGGGGCTCTCACTTTTGAAGGTGGTTGAAGTCTTGCCAAGATATTTCATATTCATAGTTAAATATTCAGCGCGCATGGTGGACAGGGGCAATTTCTGCAGTCAGCCCGCCATTCAAAAGTGAAAGGGATATGGCTTGTGGATGAAGGGAGCGAGAGAGATAGACACGCATGGGGCTTCATGGTAGTCAGATGAGAGGCTGCCAGCTGCTGATGGGTGACTGTTTGAGCGTGGCGCCTCAGGACATGCCCGTTGAAAGGCGATGCGATCCGATACCCCCACTTATGCGGGGCTGATATACATATGCCCCCTTATGCAGAGGAGGCCCATATCAATTGCAGAACTTCCAGTGTTTTGGTCATTATGCCAAGTTGTTTGAGCGAGCGTCTTGCATGTCTGAATGGGGAATGTGGACTTACTGGGCTATGACCACTGAGAAAAGCCTCCTCTGCATAAAACGACCTTGTGGGTCCTCAGAAATGTCTGGTGTGGGAAGTTTTGATAAAACAACTTAGTTTCACCGTTGAAACTGTACATTTGGTTTATTATAGATATATGTGAGCTATTACTGTGGCTAACCGTCAATGACCATATCTTCTGAGACTGGAGTCGGTCTGATGCGCAATTAAAAGGATACATTCAACCAAATTACAAAAACAAGTTTCTTCTCTTTCCTCTAATAGTATCTTTACATACAGATAGTTTTGTGCCATACAACTTACTATAAGGATTAGTAAATGTGGACATTGTTTTTGTGTCTTCTTATGCAGTTTTTGAAATTAAATTCAATGCTATGAGCACCACAAATGACAGTCTGTTAACCTTCACTGTAGTGGGGTGAGGACAGAAATCTAAGAGACAGATACTGTATCACCATACTAAAAGCATAGCTAGATACCAAGGCTGTGGCGCAGAGGCAGAGCAGATTGTCCCCTAATTGGAAGGTTGTTGG
>NW_023339873.1:23176147-23176325 GCF_004916995.1 Morone saxatilis | reverse complement strand
TTCAGTCTTTATGCTAAGCTAGGTCACATCTTTAGTTTAGGGTTAAGATGTGAGATTAATATCAATCTCCTCATGCCACCATCAGAAAAAATGGAGTTTCATGGTAGTCAGATACTGTGGCCAGTAGGCTAGCTCCTTCAAACATCTATTTTTTTTAAATCTGTTTTCAGCTTTATTG
>NW_023339873.1:23165458-23176047 GCF_004916995.1 Morone saxatilis | reverse complement strand
CTGCTTGGTGGGAACTGTTGGGTCTCTGTAATGTTATAAGGAGTTCGGTCTAGACCTGTTCTTATTAGAAAAGTGTCCTGAGATAACTTCTGTTATGATTTGGCGGTATACAAAAAAATGTAATTGAATTGAATAGAATGTATATGTAACAGTGTGTACAAGTGTATTGTAACTTTGAAGCCAATTGAGGGGAAAATTGAGGGACAATCATGTTTCAAGAGGTTTCAAATAGACACTTGTTAAAGCGATAAGTGTGTATATGCACAAGTTCTGTTACAGTTTGACTGTGACAATATGAACAATTTAAAAAGGCTGACTCGTGTTTCCTTGTTCCCACCTACTCTCGTGTCAGTTTTCCATCACCTCCACTTACTGAGAGGATAAAAAACATCCCTTCTTCCTGTGATAGTGCAGGTCACACCTCCTGGTTTGGAAGAGTGGGAGTGATTAAAAATGACAAGGAGACATGTCGTGTGCAATTCATCAAATAGCTCCACCTTGCTCCATATCAGAACCAGCCGGTCCACAGGGGGAACTGGGGCGGGAGGTGACTTCGCTCCCCTCCGGCCCCAATCCAGGACCCGAAATACTGATCATCCCCTTCTCCTTTCCCCTGTCTACACGTCCAAGTGATTACACTACACCCCCCCGACCCCCTCACTCAGACACAAACACACACACACACACAGGCGCACACACACGCTCAGAGGGGCTAATTAAGGCTTTAATATGCAAATGAGAGCCGCAGTAAATTACACAGCTGGCAAATATGCCTGTTTTTGCCTGAAAATACATCAGGAGTGCAGCGAGGAGTGTGTTGCTGCTGTTGTTGTTGTGTTTGCCGAGAGACAGGGGATTGCCCCCCCACCCCCCTCAAACAACAACCACCACCACCAACTCCCTCTCAGCAACCAAAGCCCCCTCGTCTGATGGAGTGACTCATACAGCTTTGTCCCTTTCAGAGGTATCAGGAGGAGCAGTCGGCTCTCTGCACAAGTAATGTGGTGTTTTAGTGGGAGGACACAACAGAAATTTTGTTGCTTGAATATTATGTATGTTCAGTAGACTAACATGAAGCTCATATCAACTAGTCCAGCTTTGATTTGATATCAGACTCAGTGGACACGGTCAAAACCTGACTTTTTGGCAACATTATTATGTTGTTCCAACATAGTTTTCAAAAATGCATTCTTTGTTTGGGAGACTATACCGTCTAAATGGGTGAATGGGTTACATTACATTAAAAAAGGAGAAAAAAGAATGATAGAGTTATAAAGAAATTTCTTTTCTCTTTTTTTTATTTATGTACTGGAATCTCCGACTTCATATTATATAAAAAAAATACATTTTATTTATTTATTCTTTTTTTTATGACTCATCCATCAATTTGTTTTTTGTTTTTTAAGTAGCAAAAAGGGAACTATATTTCATTCTACAACCCTGCGTTGTAAATGACAATAAATAACCTTGAATCCTTTCCAAGATAAATAATATTTAAATAATAATAATAATAAAAAAATTATGATAAACTTTTTTATTTTACAGGGTCAGTTCACCCAACCCACAAATCAAAGTTAATCAAAAATATGGATAATCCAATTTGGGACACTGGTCATGTCATGGTGAATTTGTGGTTTTACAAATCTGGAGGAGCAAGCACTTGATGACAAACGGCCCCCAGTTCCTGATCCCCAGGGTCCCCAAAAACCCCAGGTTCAATTTGTGTGAGTTGGCTGTAATTTGATTAATTGCAAATTTGTTTACAAACTTACAAATTAAATGTTAAAACTAAGATGGGTGCCGTGTCAAAATGTAGTTTTAAGACCTTCATTATTTTTGTTGCTCACAATTCATTAACACAAAGAAAACGTAGGGGAGTAGATAGTATTAGAAGTGTATATATAACCACTTTTGTCCACTTTTTGATTTACTATATGTGCCAACCAGAAATACTGTATATTCCTGTCAATGTTCAGAAGGCTTTGAAACATAAGTTAGATCTACGTTGGGAAATTTACAGACAATATACAGTTAACTGAATGAGTAAGAATCACAGGGACAATATTATTTCAATCCTACAAATGAAATTCCATTAACCTCCATTGTATCGGGTTACAGGCAGAAATCTCATGTTGCGATTTGGTTTTATCCAATTATAAACATGAACGGGGTATAAATCGAGCCCCAATGGTCATGGACATATTTTACCATCCAGTTGTTGCCTTTTCCACAACCAGGCTGCAATTATCATTATACGATTGCTTTAACTATGGTTAACACCAGGATATCATTTATCGTGTTTGTATCCACACACCACCCATCCAACATGATCTATTTGCTGGACACTGTGGTCTAAAGCATCTTTATACCTCAGTGTCGCCGTTATCCATGGCTGTCTGTACCATTCTTGGGAACGTGATATCTCAGGAACAACTTGAGGGAATTTCTTCAAGTTTGGCACAAATGTCCATTTGGACTCGAGGATGAACTGATTAGATTTTGGTGGCCAGAGGTCAAAAGTCAAGGTCATAACTTATTATAAATTACAAAAATGAAGCCAAAATATTGTATAAACTGTATGAATAATTTAAGAATGAACTGGGTGATTCGAGATTTCACACACACATGTTAACTGGGACAAAGCTTTCATTCTTCCATCTCATCCATTCTGACTTCTGGTTATTCACTTGGTTGAATAGTTGTTAAAGACAGTCTTTCCTTTTTGCTCTCCAAACTATGTGAGCTATATTATGTGGTGTGGTTCCAGTAGGTGAATGACTGATCTGGTAGCAGTGTGAACCTTGGTCCCCCCCCCGGCTGCTCAGAGCCATTCCCTGCTGCCCTCTGAGGCGTTGCTGCGAGGTTTGTTCTGCCTGGTTGCTGTTGTCTGCCTACGTACTCTGTTCCCCAGAGCATCTGTGTCATCATGATGCAACTGAAACCTGAGTGCCGACTACATGCATGGTCAGGCCGTCCTGTCACCTAGCCACCCTACTGGGACTGACCGTGACAGGAAGGCTGCCCGAAAACATACCAAGAGACCTCTTTGTTTCACGCTGTTCCTAAAATAAGAATTCACGTTCCTTCAGATGGTGCCCTCTGTGCAGTACATTTCCCATAGCAATCTCTCCATGGACCCATACAAACACATGTATCTTTTCTCAGATGTCACTCCCTTCCCTCTTACATGCACAGAAATATAATTTAAAACCAGTAAACTAAACTGAGGTGTGAACAGTCAAGGTTGTTGGATGAAATCTAATCGGATTTGGATCTATCTAAAAAATAAGAATAGCTACAGATCACAACAACAGCTCTTATGTAGAGAAGTACTAAAGAATAACCATCACAAAAACAATGTTTAAAGTGAAGGGCTGCATCCTTTTGGGGGGTTGACAGTAGCCATTGGAGTGATGGTATAGATTTGTATGGCCTGGTTGGATAAAAAGAAGTTCACCCTTAACCATATTGCTAATTGTCATTCTTTGTATCCAATGTTTGTACTTTTATAAACAAACTTTATTTTCTGCCGTTTCTCACTGGAGATCAGTTCTGGTTAAACAAAGCTAAGCGTCTACAGCAAAGCTAGTGGCTATGTGAGGCTGCACTTAGGGCTAAATGCTCATATCTGCATAGTAACATGCTCCCAATGGCAATGTAAACATGTTATTATTTATTAAATAAAGTTGGCAGGTCATACACCAAAGAATTGGACAAACTGACATTTTTAACATTCATTTGTTAACTGTCTTGTAGAGGTGCCCTGGGTCAAAATCCAGTGTTTAGTTATTTCATTAGTCATTATTTTTACAGGTGCATATTCCCAAATAACTGTGTTTAATTAAAGTTTATAGATAAGAGATTTACATCATTGGCATAGCAGCAAACAACTATTCTCTATTTGAAGATATAATGGAGTCATATAAGGATATATTTCCGCTGAAGCACAGTTAGTGATTGTTGGGACAGTGGAAAGACTAACAAAGACGGTTTTGGTGAGTTTTATTTTGAGACGCTGGTGCTCTAGTCTGATGTTATATACAGCACAAGCTCACTAGTGCATGACACAGCTGGGGCAGGCTAGCATCTCAGAATAGGAGTACTGGCTGGCTTTCTAGGGCTCTGTGTACACTGTACATGTTGGGTATGTAAGGGCAACAGGAACTTGGGGTTCAGTAGGGGCCCACAGCTCTTGGAGCAACCATTCCATTAGGATGACTGCTGTTTTGTTGTTTTTCAGACACAGTGTCTATAATATTTTGTCATAGAGGTGTTAATTCAATAGAGTCATAGAGGTGTTAATTCAATGCTATGTTTAAGCATTGACGTCACAGTAATGGTGTTGTATTGGACTGCATTATGTTGAGAGGTGTTTCTAATATTCGGCTCACTACTTGTATGTAGAATAGGGAGACAAAAAAATAAAACACATATATAATCATGTATAATGTAGTCCAGTATCAACACAACATCTACAACTATGACTGTAGGTTGAAGGTAGAACAACAGAGTTGTTGCACTGAATTGCAGTACACCTACTAACTGTATGTAAAGGCTTTATTTAACAGAGTAGAATTAAAGTTAGTAAAATGACATTACCCTTTAGGTATTAAAATACTCTGATGTCCCTTTGGCTTCCTCTTAAAGAACCTCCTTCCGTTGTCTCTCCTCTCTTGCATCACACACACCACACACACACACAAACACACACACACACACCGTAGCACATCACACACACACACACACTCCATGCTGCCGTAATTATCACTCAGTGAGACAACCGCTCTCTAACAGCTACACCTTGCTGACATGCGACATTCAGGAGAGGACACTCTCCAGTGTTATCGCTGAACTCCTCTGCTGGAGAACAGCTGACAGGGCGCTCCTGTTGGCCAAATCCAAAACCAAATATTTAGGCATCAAACAGGTAAACAGACTGCAAACGCTCCCTCACCCGACCCGCGATTAAGAGTGCTGGGCAGCGGGAATTTTAGTTAATTTTTTAGTTCATTAGCTGGGTTGACAGAGTCCCCTGATAAGGATGTATAAACAGCTCCACCTTGCAGTGGCTACAGAGAGAACTTGCCCCTCGGAAAAGGCTCTTTCCACTAGGGCCAGGCTGCATGAATATTTCAGATGGGTAAATAATTAATAATTAACAGCAAACAGGCCAGTGATCAAATGGAGCAGCATGGCAACAGACATGAAAAATCTGACTTGTAAACAAAGACAAGAAAACCCAGATTTCCTCCCCTCTCGCCACCTTCTTTTCTCGCCTTTTAAATATGCGCATCTTCAATTGCCTCCCGCATCGTCGTAAAACCACACACATACAAAAGGCACATGTATGAACACACAAACTCCATATCAGCGACTCTGTCAAACACACACAAAGTGCTGCCCCCTCCGTCACTCACTCACATTCATACCCACACTTATTTTCCTCCAGAAGAATGGAATTTTCACGTATTCCTTGGCGACCCAGGGAATGTGACTGAGCGAGAACACTTGATCTGGCCACCCGCTGTTTTCTGATGGAAAGATTTGCTTTTTAATACAATCGTCACTCCTCCCACCTGGATATGCCACGCCAAGACAAATCCCAGCTGTGTGACTCCAAAACCTGACAGAGCTTAAAAATTCCCTTATTACCATTCCCTTAAAATACCCAGCCACACTAACTCCCACCAATGGTGGGAATGCTAATCACGTCTCTCGGCGGCTTATAGGAGCATGAAAACAGAGCCGCCAATATGGAGACTGGTGCATGTGCAAAAAGTGAGGAAGAAGAAGGAGGAAGATGAAGTCCCAGCTATAATGACACACATTCACAGAAGCGTCATGGCTCTTAAAAGCTGCTTCTCCTAAATCTGGCACATCTTGCCGTTTGACTTTAGCCAGAGGAGACATTTCATAAAAATCAGACTTAATCGTGTAAACAACACGCAGACAAACAGAAAACCACTGCAAACAAAAATAAAACAACTTTGGAAGCTGTGCACGGATCGCCTTCAGAGTTAATTTTAAAGTAAGCATTCCGTTCCTTGGAGATTTTAATTAATGCTTTAATATGCAAATAAGTTAGCAGAGATAAAATCATGACAAACAGATGGCAAGTGTGGGTAATTATTTTGTGAATCCAGCAGGGGCATGTATTAAAGTTATGGCATCGTTTTCCTCAGGCCTCTGCAGCCATGGATAGTAGAGAGGAAAAAAAAACACAAGTATCACTGATGAAATGAGAAACAAATTACTTACTTATGTCTCCAAGTGACAAATCTGTGACCATAGTGAGTCTGATAATATCACAAAAGACACGATGTAAAGGATAAGTAATCCTCAAATCACCAATACCCCTTTATTCTAAATTAGAAGGAACAATTAAAGTATTTTAAAGTATTTCTTCTTGTTCCTACAGTGTGCTGTTTGAATGCTGTATGTGCAGAGTTTGACTCTAGAAGGATGTTTTCACATTCATCTGCTGAAAGTGGAAAGTTTCTCTGTGCTCATTCAACGTCTGATTTGGGCGGGCCTACCAGCATGATGTCTGACATCACAAATAGTTGAAGTTGAAACCTGGTCCCAGTATGCAACTGTACAGTGTGATATAGAAACTGAAAAGCCACAGTGCACATCCCATGAGAATGGACTTTACAGTGAAGTAGGAGACTTCCAGTTTCTACAGTAGCAGAATTGGAAAACAATAAAACACGGCTGTAGGAACCGTTTGCTTCTTTTTGAGTTTCAAGAACTAGACTCTTACACACTTGGAAGGTGAGTTGTATTTAATTGCTTGTAATCTGCAACTACACTTTTTGCCACTAACCTTTAAATGAAAGCTAGTAGATAGACGTTACAGTGAGATTGTTTAGTCAAGATTATTCATCATCTTCGTAAGTTATCTAACTTTTAAACACAATCCAGTGGCACAGCGCATGAAGACATTGGTCACTTAGCTGTACCTACCTGCTCCGATGGGGTTACGTAGTCCAAATCCAGGCTTGTGAGAGAGCGGTTGATCCTCAGGGCCAGACACAGGGCCATCAGACCTCCAACCTTCACGTCATTCTGACGGAGGTCCAGCCGCTGAATCTGCCGACTCTCTGCGAGGAACTCTGCCAGTGCCACAGCACCTTCACCAAAGAAACGTGTGGTGTCGAAATGTTAAAGGCGACTAGCTTAGAAGCTTGCTTGGGTAGTTGCAAGGGAAGCTATCCTAAATAACCAACTTTGTCTAGACTGCATTTTTCTGGCAAAGTATGATATAATCATTTTTCTTGTACGCCCAAACTCTTTCACCATGCTTTGGTTTAAAGCTCTCTGTGTCCAGAGCAGCTCTGCATAGAGACAAGCATACTGCTTGATTAATTGGGGAGCTATTATCAGATACATAGTAAATGCTTATTAAATGCAAATTGTCTGTTTGCTATTCATAAAGTTCTTTAATTTGGTCACAAATTCAACCAAATTGTGACCAAATTCAACATAATTATCCTACAAATACGTGAAATATAATTGAAATTTGTTTTAAAACAATAAAGTTGATCATTTAACCCGCCACATCTTTATGAAATGACTCTGTGTCTCCGTCAGTTGGAAATTCAAACACAATCCCATGTAAAATACATGCTGCATACTGTTGTACCTTCACAGGTGATGCTGGCTTGGGCCAGGCTGAGCTGCAGCACTGAGCAGTTCACCATCAGAGGCTCCCTGATGATCTGGATCCCCTCGTTCCCCAGGAGGTTCTCACCCAAATCCAGGACCTGCAAGACCTTTAGCGCTGGCTGCAAAACAGGGATCCCGATCACTTTGTGAGCATTCATCTCAGCTGACCAGGGACTAAAGATTGTTGGAACTAGATCCAGAGACTTCTGGTACCAAAAAAACTAAAGGATTTTACTCCTTGTTTTTAAACTTTAAGTATGTCACTCTAAGTGAGTTCAAAAGACTTCACCTGATAGTGAAGCTCTGCTTCAGACTCTGTGTAGTGCGCTACTTTCAGTGTGCAAGTTAGTGTGGAAAGGCTGAGAAGTTTAAATTATCATTATTATTATCTGATTCAATCAATTTCAAATTCAATAGGATTCAGGGAAGCTTTATTTGTCATTTGTGCTTGCACACATAGGAACTCAGCTGGCCGGTTGTTGCTCAGAGAGTCAGTCAAGTATAAAAAAGACACACGAGGAAGACATAAATCTCATCTGATGATTATTATTCCTTTTCAGAATGTTTCCTCTTATGTTAAATGCTTCTGTTTCCACTCTCCAGAGCCACATTAGCATCGAAGGTTGATTAGCTGGCGCATAAAGCTGGTGGTGTCTAGGGCACAAGAGGCCCATGTTGCCCAACCGCTTGAAGAGGAACGTGCCACCCACTCCTCGGTTGCCCCCTCGCCTCGCCACCCTTGTTAAATTCCTCTGGTCACTGCTCCGAAGAGAGAGGGAGCGTGGGGGTGGAAAGGAAGGCAACCAACGGACCCAGAGAGCGTCTTCGCCTGAGTTAATTTGCACCGCAGTGACAACAAACACACTTGAGAGACCCCCCCCCCCTTTCCCTCACAGAGGCGATGCCACATCCAACGCGTGGCGAGAAGCTTCTCCGGTGAAGAGGGGAGGAGGAGAGGGAAGAAGAGCATCTCCAATGGATATGCACGAGGGATAATAGCAGACAATTAAAGAGGCGACTGCGTGGTTGAGAGTGTGTGAGAGTCAAGCATGGTTGAAGCCTGTCAAACGTAAACCACAGGAGGGTTGGAGTGAGAAGTTTAGGGGGGGTACGAGTGTGAAACCACCAAAAACACAGTATGCCTTCACACATGACATGCTGGCTTTAAACAAAAAAAAAACAAAAAAAACCAGAGGAATCACGTAAAGTAGAAAAAAACAGAGCCCTATATGACATATTCACCTCAGAATAATCATTTGTAGAACTTTTTGAGCAAAGAGTAAATTTAGACATTAGTGGAGTTTGGCCCACATCTGCTCCCCTCATCTTAGTCCTTCAAAAGACAAGCCAACAAGCTACGGGGACGGAGAGGAAAAGCACATATACCAACCAGAAAGGTTAATAACAGCTCTCCTCATCATCATATTCGACACAACCAGCTACGGGTCTAATTATCATCATTATGGCCTGCAAGGACATCTACTTATCCCCATGACTGGCAGGCCGCATGAGCAGCCCTGCTTAACACACATCTATTATTTAATCAAACTGTTCCTTCTTTTGGTAGCACTGGAGGAGACAGGGGAAGTGTATGTGTTAGCGTATGAGGCAGGCCTTTAATTTCTAGCCTTTTGACTTCCACAATCGCCACTCAGATGACAGGAAGGTGCAGTTTATGCTGCCAATCAGGCGGAAGGAATGCATGTTATTAGGAGTATACAATGAAACATGTGGAGTGGAGGCAGGACGTTTTCAGAGGGGGAATTCGCAGGATGAGGCTCTAAATTTCCTCAATACTGGATCTGGGGAAGCAGGTATCAGTGGGACAGTTAATAGGGCTGTTTCGTGATCAGAAATAGATTTCTTCCAAAGTTACATTAAATTCCCACTTTCTGTTTCCTTCCTGTGATCTGGTGGCGTGTGTAACATGAAGAGGTAACTGGGTACTGAAAGACTGTAAATTTGCCACATATCCACTTGATTTATGTAACTTGGACTGCCGAAGCCTCATGTTAGCTTCAGATAAATTTTGGATTGAATTTAGCATGGATTTAGCATGCATCACTTCCATTGGAAGCACATTAGGGAGGAATCTCCTATTAATTTAAGGGTTCAACATTTAACATTTAGGAGGATCAATTGGCTGTGCCCGCCATGCTTCTACATGTTTTGCAGTTGGAAAGGGAAGGTAAAAAAAGTATGTTGCAATCTGCAAATTCACCACTAGATGCCACTAAATCCTACACACTGGTCCTTTAAGAATGAGTCTTGATGGCCTAAGGGATAGTTAAGATAGCAAAAATATTTCATCAGCCTACCACAGCAAGTTAGGCCTCATAATGAGTCCTAGTTGATCTGTTTGATATCTTTGCAGTCTTTATTCAACAAATGTGCAAATTCCTGTTCTTATTCCCAGGTCTCATACAGACACACAGGGTACCTTGTAATATGGCTTTAATGTAAACCCATTCATGTCAGGTGACGTAGTATGAAGAGCAAAGAAAGTCTTGGAACCTGCAGGTGGTTTGGGGTGGGATGGGATGGCTCAAAAACAAACACAGGACTGTCACCAAGGAGACCAGGGTTCGTATCCCTAGTGAACATAATGGAACCCAAACCAGAACCTTTTCCTTAGCAAGTAGCTTTGGTGCCTAATGCTAACCCAACAGTAAAGTATTTCAGGCAGAAAGTGGCAGCATTGTGTGTCTTATGCAGACGCTAAAAGGTGTATTGTGGGTCTTTATGAAATGCAGAGGGGACTAGACAAAGTGTCGGTATTTGACCACCAGGGATGAGAATGCGTTGATTCTGCGTGCAAAAATGACGGAAGCAGTTCTGTTAAGAATGGAAAAAGAGAGCTCAATTAGTTCAAAGACTACCTTAAGATGAATCTATCCTTACCAGCTTCCAGTTGTGGTTCG
>NW_023339873.1:23159242-23165358 GCF_004916995.1 Morone saxatilis | reverse complement strand
AATTGAATTGAATTGAATCTGGATTTGGATCATTGGATAATATAACTACACATCGAAGCTACGGCAGCTACTGCTACAGTCTGCAGTTACACACTGGAGCAATATGCACAAAGAAAAGGCCACTGGCATTGGAATATATTTATATGCTGGTTTTATGTTCCTCACCAGAGCCTTGGCCAGATGGACCATGCCATTTGCAGTGATCTGGTTGTTCCTCAGCATTAAGACCTTGAGACCTCTCGTCTGCCACCTCAGACCATCACACAGCTCCTCCAAACCTAGATATTAAAACAAAAACTAAAAACTAAAAAACATGAAAACATGGTATTTAGCAGAACATGCTTCAACTGAACTGCTTGTATGTTTGTATTTGTATGCTAGGGGACACTGACAGATGTTTAGTGGGAGTGTTGCTACTACTTACAATTTGAGCTCCAGTACTATGAAGTGCTTAACCTTTTCATGTATCCATATTAATTAGATCATATTAAAGCTGGACTGTGCAAGTTGGTAAACTGCCACTGCATCTAACTATCCTGTTGCTTCACTGTTTTTTCTTGTAAGGTGCTAAAGGCTAAATTAAGTGGCTCATTCTTTAATTAGCACACAGGGGCTGCCAAAGTTTACTTATAATTATTATTAGTCACACTTGCAACTTCTGCAGACATTTTCTCCTCTTCTTTTTACAGAATCTAGAATTTTTGACACCAAGGTTAAAAAACACACCTCTAAAGACTTTCAAAGATACAATATGTAACATGTCCACAATAAAATGTCTATAAACACTGGACCTCTGTTCTATATGTGGTTGAGTTGTGTACTTACATTCCCAAATGTTTTCCAACAATGTTCAAACCCAGAGATCTGTCATTTTATTCAGGTATCAATGGTATCATGAAACCACATTTTTACCATCCACTGTTTAGAACTTGGTGCTTTTAACTCTAGTTTGAACGGCGATGGGAAGGTTTTAGTTATCTGACATTGGGGTCAGTTAGTAAGTTATTAAAAAAACAGCTGGGATAGATGTTAGCAGACCCGGACGTCCTTTGTCTGTTGCCGTATATAAAATTAATAAGTAAAAAATCAAATGGAAATATAGTAGAGCCCTTTGGTACCACTTATAGTAATGAAGGATATATACACAATATATTCTATATCTACAAGTAATTGTTTAAATGTATTCACAGTATGTGCAACAGAAATGATTCTTTGGTGAATAGGCAAGGTGATTTATTGCTGCTTTATTCAGTGTTTTTAGCGGTTTTAATCAGTGGGTCCGTTTGTTTTGGAGAGGAGGAGACCTCTGTGGATAACTGGGCTCCTGGTAGAAACCTCCTGAACAATGAACACTGAAGGAATCCTAATCAGGAGAAGCTGACAATGAAGACATTACTTTTTACATTTAAATTCTGCACCATACAACGTTGAATAAACACAACGGTGTTCCTACCAGCATCTGCTACAGAATTGTTGCTGAGCTCCAGTGTCAGTAAAGTGGAGTTGTAGCGTAGCAGGTCTCCCAGCTGCAGGGCATCCTGGTAGCTGTTCAGCAGGTTGTTGGTAAGGTGGAGCTCCTGCAAAGTCTTATTTGACTTCAGTGCACCAACTACAAGCAGCAAAAAAAGAGAAGAGTGCTGAAAATTGACATTACTCCCTTAAAGTATGATTATTCCTCAAACTTTTGAATTGGTTTGATAGAGAAAACTGCCTGACAAATAATTGTGTAATTTGTGAGATAATGTGAAGGTCCGATATATTATATACAACTGCTGAAGCTCCTTGCTGGAAGGCGAAATGATCAGACGAGCTCATGGTTGTCCATAACCTTAGAACAACAGAGAAGCTAGAAGTGAAACGCAGTGTATGGAAGTTTGCTCCTCTAACTTCGGATAGACCCCCCAATTAAGACATATCGATTGGTTTAAATTGATATTAAATATAATGCATGGTACAATCATGTCCTCCGAGTGCCAAACATGGGGCCTCCCGATTGACGGCGAGTGAACTTGAGCATGAAAACGAGACCGCAGCAGGAATCGCCGCCTTCTGCAATTACAGCGGTAAAGATCAAGTGGCGCTCCTTAACCATTCTAACATGAAGAAGCCATTGTTGGAGCTGGAGTGGTGACTCCTCAGCACAGCAGACATGTCAAATTTCAAAGCCCTTGCTTCAGAATGTCAGTGTGTACGCCATTGTTAGAATCTTTTCATTATGATGCTTTATCACATCTTTAATGGTGTTTTGGAGAGATATCTTGTATTTATGTGTGTGTTGTGAGCACTCCCTGTGTATTTGTGTAATGTGTACTGTACTGTGGTATACATGTGTCCGTGTTGCCTGAGCCCTCGCTGCCCTTGTATCCAGATCGATGCCACAGATTTGATCAAGCCTGTTGGGCTGCATGTGGAATGCCAACATTGTCATCAGGCACAGTGGGAACCAAATGTTGGAATCGGCGGGATTGATCCGGTCGACTCCACCGCGAGCGCCCAATCCCGCAATCAGAGGCCCCTCGGATCGAAGACAATGATCCTCAGCTGGGACCCCCTGCCGGGAGGGAAGAAGGTGGGGTGGTGGCGGACTCGCTAAAGGCAAAGAGGATGGGGTGGGATAAGAGATGAGCGTAGGAGGAGGAGGGAGGTTGTGGAGACCCTTAAATATCAAAGAGATCCAGGAAATGGCTGAAAATGTTGCAGGAGCAACTTGCTGTTGGGGAGTGGGCAGCATACTGTGTCCATTTGGTTCCTTCTCTGCTCCCAGCTGAGGGGAGACGACAGGCTGTGTTCAATGTTTTAAGTCCCGATGAAAAAACAGGGATGCTTCTACTATCATCTGATTATGTACTAGAATTTAAGAAGCAACATTTTTTAGTAATTCCTATTTGATTATTTAATAGTTAAAATTAATATAAACTGAGACAATTACTTACTGAATATAATTCTTGTACATTTTTTATCTAATTATTACTGCTACATTACTATGTAGCTCAGCACCTCAAGCCTATTATTAACTACCTCTGTCACACGTGACTGTGACTGTGTGTGTGTCCGTCCATCCATGTCCAGCACTCAACCCCCCTCTGAGTGTTGTGTTCGCCTGCGGTGAGTGTATTTATATGTGTGTATGCTCATCCAGAAATTGTGTATATGTGCGTGTGGGGCACGCATTTCCTCCCCCATTCCCCTTCTCCATTGCCATAGATACCGTTGAAAGTTACAACAGCAGCCAGTCAATGAAGGAGAGCAGACCTCGCGGAAGTCACTGGGCTTTGTTTTTTTTTTTAAATAACACATTTAATCATTTGTGGGTTAGAAAAGTGTTTATATGCTGTAAGTGTGTCAGTGTTTAATATGTGTTAGAGATGGTGTAGTGCAATGTTGCAATTGTAACAATAAACGCAAATTCAACCAATCCCTGTGAATTCTGCGCAACTTTTTCCAATCACTTGAACTCTGACCAATCATTGCAGTTTCCTATGCAAAAAGTTGAGTCATACATCCCCAAACTCACTTCCTTGTTTTTAGTTGTGAGGATACAGACCATGCGGACATGTGCAATGTTGTCATCGCAACAATCAACGCACAATTCAGTCTCAACAGGATTTCACTGGCTTTTTAAAAAAAATTGTTTTAGCCTAAATTATCTTATTTAAAAGGCAACTAGACCCAGTAATTGCTGGTAGTTTGGTGACATATTGTTTGTAAAGGAGGACTGCTATGGTTGGGGAAACTCACATCAGGAAACTACAATGAATTGTCAAATTTGAGTTGACAAAATTGCAAGGTTGCACAGAATTCCCAGGTTCTGATTGAATTCACGGATTGGTTGATTTTACGTTAATTTTTGCAATCACAGCATCACAACTTTTCTGCAAATTTTAATTTTCAATCATCGTAGTTTCCCGTAGGTTTCACCAATCATAGCAAAACATTGTTTACATTTTTAATGAATTATACAAGAAATCACGACTGTTTTTCAAATTTAAATTTTCTCTTAAAATTTAATTGCAAAAAAAGCCATAAAACATCAAATGGATCACTGCATTTTAGGCAGCATCAATCCCCAAAAATACCCGCGAAATCCTGGAGGAACCAGTGTATCAAATGTACAATGAAAAAATCATTAAGTGTGTGTATCTCAGGTTATATTTTTGTTCAAGAGACATGCCTTCAAAGTGTAAAGTGCATATCTTTGTGTGTGTGTGTGTGTGTGTGTGTTTCCTGGCTGCCAGGGCCTTTATAGATGTGTGCAGCAGTGTGTAAAGTGACAGGTAAGAGATTAGGCCTCTAATCCGGGTCCAGACCTGCAGAGAGGGTCACAGGTCAAAATCTGGTCCTGCTGGCTACAGGACACACCCACACACACATACACACTTACAAATGTGTGTAGACACTCTTGAATTCATACTCACAGTCCACTCGCACAGGAAAATGATTAAACAGACAAACAAAGAAAGTGAAGAAAGAGTGCTTGCGTGTGTGTATGTGTTTGTGTGTGTGTGAGTGCATGCGTCATACCCAGGGTGTATAGTGGCATGCCGCTGAGCTGGGCATTGTGAAGGTGCAGCACTCTGAGCTGGCTGGTCAGCAGAGCTTTAGATAGAGACTGGGCTGGGTAGTCAACCACAGGGATATTACACACATCTAGTCTGGACAGACGCACACTCTGAAACACATGTGCAGAAATACAATGAACACAGACGAATGCAAAGAAATAGTTGAAGATGCATCATCAGAATGACTAATCTGCCCAGAAGTAGGTGTCACTCAGGCCTGACATCAAACACTGAGGAGAAACCAGGAGGAAGAACAAAAGGAGCCTGAGTAATGGGGCGGTTAGGTCGATACTGTAGGATCATGTGGAGGGTTGGTCAGGGCAGATATGGGGTATGGGTTTGGGAAAGAGCTGGTGGTAGATGTAGGAGGTGTGTAGGATGGTACAGAAAGTAGCAGATGAGAGATTTAGGGAGCTAGGGGAGTAGAATAAAGTAACTACTATTACTGCTACTGTCAGATAGATTATTAGGTATCAAATCTTTAATCTTGAATGATGCTGTAGGTTCAATTTTGTCTTATAAAAACCTGCCCTATTTTTTACAAAATACATTCATATTTTACTTATTTGCTTTGGCAAATAATTTGTGTCGTCCACCTGATGGACAACATAAATCGGCCAACTCCTGAGAAAATGATCTGGTTCTTTAGCTGATAAACACTCCACCATGTTCACCAGCTAGTCTAACTGTGGCTGTCTGCTGTTTGCTGCTGAGCAGAGTACAGTAGGTATATCAGAGTGTTTTCACTGAAAACAGCTGCCTGCTGATGCTGGCTGATGAAAGAGGAGTTTTTGGGCCGGCACCCAAAACAACAAACTGAAAGAGGCCAAAACTCTGTGCAGAGCTGAGGGGAACTGTGGGTTTGTCAGTATGACAACAGTATAGTCATTTGATGAATTTTTTTAATAAATGTACTCATTAGTAAAGTTTTAACCAAGACCATAATCTTTCCCTACATTATGCAAGTGATTAAAGGAATCTTAACATAACCATTAATACTTTGGCAGTAAGCAGTTTGCAGACATTCAGTGCAATTGTTATAAAATATGAAAAACTACTACTACTATTACTACTACTACTAATTACTACAATGTGGTACAAAGCCAAGTGACTCATCCTAGCCAGAAAGCTAATGGACATGGTAACCATGACAATGGAATCATGGTACAACCAATTTTAGCAGCTGATTTAGTTACAAACTAGTAGTTACTGAGCCTCTAGTGTCGACCTTACACCCTAACTTAGGAGTAAACCTACATACAGCTGGTGCAACCCAGTCCTGGCCTGCCTAACGTTCCCTAAAAATGTAAGTTGTGGCATGCAGCACTGGCTAAAACTACACAAACTGGTGGTAGGACTTTGGTGACCCATGACCCAGTCACAGCAGCATTTAAAGGGACCAGTGTGTAAGATTTAGTGGCATCTAGAAGTGAAGTTACAGATTGCAACCAACTGAATATCACTTCTTCTAAGCATGTTAGGCTACGAAAGTTAGGTAAGGTAACAAAAACACAACAACTCTTATTTTCTGGTAATGGTAAATGGACCTGTAGTTGT
>NW_023339873.1:23154303-23159142 GCF_004916995.1 Morone saxatilis | reverse complement strand
CAGTATCAGAGACATTTCCGATACTGGTATCGGAATCGGAACAACTCTACACTAAAATATTTGTTGTTTGTGAACAGATTTTAGGCGAGAAATAGTTAACACAGTAACATAATCTTCCTTCATTTCTTCTTCTTTTATTCTTTTCCACATTTTTTATTTTGCTTCACTAATCCAACTGCTAATCCTATTGTTTTTAAGTGATTATTGTGTTTTTAGGAGTGATTATCAGGGATCACTGTTATCATTTTGTAATCTGATTACTGTGATGTGCCGCTCCCTCATTCCCACATTATTTTAAGTAATCTTATATTTGATGTGTGTTTGTTAATGCATCTAAAGAATTACAATTCAAATGTGGTAATCTGATTACTGTTGCCCCCCCCCGACTCTGATCAGGAGCTGCACTCCAAATCTAACTGTGACTGATCAAACAAATCCATGTGACTTTTAAGACTCAATCTCTCTCCTGGGTTAATTCTTATCTCCCCAGCCAAGAAGGGGAAATGATAATTACTATCATAATTATTTCGAAAATGATTTTTTTCCCTGTGTTTTAACAATAATCACTTAACTGAGCAATGGTAAGAGGGCGTGTGGGGTGGAAGGGAGAGCCATCTGAAATCCCATTTTTCTAATCTGCCCTGCGTTGGGAAGATAATAAGGCAGCGACACCCGCAGTCAGATGTCATCAGTGCGTGACGACAGTGACGCCCATCACGCCATCGCACAACTTTACACAGTTGCCGTATGTACAAGCATCCGCTGCTGTGTGCTTATGAGAGTTTAAAGACCTTCAAAGTGAGGACATCCTGTCCATAGACTACTGATTCTGGGTTCTATTTTAGGTCTGGGCACCTCATCTATGTGCCTACTACAAGCCTAACTGCCCTGTTAGAAAAATGTAAACAGACCTCGAACAGGCCAGTAGATAAGAGAAATTTCCCGCAATGGTGATTGGGACGATGTGCTTACTCAGGTAGAAGAGACAGAGACAGTGGATAGGCTGGGTGAAATATAACAGAGAAACACATTCTCTTTGTGGGATTATTTTGTTTTATAATTTTCTATTATTATTATTATTTGGAGCAATTGCTCACAAATGGTCATATATGTACTGGTAAGCACAGTATTTATACATTTATGTTTTATTCCTTCTTTTTTAATGTTGCAACTTCATGATGAAGTGTTCCAGGTTCATAACACACTCCTTGTTAATTTGACGATTTTTCTGCTGCATACTCTCCAGTGAATTCACTACATTTTACTGTTTTTTCTCTAACAGTAACATTAATTTGGCCATAGTCCATAAGTAATAGTTCAAATTAAGAAGAATTTATTTTCTTTTACAGAAAATTCACCTTCTCACCTATTAGACTGTTGAAGACAGTGAAGAAGTAGAATGGGTTTTGTTGCACATACAATTAATATTGTTGTGCGTGCATCTATCAACCACAACAAGAAATCTTTCCTTCAGAGAATGTTGCTTGAGGCTCAGAAAAAAACAGACTCAAAGCTAAATCATTTCAAGTTTGTTTCACATCTGGTAAACCAACTTTGTAGTACCCCGCAGATCTGAGTGAGGGGCTAAAACACAAATAAAAACTTCCAGGACAACATCTATTATTTCCAGTATAACTGGTCCTTTTGATCAATTTCCAGGTGTTTCCATGACGTGTAGTTGTCACTCTCTATTATCTTCTGCTATATATAACTTCACAAAGTCACAACTTCTTTACCTCAGCAGGCCGATGAAAGTGGGGACCAGGTGATGGGAAGACGATGTATTTATGATTTATACTCACTAAGCACATATTGAGTTATTACACTACTATTACTGATATCTTTTAAGTGGAAATCAATAAATATATTGTAAAGGAAAAACTATTTTTAATCTGACTTTGGGTTTTTTGATTTGAAAATGAGGATTAGGTTTAGATTGAGATAAAGGTCACATTAAAATGTAGCATTTGCTATAATGACCATTTCTTTGTCTTGTTGATGTATGGAGATCCATGGATTGGGGTTATTTTATGCAGTATTGTTATTCCTGTCTTTACTTTGTTTTGTCTGTTAATACCTGTGATAACAGAGAACAATAAAACGTTTATCACCAAATAAAAAAAAATAGAATTAATTGGTATTTAGGGTAGGATTTCATTTAGTTTAATATAGTTTAGGATTCGTGTTCAGGGTTTGTATTTGAACTGGCATGAGATTTGAGTTAGTTGGTAATGGTTATGAATAATTCAATTCAATTTTGGCATTGATTCAGGTTTATATTATTATATGATCAAGGCCAGAATAAGCATTACATTCACAGTTATGATTTGGGATAGGAAATCAAACTGTTTTCTTACCACTATCAGTCACTAATCTGTGTTGAATAATTTCTAAAAATTCCTGAGGAATTTGAAACCACATCAGGAACAAACAGAATCATCATCCCACCCCACGGAGTCCACTGACGGTTATATTTTGTAAGCCAGCCCAGCAGTTATCTCCACTTAGGCTTATTACGGCAGTTTTCCAATGGAAGTTCTGCATTGTGTTTTCCATATGCACATGTAACTAAGTAATTAACTGTGGCAAACAAAGGATATGCACTAATTTTGTTTAACAAGATCATTTCAATAAATCAACACACTTGGCTTGGTACCAGTCTTTAAGACATTGCATTGTGTGTGTGTGTGTGTGTGTGTGTGTGTGTAAAGTATATTGAGATACAGGATTAAAAATATCACACTCAGGTTTGTTATTAATCATAAAGTTTTTTCTTTGTGCATTTTTATGACATTAATTAATTATTTTTTGGTCTGTTCTTCCATATTTTCTACATTTACACTGTGAATATGTAAAAGATTACAAAATCATTGGGTGTATCATGAATGTCACATAAAGTCCTCAATCATATTTAATAATGAGGGAGTGAGGCGTTCAGCTTACCTTTGAGATCCAGACATTTCACACTGCCACCTACACAAGCACCCTGCTGAGAGAGAGACAGGGAAAGGGGTAGAAGCAGGAGGTGTGAGAGAAAGGCGCGAACACACACACACACACACAGATATTTGGCAACTGCAGTGCACCCACCATCCTCCCCAGTCTCTTTCCGCACGGCCTCTCCATCCATGCCACACTGTACCGGTTTCATCAGGGAGGCTTATTGGACGCCAGAGCATGAATTATGAATTTCACACAGTTTACCGCCGCCGTTGATGGTGACACGGTGTCCTAATTAACCAGTGTATAATAATTAGAAACAGCTGGTCATCAGTTGATGTGTTCATTTGCCAGAGCCAGTGTTCCACATACATCTAATTTGACTGCATCAATCACCGGAGGTGGCAGATTTGTACGGATGGTGGAAAACACTGATTTTCTTTTCTACTAACAAGCAAAACAGGGAAAGAGAACAGGGATGATTTTTTTAAAAGCTGGTGGATGGTGAGATGAGATTGTGACGTGGGATCATTGCGCCTTTTTCTTTTTTAAATATAAGCCTGTTTCATCTCTGACATGATAGACAGCAACCAAAAAGGTATTTATGTCAATATTTAAACTGTACCTTATCATTGGTTAGGGCGGGTTGAGGTCAACAGCTGCAGCTGATTCAAACTGTTACCTGATGATCAAAATGTTGTTTCAAAAAATTGTTGTATATTAACACAGCTCTGGGATATAGCTGCAGGAAAACTGAATATTAATTTAAAATATCAGTTAGTGGAATCAGCAATTAGGGACCACCAGGGGGCCCCAAGAGTGAGCAAATTAAAATATGAAGTCTCTCTGCTTTCCTCTGGTCATTTGTATTCTTCATACGAAGTAAAGGGTATTAAACACATTGTTTGGGTTGGTTTATTTATTTATTTCAATGCTTTTAATTGTAATAGATTGATTTACACATTTTACACAAAACTCACATACGTTGAATAATTGTTTTGTAGAGGAAAACATCAGTTTACTTTGCTGTAAAGGCTCTGAAAAACTCCATCCCCATCAGCTTCTTTCTCTGAGCTCTCATATGAACACAGAATAATCTGCCAAAGCTCTTGTTATTGTGTATGAGGGATTTATGTGTTTAAATCAAAATGTGAGGGCGCATTGTGAGGTTGTCTACGACTGTTGCTGATCAGTCAACACCCACACGGTCAGGACGAAGCAGATCAGCGGAGTTTTCAAAATCAGAATAAAAAAATAAATGAGACTAAATAAAATGTATGATTTTTTTGATTGTTGCGTCAAAGAAAAACTGCAGCTTTAAAAGCGTGTTCAGGGACTTGTGTGTATTTTATGCTGGTTTGTTCTTGTAAGTACACCACAGTTCGAGGTCTATAGCTTTTAGTAAAACTTCCTGTTCATCTCCATCACTGAGGTCAATGTGAATCTCGAGATGCAGTGCCATTAAAGATACATGTGAAGCAACTACCACCACAACTACCTGTGACTGGACAATTCACCCCTGTTTCAATTAAGTTAATTCCAATAATAATATAATATAATAATAATAATACCATGCAGCACAATTCAATATGCTAGATAGTTTGTTTTATTCCTTTGGTTCTTCTGCTGGGGACACAGTTTAGAGAGGAGGAATCAATCTAAATATTCAGCTATCAATCAATACAGATACCAATTATTAGTAATCAAGGAGACCAATAACCAATATTTGGAGCCGTTATCTACTGGTGATAGAGTGTAACTAAATACATACAGAGAGTGCTGAGGGCCGGACAGCGACACTACAGACAGAGAGAAATCGAAGCCAAAGTAACGTGTTTTTAATTTATCGGCAATCATCTGGAACTGTTGGGTCTCTGTAAATGTTATAAGGAGTTCGGT
>NW_023339873.1:23147799-23154269 GCF_004916995.1 Morone saxatilis | reverse complement strand
TAAAACTGAATTGAACTGAATTGAATTGAATCTGAAAATGATGAATATTGGATCCCATAATCGGTCTATCCCTAATAGGGCCTCTACTAATAAGTATATATAAATAAATTGTTTGTACAGATGCAGAGATTTTAAAAACAATTCACCGCAATTTCATCCCAAATTGTATCTGATGCACACTTTTTTTAAATCAGCTTTTATGTCTGATGACATTACCATCCCCACTTTATAATATTAAGTCAGACAGTCAATTAAAGTTTTTTTGGTTGTTTTTATCAACAAAAAGAAAATGGGGTGCAGGGTGCCCAATTCTGCTCAGGGCCCCAGAAAGTCTTAGTCCCTGCCCTGTCACCCCGTTTGTGTCAGTCAAACCCAGGCTTTCTCTATGCCGACTCATCTTGGCTGGCTCACTGAACTGCCGCTTTCTTATTTGCGAGCAGCGGCTTGTTTCGCCTCTCGTTGCTAAATATGATTCATTGTTCAAAGGGACACAGGGAGTACAAAAGGACTTGGAAGGCTTTCCTCGCTCGGCTCTCGCACCGCAGAGAGGAGAGCAAGGCGGGAGACAAAAAGACGGCGGCCATAATGTGCTCCTGTTGAAAGAATTAGACAGATCAATGGGACATAAATTGCACTGTTTATGTATACAAGAGGCTGGTGTGTAATTGGTAGAGGTGGTTGAATTTCCCCCCGTAATCATCTTAACTGAGGCACACACACTCATGCACAAACATGCACATTTACACACTTATACAGTGAGGGAGAATGTGTGTATATATGTGTATGTGCTGTACACAGAATGCTTTATATATAAATAAAGTCTGTCACTGTGTGAGCAGACAGGGAGGAGTGCAGATGAAATTTCACCTTACTTCAGTTTGATTCAATGTTTTTTATTCACTTGACCCCAAAAATACAACAAATTACAATAATTTGAATTATAATTGATTTTTTATTCGATCTATATCCAGCATTAATTGTTTTTTTTTTATTTTTGTTTTTTTTATTTCACCCTTTTATTTGGAAGATTGGAGTCTTCCAAAATGTGCCATATGGGTATAACAACACCAAGAAAACAAATCAGATTTATGCACAATTATTAGGTGAAAACAAGAAACGTATGCTTGGAAAGCAACATATGCATATTAGAATCTTTTGTATTAATTAACATATACATATATACAGTCCCTTGTTACTATATGTTATATTTAAATTAAATCTATTAAATTATTAAATTAGTTTTAAAATAATACTTTATCAACCTTAGGAAGCTGCTATTTTTAGTCATGAAACAGAAATATGCATTTTTTTTCTGCACTCTCTTTTTGCATTAGAAACACAATATATTTGTGGCCACATGTTTATTCTCTCCTGTTCCTGCCACTCTTATATGTTCATACCTAGTAAAAATTAGAAAATATATCCTGTGTGGGGTCCTTGAGAGGGCTATTTTCACTATATATCCATCCATAAGTAACACAATGACTGTAGGACTATTTTGTTCATGGGTTTCATATACTTTCTGTAAAAGCTAAATCTTATTAAATAGGGATCTGTGGACTAATTTATGTCAGTTTAGGGATCTTTCATGTAAACCACCGCTCTACAAAAATACACATCTGCCTATTAAACCTTGGTGGATCCATTCTCTCCCTGTAAGCAGAAAAATACCTGAATCACTTCTTTTTAACCCCTTTCCCTGGGTCTTCAACAGGACGTCTTGCATAATTTTTATTATTATTATTTTTTTGTTTTTCAAAAATCTCTGAAATAATCTCTCATCCTGTATAATTATTATTTTAATAGATTATTGTATGAACAATAACAATGTATGCACATTATTAAAGGCACAGTTTAATATGCAATACAATAACATGTAGTAGCTGCTTTAGACCATATAATGTCCCTGCATACATGGTTCGAATTACAGGGACCTCGCCTGAAATCCCACTTTGAGATATTTAGGAGGAGGAGTTCAATAGCAGCCTTATGTTGTTGTTATTTAGCCTCTAGGAAATGTTATTGACCATATTACCTGTCTGTAGCAGTAACATTAGAATGTTTTGCACATTAACAATTGCAATTGACGCCACACTTCCATGTATCTGCGCATGTAATACCGTAAAATAGGGCTCCCAGAAAGCCACTGTGTAATTCCAACCTTGCTTTCGTCCATTAATTCGTATCAGTAATAAAGCACAAACATGGAGCAGGTTCATCATTTTACATTATGTCAGTGGTTCCCAACCTGGGGGCCTGGACCCCCACTAGGGGGTGCCAAAGCTTCACAGGGGGTCCCGAAGCCTTCTTGATTTTAAGGTTTATAAGAACATTTTTGAAATATATCCGCCTATCGGCCTATATCTCAGCATTTAGTTCGCTTCTGTGAAGAAAAGAAGAAAATCTAGTTTTTTTGAGGTGTTATTTTTTGTTAAACCAATGTGGGCGTAGCATTCCAGAACTGCCTTAAGCTTTTTGTCTTTAGAGCACAAAGACGAAAAGTTTCTCATTTTCCAGCTGGAGTTTGGAGTGGATGTTTTGGGCAGCTCTTTCACTGACTTTTGCGTACATTTCTGTCACCTCTGAATTTTTATTTGGTCTGTCACAAAAACAAAAAAAGTGTCACTGTGTGCTGGCGTCCGGCTGGCGACTGCTTGTGAAACACAGTCTGTGGCGCAGAGCCAACGAACGACACTCGGTAAGAAGCAACTGGCTGGTTACCCATATCACACTCCTAAATACACACACACACACACACACACACACGCACACACACGTAGAGACAGAGAGAGAAACACACGCAGCACTTCCTCCTCCTCACAAGAAAATACAGTGGCGGCTGTTTTTCATCTTAATGAATTTCTGAACTTGTTCGCTCCCTCTCCACTCGCCGCTGCCTCGTGTTGAAAGACGGAAACCGAAGGCGTCGGCTGCCAAATCAATTGATGTGTCAGGAGGGAGAGAGGACAAAATGGAGTGATAAAAAGAAAAGCGTTCCCTCCCTCACACACACACAGGCAGCAGGAAAAGACAGAGAGAGGGGGGAGATCTGCTTCCCAAACTTGACTTCCACAGAAGTCATCTCTGGTGCATTCACTATTCTTCACTCAACCGTCCAGAGCTGCTCTGCCTCTCCGGGTGGCTTTGTATTAAAAACTGTTTTGAGTGCACTATTTTTATTCTTTGCCCATTTAATTAACTGACAAAAAAAAATCATATAAATACATATATATTTGTATGTTTTTAATGTGCGTTTCCAGAGCTCTTAGGGGTTAAAAATCACCCCCGCATTTCCCTTTCAGCATCTTTTCTGCAATAAAGGATGAATTATTTAAAATAACACGACCTTTTATCTCACACCCTTTGAAGGCAACAAATTAAAAATGTAAATTGGGAGCTAATTAATATGCAAATGTATTCGTTCGCTGTTAACAATTAGCAATTAAAGCTGCAGTGTCTAGAAAGAGCACAGACAAAATTAGTAACTTCATTTATCATTTAAAAAAAAGACAGAGAGAGAGAGAGATCTAAAAACGTACATAAAATTCTAATTGACTTCCAGAGTATTTCCCACTGTCACTGCCTTTGTTCATCCGCACTGCTTTTGAAATACATGATAGCGTGCGTTTAGCGACTTAATTAATGCCACTTTGTGTAAAATATACTGTCCCCTTAAATGGCTGGTGTCAAAAATAATGTACACATTCCAGGCTGAGTGGCGAGTGCTTGGCTGGGAGCGTGTGTGTGTTTCAGAGTGTGTGAACGTCGCTTCAGCAGTCTGATCTGTGTGTTTGGGTGTGTTGTACATGTAACTCTCTGCTGAATTTTAGATTTAGTTCTGCGAGTTACTCTCTGTGTGATTCTGTCAGCGCTCATGCTGGAGGGAAGGAGAGAGACAAACACAGGCATCTGGATCCATTCAGAGCCTGATGCAGAATTATTATATTATTAGTACTTTCTCAAATTCTTTTCTAAATTATCACTCAGAATAAGGAGTGTATATAACAACAAGCTGGCCACCATATTAGATGTACACCTTTGTTTCTTTATTTCTGGGTATTGCGTTCTAAAATGGGCCATCATCTCCCTGCAGTGTTCAGGAAAAACAGTGGACGAAGGTTGTGCTGAAGGATCCCAGGAGTCTTGCATCACCAGGATCTGTTCATTGGCACTAAAATGTGGTTTGGTAAATCTTTATTTCAGTCTTTAAGATAAAATAAATTAAAAAAAGAATTAGGGCAATCAATTGAAATATTATAGAAATTGCAATATGGCCATGTGCAATATGCTAATTTTTTGCTAAAGGTAAAATGTGTGATAAACAGCTGTATAATGTAAGTACTGTTGTGCTGCAGAGATGCCCTGGTCTACAAATCCTGTTGTCCAGATGTAAGACATTTGGCACAGACCCCAACAAACATCACATCATCAGGATTTCAATCATCATCGATCGATCGATCATTCACATTAATCATAAATCATATCGCAATATCTGATATTTTTTGCCATATTGTTCAGCTCCAATTAGAATAAGAATGAAAACAGCGATCTAAGTGCTTACAAGTAATCAAATACTAACCTTCAAAGAATATATTATTAAAATGTTGTATACGCACACATGTGGACAGTAGCTACAACTCAGGACACTGACGTCTTGTCTTTGGAGGCGTTATAATGGCTTCAATGAGGGTAAATTAAGGCTTTAAAAAAAAACATGTGAATTTATCACATCAAGTGAAACACGTTTCACATGTGAAAATGTATATAGACACGTGATTTCACATACTGCACTTGTGAAAGGGGATTAGGATTCAGTGGAATGAGAAAAGATAATCAGGAAATTTCACAGATTTGTTTTGGTGGTAAGTCAAGCAAATCTTATGGGTTTGGGGTTACGCTGAGAGAAACTGGGCTTCTTTTTTGTAATTTGATGTCCTGCCGTTACCTTTAGGACAGGAAAGGTGGCTTAATCTTAAAATTAGTTAGCTCTCGCAATGCATTCTGTGTAAGTTTGACATTACATTCTGTCTTTCACACACTGCCTTTTCCTCTTTCTCTTTCTCATGGACAGATCCATACCACAAGTATTAATATTTTCATCCTCGAATGCTGCTCATTTGGGATAGATAACTAATTCAACATTTGAAAGTTCCTCCCAGACATTCAATGCACTTCCGATTTTTCCGCATTTTTCCGCATTTAAAGGATGAGTCATATGATATTCTATATTTTTAACAAAACTCATGAAAAGACGTCACCATGTGACCTACTTACATATTCGTTTGGTCAGTGTTTCTCAAATGGGGTACTATGGAGCATTGGGGTGCCTGTTAGTTTAAATGCACAAATAATAATTATAAAATAATTATAATAAGTCCAACAAAAAATTTAAATGTAAATTCAATAAACCACATTTTATTTTTAGTATTCCTTTTTTCAATGCGATCATAACTGCTCCCTGAGAGCGAGAATGACGCTCAAGATCTTCAGTGAATGTTTCTCACTCAATTGTAAGTGAAACTTCTAAATCTAATCTAAAAGACGCAGTTTAATGCAACTTCAATGCTGTCTTAGTGTTAATGCATGATGCCTTTGTAGCCATCGATTTTCTACCAAAAATGCTATGCGCTGGTCAAGGTGTACTAATAAAAAACTTAATGAAAACATACATTAATGAAAAAAGTTTGAGAACCACTGCATTGAGTCACATTGGTCCTATGTGGTCACACGTACTGTTCCCCAGTCGAGAATGAACTTCTATTTTCTAACATGTTGTGGACTCCAACCCCAAACTACAAAGAAACGCTACTGAGGACTGTGAACATCCACCACTGTACTGGAATGAAGGCAGAAAGACTGAAAACATCTGTATGGCTAGATTCCACTGGAGCAAAGTGAGAAAATACTGTGTTTTGGTTTTTTGTGATGTGAGTGAACGGACCTTTTAAACCATAATGGCTCCTACAGCAGATCCTCCAGGATATCACAGGCTGATTTTGAGATTGTTGCGGCATAAAATTCCTGATTTCACAGCAGCTTTTGAAATAATATTGTGATGCATGTTGGAATTTTTTTGGCATTCTTTGCATTGAAATTGCGGAAAGTCAACAGTGCAGAAATGGTTGTGATTTCTTTTTGTTTAATTTATTAAAAAGGGAAGACAACTTGTTCCAGTAAAAATAAAAATACAAGTAGTATGGCTCAACATTTTGTGTGGTGGACTATCATTGGTCAAATTTGCAGAAAAATTATTGGACAAAATTCAGTCCCTCTAAGAAGTTGCGATGTTGAGCCGTATGTCACCAAACTACCAGCTACTCTAATCTTACTGGAATGAATTAGACAAAAAAAATCACACCACAACAATTTTTTTGCAGTTTTCACTTCCTCTCGCAGTTTCATTGCAAAAGAAAAAGGATAAAAACACTGCGACATGCATTGCAATTTTTTTTAGAAAAGCTGCTATGAAA
>NW_023339873.1:23147158-23147699 GCF_004916995.1 Morone saxatilis | reverse complement strand
CCCCCGGAGGGATTTATCCCCGGGAAAATAACATTTGTGGGTATTGAATCTGACCCCATGAATTTAAGACAGGCATACTGTCATGTAAGGCCATTTTTTGCCTTAGCTGTGGGATAAATAACGAAAGTTAAGTTGTGGTAATTGATTTCTCTTCAGTCCACTCAACTGAATAATCTGCAAGGGAAACAACCGCTAAGCTATTCATTAGAAGATTTGCCAACATGCAACTAATGCCGAGCTTACTCTCCAAACATCATGCAAAGAATACAAACTCATAGTCTGAGCTCCTTCCACTTAGAATCCTTTTGTGGAAGGGTAGGAACATACTTCACTTAAAACATAGAAACAACTGTTTCTTTTCCTCTGTAAACTGAAATAAATCAATAAATCATCCTAAGCGGGAGGTAATATAGAGCCAATACAGCTATTTAACTCCATGCAAACTGATGTGGGTGATCTAAAGTCTGGGGGGATCATTTATTTCCATGAATCTGTAAAGGAGGAGTGAGGCAACGTTTAAACAGAGTCTGAGTAAAATTTG
>NW_023339873.1:23146362-23147134 GCF_004916995.1 Morone saxatilis | reverse complement strand
GACTTTTTTTATTGTGATTTCATGAAAAAAAGAAAGAATGCAAAAAAAAAGATCTTTACTTTGGAATTCACAAAAAAAATCAGTGGTAAGACACAAATGTAAGGATGTTTGGCTTTGGAGAAGACTTGTGAGTATGCCTGTACCATGCAAAGTGAGCTGCAAGACATGGGAACAAATTAAATTGTCATTGTCTTTTTCATTTTCAACTGAAAAAAACTATTAAAATCACTCAAGAATGCTGGGACATTTGTTGGGGTCCTGTTACCAAAAACAAACATTTTCTTTACATCTGGAGAACAACGTTTGTAGACAGGGCTTCTCTGCAGAACTACAGTCACTGTCATATAATGTGTTTGTAACACATCCTTTACATCAAATATATTGGTCATTTGGTGATTGGATTATTGTCCATTAATTGCTGCAGCCTAACTGGAATAATCTGTACTTGGACATGGTTACTTAAATATATATTTATCCTATCTCACGTGTATTGTCAGCGGACAAATTATTTCCTCAAACACTCACCCCATTCAACCCATTCATACACTGAAATGGCAGTGGCTTGCCTGCAAGTTTCCAACTACCTCACCCAGAGATAGAACTAACCTCATTCATACACAATTCACACCAACCGATACACAGCATCCAGGAGCAAATTTTGGGTTCAGTATTTGGCCTCATAGAACTTCGACATGCAGCCGAAAGGAGCCCGGGGATTCCAAACTGTCAAACCCCTTCGATTAGTTGACGACCTGCCTCCTGGCCTGCAGCC
>NW_023339873.1:23140932-23146337 GCF_004916995.1 Morone saxatilis | reverse complement strand
TTTGCCTTAGCTGTGGATAAATACGAAAGTTAAGTTGGTGGTAATTGATTTCTCTTCAGTCCACTCAACTGAATAATTCTGCAAGGGAAACAACCGCTAAGCTATTCATTAGAAGATTTGCCAACATGCAACTAATGCCGCTTACTCTCCAAACATCATGCCAAGAATACAAATCATAGTCTGGGTTTCCACTTAGAATCCTTTGGTGGAAGGTAGAACATACTTCACTTAAAACATAGAAACAACTGTTTCTTTCCTCTGTAAACTGAAATAAATCAATAAATCAATCCTAAGCGGGAGGTAATATAGAGGCCAATACAGCTTATTAACTCCATGCAAACTGATGTGGGTGATCTAAAGTCTGGGGGGATCATTTAATTTCCATGAATCTGTAAAGGAGGAGGTGGAGGCAACGTTTAAACAGAGTCTGAGTAAAATTTGACTTTTTTATTGTGATTCATGAAAAAAAGAAAGAATGCAAAAAAAAAGATCTTTACTTTGGAATTCACAAAAAAATCAGTGGTAAGACACAAATGTAAGGATGTTTGGGCTTTGGAGAAGACTTGTGAGTATGCCTGTACCATTGCAAAGTAGAGCTGCAAGACATGGGAACAAATTATATTGTGATTGTTTTTCATTTTCACTGAAAAAACTATTAAAATCATCAGAATGCTGACATTTGTTGGGGCCTGTTACCAAACAAAACATGTTTTCTTACATCTGGAGAACAACGTTGTAGACCAGGGCTCCTCTGCGAACTACAGCTACTTCATATAATGCTGTTTGTAACACATTTTACATCAAATATTGCACTTGGTCATATTGGTGATTTGGATATATATTTCCATTAATTGTGCAGCCCTAATGGAATATATCTGTAATTGGGACATGTTACTTAAATATATATTTTCTATCCAGTGTAATTGTCAGCGCGAAATTATTCCTCAAACACTCACCCCCATTCAACCCCATTCATACACTGATGGCAGTGGCTGCCATGCAAGGTTCCAACTACTCACCAGAATTAGAAACTAACTCATTCATACACATTCACACCACGATACACAGCATCAGGAGCAATTTGGGGTTCAGTATCGTGGCCTCAAGGATACTTCGACAGCAGCGAAAGGAGCCCGGGGATCAAACTGTCAAACCTTCCGATTAGTTGACGACCTGGCCTCTGGCCTATGAGCCACAGCTGCCCCTTTGTTTTGTTTATTTACAAAATAAACAAAACAAAATAACTATAGATAAAAACATCAGAATTCACCAAAAGTCAAACATCTGTGTTACCATTAGCGACAGAAAAAGGTTTAATGGTCTCTGTTTGTTATGTGTTTGGTGAGACTACAGTCACATTTCTGTACTGTAAAAGCTTTACTCTTCATTTCTGCTGATTTCTTCTGAAAGGAAAGTAAAAAGTAAGTATACTTGTCTACAATCTGGTGTCCCACATGTATGCGTAACCTACTGGAAGGTATTTGTGCTCTGCATACTGTATAATATATATACTATATATATATATGCATAACTAACTTGTATTTATTGTAATTGTTGCATTGTGGGAAGTGTATGCATTCACCTTTTTCAGTCACTGCTATAATTCAGTCATTATTTCAGAACTGTAAGCACTTGCTTTCAGTTTTTATTAATTTTAACTTGAATACTAAACTAATGATGGAATCAGTCGAAAAAATGCCCCTCTATCCCTGAGACCAGCCTCACAGTACCACCTGAAATAGCTCCTAATGTGTAATCACAGTTTTTTTCATATAAATCAGTGCAGTTAAGCTCTCCCTTCGTGCCTAAAGAGTTGTGTAGAGCCGGAGCTTGATCATCTCAATTACCTTTCTAATCACAGAGAGCCAAACAGAAAAAGAGAGGGGAGACAGAGCAGAGGGTTTAAGTGTGGTGGCCTCAAACCCCTGGCTGGCTCCAACCTATTATTGTTTACCACTCCTATGAAGATGTCATGAACAGCAACACTGTTTTATCCACTTACAACATTTCAAAGGAGTGCAAAGGGGCCCAAGGGTGCAATAAAAAAAAGCTTTAAATAGTCTTCAATGCTGTTCCTTGGGGAAATTGCCGCTCGCCTGAAAAGACCTAATTTAATAAATTTGCTCTTTAGGCGTTCGTCTTTTCGTTTTGCATCGTCTTATTATGGATTCATTCACATGCAGCCCTTTTGGTCTAAATATTGCCCCTCTTAGCTAATGCTTAACCATACATATTTTACTCTTTCAGGAGGACCACCTACATTCGTTTCCAATGAAACTGGGTTCATTAGCACCTCAGAGATAATACGCCGGCTGTATGCTTAATGTAAGCACTGATAAGTCTCTAATTTTCCACAAATAATTCCCCTTGATCTCAAGTAAAATTTATGCAGGGGGGGTAGAGAGCGGCATGCTTTAACGTTGCTGGTCCAAGTAAAGTAAGTATGTACATAAAATGAATTATAAATGGCAGACTGTGTGTTTCAAGTGTGGGTAAGAGAGAATAAGTGAGTTTATTTTATTGGAGAGGGAGAGAAAATGAGTGTGTGTCACTGAGAAAGAGACTTTTTTATGCTTGCACTAGAGAGCACAAGTGTGACTGTGATACTTGTGCACAATTACAGACTGAGTTCTGATATGAGTATGACCTATGTAGAATTAAACAGTCTGAGAGCAGTACATCTGAAAATTTTTTCATTTCATTTCTTATATTTCAAGAGAAAATGAAGACACTCAGAACGTGTGTGATCGTGATCTCACCCATTGGTACAATTTTGAAGCCTCGAGTTTGGCACTATTTTGTTTTATTGCAGCCAGAAGCAGTGACGTACTGCGAGTTATGTTGCTCTCATTGGCTGTGCATTTTTGACTCATTCGTAGCAATCTCGTATTACAGATAAAAAGTACACTGAAATATGTTTCTGAAATGGTTTTAGGTAAGAAATAGTAAACACAGTAGAAACTCATCAGGAAACTGTTTACTGAGCCATTAAATCAAGTCAGAATTTCTCCTCATTTCTCAATTCTCTCTTCAAGGCTCAGTGCTATCAGACTTCTTTTTTTGAAGCCAATGGAGCTGCCCCTGCTGGCCATTAGAAAGAATGCAAGTTTAAGACACTTAATAGAGTCCACTAATTATATACTGTCAATGGTTAAAAGAGAATGCAAGGCAAATTTCAGAGGCAGTTTATGTATTTAAATTTATTTATTTATTTTATTTTATTTTATGATGCAAAGCAGGAAAAAAGACACAGATAAAATTGCCATAGCCTAATAAGTTCCATTGCCGTTTGAAAAACTCCCAAATTGACTAGACAACTTTTTAATCAGTCTCTTTTTTACCAACACAGTCATGCTACACAGTCTCTGACATAGTCTAGTGGGTTTGTTGTGGGAAGTGAGTTTCTCCTGGTGTGTTAGAGAAGTACCAGCACGTTGCTGCAGTCACAGAAAAGTGCTCTATGCTATTCTATTAGTGGCAGTTACTTTAGTTAGCTGTAACGTGTGTAGGTAAGAAAGAGAAGTAAAGAAGAAGAGAAATAAAAAATACTGGTTACCAGCTACAAACCAGAAGCCAACACAGGTTCGGAGCCACGGAAAGGTAACATACCGAAGTTCTTTAATGTAGTTGTATGGACAAGAAAATCATGAAAACAGACAGCTTCTGTTTCACAAAGGATTAAATTTTAGCTCAATTTGCTTTTTGCTTCTGGGCATTAGAGGGCCAAATGTGTAACTTACTTTAAAGGCCCAGTGTGTTATATTTAGGAGGATCTCCTGGCAGAAATTAAATATAATATTCATAGCTATGTTTTCATTACTGTATAATCACCTGGAAATAAGAATTGTTCTGCCATGTTGAACTGCCATGTTTCTACAGAAGCCCAGAATGGACAACTCAAACACTGGCTTTAAATAGAACTGTTTGCAATTTTCGTGAGTTTCAAAGCCACTGTAGTTTCTGCTACACGCTTGGAAGATTGAGCTGTATTCAAATGGTGGCAATCTGCAACATCACCACTAGATGCCACTGAATCCTACACACTGGTCCTTTAAGTGTCGTACATTATTCTGTAACTGTATATGCATTGTTTACAGCTGTTAATTATTTGCCTTTGCACAAACATGAGCCCTGCAGTTAACCTGCTCTTACTTGGAGTTGAGATGCTGATAGAGATCCACAGCAATAATAAGCCTGATTGAGGCCGATAGAAGCAAATTATCCAGTATTTGTTGGTGCTCCAAAACCAGTTATGTGTGTCTGTCGCACAAAGGTGCCTCTGTTTTAATAAAACCTTGATACTGCAGTTGGATATGCTCTGACAGTGTATGAGGATTGAGTTGCACCAAGTTATAGTGTTGATATTGATTCTTTCTGGAGTGCTATAATATCACGGCATGGTACACTTATTTTATGAGCAGAGTTGCTGATGTTGCATAAAAGAACAGGGTTACACACACTTCTTTTAAAGCAATATTTCACTTTGCAGGTTTGGTTTCATCAGGTTGGAGTTTAGACCTCTAGCAAGAGGATCTATTGACACTATTTGAATTAAAACTTTTTCAAGTGGTAATGGGCTTAGAATAAGGTTCAAGGCAAAAATCATGTTCAGTAGAATCAAACTGTCAAAAACTAAATGAGAACAGGGCCATGAACAAATCATAACTTTAAGGGCGTATTAGCACTATGGTTGTGGTTTTGCAGATCCTGCCATTGGTTTAACCAGTTATGATAACATGTTACTCACAAAGTTAATTGTTGAGATTTGGAAACATGGCAATGTCATTGAAAATGAGTCCAACGAAACAAGAAACACGAGCGGTCAGATGTTCAGACAGGTTGTAAACAATCCCTCAGGTTAGTCGAACCTAATATGATGAGAAAACATTTTTGCTTGTGTCCCCTTATAAGTTGTGAACCTGATTTCCATCTCTCTGATTGTTACATTTCAGTAATTTTAGAATGAACTGAACTAAATTTTGTCAGAAAATGCAAACATATATTTGAGATCTGTAACAAAAATCCTCAATATGGGCACAGAATCTGCAGAGAGTAGTTTAACACATTTTTTACCACATTTTGAGCCTTGGTACGAAGCCTCGGTTTGAAGACACGTGATATTGGTGAAAGTTGAATAAGCAAGTCAAAAATGTTTTAGGCACCATGTTGTCCCTCACAACTCACACAGGGGCTCTGTGGTCAAGTTAGCAACAATACATATTCAATGTCTGAAAGAGATTGACTATTGATCTGATTGGTTGAAGTTTGCCATTTTTAGTAGTTAGTAGTAGTAGTAGTAGAGGGCTGTGAGACAAGTCTCCAGTGGGAGATGGGCTGTATCCAATGAGAGCGCAAAAGGAAACGCACACACACACACACACACTGTCATGTCCAGAAAACTTTGT
>NW_023339873.1:23129197-23140832 GCF_004916995.1 Morone saxatilis | reverse complement strand
TTACCTCGTTAGTGATTTGTTTTGTTTGGTTAATAAAAGCATTATTTTGAAACTTTCGTCTAAGAGTTGTGCATTTGGGTTCTGGTCCATAGTTCAGTCGCGACACACACGCACAGTGACTTCGATTTGCATAATTCGCAGATTACTACACTTTGTCAGTTGTGTAATCATGATAACAGTCTGAGAAAAAGTGTCTTACAGTATGAGTAGTACAGTAGTTAGTGTCCATGTGAGTTAGTTAAAACATCCCTGGAATTACTGGAATTCCTCAGGGATTCAAATTCTGACACAATGTTGGGAAATACAATAAGTTAGTGCGCAGCAGAATGAGCAGTGATAACCACTAATAAACAGCACTACCCACAGAAACTTCAACAGTAAAATCCAACAAAAAACCTCACCCCATGCTGTTTGACTGACACGTACAAAGACTAACGCTGATGTGTGAAGCAGCGTACCTGGAGCTGTTGCAGGATGTGCGCTCTGGGTTGGACCTGGTGTCTGCTGCAGCTCTGCTGGTAGGCCACCATTACCTCTGTCAAGGTGAGGCAGCTGTCAACTAAAATAGAAGAATGCACTTATTCAAAGCTTTAATGTCTCTGCATCCCAGTGAGCCACCAGGATCCATTCAAAAGTGCTTCAGGGGCTTGGAAATGCTCTGAGTGTATGTGTTTGGGCTACAGGGAAGATGACAGTCACTGAGAAGTGAGAGACATGAATATCTGTCTGAACAATAAATCAACCAATCATGGATCTCAATTTATCAACCACAGCCTTATGGGATGGGAAACTCCAGATTTGAGAGACTACAGAGAATTTAACAACTCAAACACTTAAACATTTTGATCCTATACCCTTCAAACGCTGGATAGCAGTTCAAACATTTTAAGTTTAAAGGTCCAGTGTGTAACATTTGGGAAGAGCTATTGTCAGAAATGGAATATAATATTCATAGGTATGTTTTCATTAATGTATAATCACCTGATAAGAATTGCTGTGTTTTTGTTACTTTAGAATGAGCTGTTTTTATCTACAGACAGTTTCATGGCCACTGTAGTTTCTCCTTCACTCTTGGAAGGGGAGAGTGAAGTGAAGGAGTTGCAATCTTCAAATACGCCACTTGATGCCACTAAATCCTACAGAGTGGACCTTTAATACATTATAGAGAAGATAAGATAAATACATTTCAGTTTTCAAGTTCAGTCTTCAGGCAGAAGAACTAATTACTGAAATAATACCTAAAAAGACTAAATCAACAGTAGATTACAGCAGTTTTTTATTTCTGCATGCAAGGATACGAGAAAAAAACAGGGTCTCTTGTGATGAAATGCCTATTTTCTAAGGAGTACGGTCTAGACCTTAGGGCCCTTTAGCATCCTGGGTTTCGTAGGTAAAGGTAAAGCCAAGTTTAAGTAATATGGATAAATGCACATTTACAGTTTTCTTCAATAGACTACGAGGTTAATCACAGATTCTGAAATGAGCAACATAACCACCCTGCATCTTCATTATAAAGGTGGAAAAAACCATAAACCTTTCAAAATGTATTCTTGAGGAACATTTCCAATCATCATCATGAAACTAATATTACCTTTAATTGGAACAATATCAATCTAAAACAAGCTACACAGTAATATCCAGTAAAGACAAAGTCAGTGACTTTCAAAATACTAATTTGGCCGATAGCAAATGCAGATACTGATTATTTTGTTGTTATTTATTTGTTGTTATAATTTGTGCCAGTGCTGGAAAGAGGTTTTTTTTTACTTTTTCTCCAATATTCAACTTAGAAATAACTAACACAACATTTAACCAGTGCAACACCGATGTGACACAGCAGATAAAGATCAGCCACTCACATGGCTGAATGCTATCTTATTTGCAGATATTTTTATTTTTATTAGCCGATACCAAAGTTTGGATGATATATTGGTGCATCCCTATACAAAATGAGTGAATATAGTATTTACTATTAAGAATTCACCCAAAAAAATACAATAGTTACTTATACTTAACTATTTAAGTATACTTTTGTTGAGTCAACGTATAACTGAAAAAAATATTTTCAATGAATGGCAACTTTAATATAGATGACCACCAAAATGACATTATGATATCATCACTATATTAAATCAGATTTATAGTGAACACAATATATAGAGTAGTTAAACAGCAGCTCACCCTTCCTGTCAGTGTTCCTGTGCTCAGCGAAGCCCGATACTATCTGTTCATCGGGGGGGAAAGACACATGCTTTCCTCCTTTACTCCTCTTCTTCTGGTTCTTGTTGGGGTTCTCTGCTCCATCATCACTCTGCTCATCATTGTCACTACAGCGGGTCATCCCTCTATTTAGGACTTCACTTCACTGCAGAGCTTTCTACTGGAATTTAAAAGCAAAGGGTCAGTTCGCTCCAAGTCAACGTGTCAACAACCACCATAGCCAATCACCTCCGGGAGCCATGGCAACAGGTACTGAAGTAATACTAATTCAAAGAGGGAGCAGAACTGTGTGCAACAGTTGATGTAAACAGGTATACCGGTGGCCCTCTCCGATGTGAAGTGCAGCTCTCTCCACTCTGTGATCACTTGGAAAGACAAGACACAAAAGAAACAATATCTTATTCATGAGTTGTGTGCAGGGTTGCAAGTGAAACCCAATATGTTTGTATCAAATGACACACTCAAAATAGGTAAGGCTCTGCACATTTACATACCTATTCAAATTCAGCATTTACAGCAACATTCAGGAGAATGCATGTAATGAGGTGGGCAGGTCGGAAAGTATATCTTGAACCAGAGTTTCTCCTAGTTCAAAATGAGCCAGGTCATACACTGAAGCGGAGGGCCTGAAGTGGCATAAGTGTTGCGTAAAACAGAATTTAGAGGTGTGATATCTTAACGTAACTTTCGTGTTATTTTCATACCACCTTTATGCATCTTTAAAGCTGCTCTAATTAATATTTTCATTGGAATTAAGAGTTTATTGTACAAATCTATCATTATTTTCAATGAATGGCAACTTTAATATAGATGACCACCAAAATGACATTATGATATCATCATGATATTAAATTAGTCTTATAGTGAACTTAATATATACAGTAGTTAAACAGCAGCTAGAGAGGTATTCTCCTCTCCGGGTGGTAAAGGTAGCAGAGCAGTCTAAAAATATGTCTTTAAAAGCCTCTAGTGTTCACTCTGACCATGATGGAAGATTTGTTATTGTTTCAGGCTGGTTACAAAATGAAAAGCTGACAATTGGGAATTGCTCCAAATACAGTACAATCTAAGTTTTTCTCTGTCCCTAATGACAGACTCACAGATAATTCTAACCCAGCTCTGCAGTTCCCTCACAACTACTGAGCTTTTCTTCCTATTTTAACTGCAGCACAAACTACTCTCTTATATTTGGCTACAATAAAATCAAACACTGTAACCAAAAAACACAATTTTTGGACTAGTGATGGGACAATGTATGAGTATAGTACGCATAGTAATAATGGTGAATATACTCACACAAGTGACTTGAAAAAGCTGTTGAGCTACCTAACGTACATTCCTATATTGATTTCCTGATTTATTTTGAATTGTCACGAGGGCAAGCCCGCATCTCTTCAATCATCCCAAAATCCTAAACCTGTCCCATGACTGCAGGCTCAGCTTGCTCATTGTATCCCCACAAAAAAAAAGTTAAAACTGGATGTGTGGAAATAGTATAGATTCTAAACCAAGGGGACAGAGAGATGAGGTGGAAGTAAGTAATTAAGTAAATCTTTATTTATATAGCACCTTTTAGACGCAGAGATCCAAAGTGCTTTACAAACAACAAATAAACAGTATAACCCTACCCAATCCAACATACATAGGGAGCATGTAAATACAAACATAAGGAAAAACAAGAGTGGAAGGATTAATAAAAGAGAGACGACAGATGAGAAAACCAACAAGGAGATCTATAAAAAGGCTTGCCTGTAGAGGTGGGTTTTTGAAACAGCCGCTTAAAACACAGTCCACAGATTTCAGTGAATCTGAGTGATTGGGGAAGACTATTCCACAATGTTGGGGCTAAAACAGCAAAGGCACGGTCACCTTTAGTTTTGCAGTTAGAATGGGGAATGGATAAAAGGCAGAGATTTGAGGAGCAAAGTGGCAATTTCTTTTTACTTTAATGCACACAAATTTGCTAATTGTTGAAAATGCCCTTTGGCTGTCAATCTACATTTTGACAACTTGCAGATCTACCTTCAAACTGACATTTCAACCAGTTGGTAATGACTCATAATTTTAAAAAAGCGGAATTTTTAAAAATATAAAAAACATTTTTGGTTGTAATTTTTTTATATATTTTTTTTCTGGGAGACAATTAACAGATTAAACATTGCATTTAAATTAGGGATGCACAATAATTATCGGCTGATAATGGGAACTTTATATTATTATGAATTATCGGTTGAAATCAATAATAATTTATTTAAATTTCTTATGCAAAATGCTTGACAGGCTTTTTATTTTATGAAAGCCCCAAAGTATTTTTGTTACATTTTTTAATGAACTTAGCTCAAGGTTAGCTCAAAACAGTGTGTGTCAAAACAGAGGAATGTATGCAGGGCTGAGGTCACAGATGAAGCTATTAGTGTTTCCTAATTAAATCCACTAGTTTCTCCTTTTTTATCAGCTGTTGACACACCAAAGAAAAGGACCTGAGGCTACAGCAACATTTATCAAAAACTCTTGAAGCATGAAGGACAAGCGAGAGATGTAAGCAATGCAAAATATACACAAAGTGGACTCAAATCCTCAAGAGCATTTTACACAAAGACCTAGGCCTAACTCTTAGTAACATTTACATTTAAAAAGCACCAATTAATTAACAAAATGCCAAATTAGTCAAATACTTTGTATTACATTATTATACATTTGTATTATAATTTGCAGTATATTTACAATGAATTTACGAATGAGAATGAACACATGTGCCACACAACAGCCTTTCCTCAGTGGGTCTCTTATAGAGATTGACTAATATCTGCAGCCAGGCTCAGTGGCCGTTAGAGGAACTGCACTTTTTGTTAGTGTTTGTTAAGTCTGTGACTCCACTGTTTTCTGGAGGTAACACCGAGCAGAGTGACAGACCGACTACGCTCAGTGTAGCAGGAATACAGCTGGTAGTAGTCAGAGCTCAGTGAGCTAACCAGCCATGAGCAACCGCTGTCAGACTCTCCATGTCTGTGCTGGAAAACACAAAGAGTCCACAGGAGATTTTATAGTCACTAGAAGCACATTCACCGCTACGGAAGCTGAGAACGGCCATTGATTTTTCTTTTTTTATGCACTCTTATCTCGTGATAACGACTTATTATCTTGTTAACTCGATATAACAAAGATTGTTTTCTCGTGATAACAAATTAATTATTTCGTTATCTCGATATAACAGAAAGACTTTTGTTTTCGCAGCCGGATAGATAGGAGTTTGTCTCATCTGCTAACCCGTAGCCCCTAAACAAACCCAGTCAAGTAAACAAACTACCAAACTTACCAGTAGGCTACAGCTTCAGCCAGTGGCTACGGAAGCCATTCGTGGCAGCTCTTGTAGGTTGAAATCAAGACGAACACATTCAGAATAATTCGTTATCATGAGAAAAACAATCCTTTGTTTAGGAGATAAACGAGATAATTAATCGTTATCCGAGATAACAGTGCATAAAAAAAAGAAAAATCCATGGCCGTTCTCGGCTTCCGTACACCGCCATTAGCTTGGTTTCAACATATAGACTATAGCATATTTAGCATATTATAGCGCAATATGTAGAATTAAAATACTTACCCTAAAATGTCAAGATTTGGATGTTAATCGATCAACAACACTACTAATTACCCATATACATGTGGTTTAGGGGTTAAGTTACTCACTAAACTAATTACTAACTAACGTAACGTTAACTAACACACAACACACACATAGATTTTGTAAGCCCAGCGAGAAAACAGCAGCCCACAGCTCAGCAGCTGGATGTCACTCACAAAAATATGAGCATGTGATGGAAAAACAGTATTCTCTTTCAATTCATTCTTCGTTCAATCATCAATTTCTCATTAGAATGACCTACAGAATACCTTTTTCGTCACATTGGCAGGAATGGGCTTCCATATTCCTCATGGTTAAGCTAAAGAAAGCGCACAAATGCCTATGCCAGTCATACAAATACAGGACTGTTGCTTAGGACTGTGTTTATACAACATGGGAATTACTTTTATGTTTAACGTACACTCGCATCTGTCATTGGGGAAGGCTTCTTCCTGGGTTAGGGTTCTTCTGCCTTACCTGCTCAGTAAACCCAAACATCACAAATCCGCAATCCACTTCAAGCACATACGCTGTCGTAACTTACGCAGCGTAATCGACCAATAGAATAGCAATTTGTCGTGACGCCACTTCCTGACCGGTAGTTTTGAGGGAAGTTTGGTCCGCATACAGCTTACACCCTACAGTCTACAACAAACAACGTAAAGGTGTGTATTCCTCTCATCGTTGAATAAAACGTGTAAGTGGCGGTTTTACTGACAACGTTGCAGATATCTGTGAGCTTCTATTTTTAAACGTCGTCATGTAACGTAGCTAGCTAGCAGCTAACGTGAAATATCGATGCTAACGAAACAGTGCGGTTAGCTAACCAGCGTTTATAAAAACGTAACCGTTAAACCGTTCTCCGGCTAACGTAGCCTTCCTGGACTTACCCTACGTTGTTCTTAGGCTTGCTTTGCACTACACAAACTGCTAATTACAATGCTAACGAATGTTATGTTTACTGAACGTACAAGGTGCTTGACGTTACTAATGTACACGACTAAACATAAGTTAGTTGTCAAACTTCGCTAGTGAAAAGAAAGAAGAACATGTCACTCTCGGTAGTTCTTTATGCTTCAGTCATTCCAGTGAGGCTGTATGAGCGGTTGTCTGCTCCCAGTATGGAGGAGCGGTGCTAAAGCCACAGATGACTGTGTGCCTTTCAGATGCCTCCTAAAGTGAAGGCGGCGGGGAAGGGCAGAGCTCCGGCTAAAAGGAAGCTGGCAGAGGAGTTCCCACCCGGAGAGGTGCTGACAGACACCGGGAAGAAGGCCTGGAAGCTGGGGGCTCCAATCGGCCAGGGGGGCTTTGGTCTCCTCTATCTGGGTAAGCATAGATGGAAAGATGATGACCCAGTTCTAACATGCTTAAATGCGTATATAGATGATTTGATTATCATCCATCATACTTACTACTTTACTTTGTTATTTTTAACTCAGACTCAAATATTTGTAGTGCTCAGCTATTTCATGTATTTAAATGCAACTTTGCACTGTGCAATTTTTCCTTTTCTTCTTCCCCAGCTGATGAGAATTCTGCAAAAGCGGTGGGTGAGGATGCTCGCTATGTCATCAAAGTGGTAAGATTGAACAACCCCAAAACATGAGCAGAAATTGTCGTGTTTTACATACTGTACATTACATGTGTATGTCCTTAAAAAGCAATAGACTACCTCCTAGATACCAACGCAGCCCCCTTCCGTCAGTGCAAAGTAGTATTCAGTTCCATGTTGTTTACAGTGGCAAGGTTTGTATATAGTCTTGATTATGTTCATTGTTCGAGGTTCGGAGTATGCTTAAATTTAAATATACACCTTGAAAATTTCTTGATTTTCAACATAATCTGGTGTTTAATCTACACAATCACTTGTTGTAAACCAAAAATCTTTTGAAACTTTATTATACTTTTATATATATATATTTGAATATAAATAGAATTATACAGTTTAGAGGTAGTGATAAAGTCTTTGAGAGTCAGGAAATTGGTCAGGTTCAGACCAGTCAGAGCCCGACAGGACTTCTTCACAAGTGTTTGACTTTGTTAAACCAGTCTGGCCGGCTCATCAGAGCCTATGAGCTGGAAGAGAAACCTAACACAATAAACAACTGCCAATTTCAGTTTATTGATATTTAAGATGGTGGATTGATAATATCTGTACATTCCCAGCACAATCCTGCTAGATGAACTGTTACATTAATGCCATAATTCCACAGTTTTATGTCCCAACTGTGCCAGTGATATGTTTCTTAGTATTATTAACCACTATGCCTGATAAACATTCAAACTCATGAATGGGTCAGTTACACTGGACAGTTTGAACTGCATTTCAATGTTTTACCTGCACCTGTAGGTACACTAGGAATGTAAGACAACAGTGATACACTTCAGTATTGTGATATTGTCGTTATCGTTTCTTTCTTTTTTTTGTGTTTAACAGCTAGATAGCCGTGTAAATGTAAACTGAGGGCTATGATGTTGAATGTTACAAGAATAACTACACATTTCTACTTTTTATGCATATGGTGGTATATTCTATGTATTGTAAATTAAAACTGCAGTATATTTCTAAGTTATAGGGTTTACGATTCAATATATCCAAACATATTAACTTGTAAACCCTTGTATCATGAGACGTATCATATTGCTAGATGTTTGCCAGTACACAGCCCTAGTAACAACACAGCCCCTTGTTTTTACAGTGCTATATTTTGGTCTAAACACATGCTGAATAGAATGTAGACATTAATGGACTTATCATTTTGTCCACAGGAGCCCAGTGACAATGGACCACTGTTCTCTGAGCTCAAGTTTTACATGAGAGCTGCTAAGCCTGATCTGAGTAAGCCACCTTATCTTTGCTTATATACACATACACACAAACACCTAGAAGTATGTCATTAAGCCAAAGTTAGCCTTGTGATCATAACACAACATAGTCTTTCACCACCAGGGCAAACAAATAAAAGAAAGCCAACTTTCTTAATTAAAAGACCGTCTTGTAGCTGCAGCACCAAGGGGCCCTGTAGAGGAAGGGAAGCTTTGGGTGGCAGTGCCGTTGGCCCCCAGGCCACAGCTTTGCATTTTATATAATAACAATCCAAATGTCAATCTCCCCTGACAATTAACTGTTATATTACTAAGGAACCAAAGGCTCATATTTTATTCATGCTGGAATCTCACGTTGTTGGTAAATATTTGTCCCAGCAGCAGATTAGCTTGCGGCCACGCTGCCCAGCTCCCCCCCACGGAATTATGCTCTTATTACTTTGAGCATCACAGCCATCACCCACCTACACCAGCAGCAGTTAGCAGCGTGCTCACAGGAAGCAGTAGAAACCAAATTGCATTGGATTTACACGCTGTGCATTTCATACATTCATACACATAGTTTAAGGACATATTGGCCAGAGAAAGATCTTCAAACATTTCTAATGAGTTTCCTCTTGTCCTGCAGTTCAGAGCTGGATGAAGTCTCACAAGTTGAAATGTCTGGGAGTTCCCAGGTACTGGGGCTCAGGTCTGCACGAGAGAGACGGGAGAAAGTAAGACTTTGACCAGGACCACTCACCTTTTTGCTTTTTCCTGGTGTAAAGGAGCCCTATATTATGCTACTGATTTAATACCAGGTTTTATTTACATAATTGAACAAGAACAAAATGCCTGACATAGAAAATATACATACATAAGTTTAGGCTTTTTTATTTCATTTTAAGCCTTTGTCATTTTGACAGCAGATTAACAGAGAAACTAGTTACTAGAAAATAGTCTGAACTCCTTTTTAAATACAATTAAATTGGGCTATTTAATCATAGCAACTCAAGTTGCACTTAACAATATGACATTTAGCTATTGAAATAAAAAAAAGATAATTTATGTTTAAATGAAAACTTATCTCTGTTGTATTGTAGGATATAAAACAGTACATGTTTCAAAAATGATATATGATAATAAATAATATAAGAACACAAAAGTTATTGCAAAAAATACCATAACGGAAATAAGATCTGCTACAAATGATACAATATATTTTTGTATTGTTTGTATTTTTTTTATATTTAATTTTGTTTTTGTCTTACCTAGTTTAAATCCCTGAATATGTTTAAAAGATTTAATTTTCATACCATATAATCTTTAAAGAGTTTGATTGCTATTGATTCATTGTTATTACGGGAAGGGGGGATGTACTGTACTATAGTAAGACACTGAACTAATGATGATCAAGCCTTGATTGCTGCCTAGGAAGGTGCACATACAGCAGAAATGTGCCAGAAACTTTTGCATTATCCCCAGATGTTAAACGTACTACACAAAGTTTAGCTGGTTATGAAACAGTCTAAATTTACTGATGCAAGAAGACTGGTATTCCATATCGTTATTCTTAATGCCCAACATCAGGTTGTATTTGGTCAGATTCACTAATAAAATTAGGTGGTGGAAACACTACCGCATTTGTCGACAGTGGTCCCCAGAATCAACACAAAATGAAAGTTCCTTGTTCCTGGCTGCTGTAAACACCAGATGATGGTGTGTAGTTGGTGTCTCTCCAGAATAACAACTGATTGTAAGAACTATAGAACTAATCATGAAGACTAAAAAGTCCTCGCCAACATTTAACAAGGACTTTAAGGTCTTAATGTAGCTAATAATATTTCATATAAATCTTTTGCAAGAAGTGCAGACATTGCTAAATGTTTTGGGAATTCACAGTTTACCTTCTGTGGCCTGAAAACGAACTTTCTTTTGAGACACCTGAAATAGTAGAGCCTGATGTGTCCATTGGATAGTTCTGCTGTTCTGAAGTGCTGTATGTCTGCTGCAGTTCCACCAACACTTAAGCGGTACTGAAGAAGTATTCTGTATACCTTCCAGGTATAGGTTCATGGTCATTGACAGGCTTGGCATAGACCTGCAGAAGAGGTTTGAAGAATGTGGAAAGAGGTTCCCCAGGAAACTGGTTCTGCAGCTCGGTCTTCGACTGGTTGGTTATTTCATAATCAAATGCTTTTACTTTTACTATGTTTTCCACTGAATTGTAATGAGCGGTAACAACAGCTTAACGGAACTGTACGAATGTCATGCCATTTGGAGGAAATATGCTGCAGACAGAGCATGAAGGGGAACTATCAATGTCCCATTTATCTAGCTCTAAAATCGCCCACTTACAAATATCCCAAAGGGTTTTATTGCTACCGTTCTTCTCTAGTGCCCAATCCCTGTTGAGCAACTCTCCACAGAGATGAAAAGGAAGCGAGATGGTTCACTCCTTACCTACTTCCATCATCAGCTCCCAGAACAAAACATTTTTCATTCTTTTTTACCACTTTCCTAATTGGTCAGGTGAGTTGCTAGGTTTACTAGCCCAAAGTAGCATTTTACTGCCCTGGGCACATGGACAGTTTGTCTCTGTATTATTAGTATTGTATCTGGTTAATGACATCCGATTACTGGGCCATTGCATTTACACCTCGTACTATTGACTTTTTTCTTTTCTCAGTTATACCCATGAAGTCATCAAGTCTAAAAATGCTAATTAGATGGGTGGAGCTGGGAAGAGGTCAAGTTTAGCCATGTGTTGCATACTCTTGGTTACATGACAGAGAAGGGCAGCTGAAGGTATCTTTATAGGCTATGTTTTGAAAACCTTGCCAACTAGGCAAACTAGAGTATGCTAGCTTCAGTAGGTAAGTTTTAAAAAAATAACTTTTTGTCATATTTGCTGAAACAGCTGAAAATCTGGTTCCTCTGGCTCCTCCTAGTGCTCCTAATGGCATTTGCAAGAATCTACCGGGC
>NW_023339873.1:23120153-23129046 GCF_004916995.1 Morone saxatilis | reverse complement strand
TGACCTACTGCAGCTTTAAACATAAGAATGTGTCCAGACGATCTGATCACAATGCAAGCTGTGTGGATTCTGCTGTACAACGTGTTTTTTTAAGTACTGATATTAATGGATATCATTGTTTGTTTTCCTTGTTTAGCTGGATATTCTTGAATATATCCATGATCATGAGTATGTGCATGCTGACATTAAGGCATCCAACCTCATGCTGAGCCACAGTGATCCCAACCAGGTTAGTCAACGTTAAAACATCATATGCCACAACCTTACATTCTTAAGCACTGCGTCTCTTATAGTTGGGAAACTAAGGTGCTACTCTGACCCCAGCACTGCTCCTTGAAAGCAGGGAGATGATTGTGTTTTTTGATCATAACACACTTGTGCTGCTTCATTAGATTCAATTAAGTCTGGAGAGGAGGGTGTGTATGTGTGTGTGTGTTACAAACGGGGAGATTAGATGGTAGCAGCTAAAAGCTTTTTCTAGCAAACAAGGCAGGGGCGAATATTTAATTTGAAGATTAATAATGTATCATTGGTAGTGTTATTAATGAGCTATTTATAATTGACCAATGTTGTTTATTTTTTAAATGGTAAATTGGCCTGTACTTGGTATAGGGCGCCTTTTAGTTCTTCGACCAACTCAAGCACTTTTACACTAACGCTGCACATTCACTCAGTGATGGTAAAGGCCATCAAACAGAAACTAACTCATTTTAGTCTTTGTGCTATGCTAGGCTAAACATGTCTCTGTCTATACTGCATGACATTTGTGTTTTAATAGCCAAGTTTGATTCTGGGAAACATTGCAGTTGTATTTGTATAGCTGTAGAAAGTGTTAAATGTTAGCTTGTTTTTGGTCTGTGTGTGTGTGTGTGTGTGTGTGTGTGTGCGCATGTCTCAAATCGATGTGTTTGTAAATTGTAGGTTTACTTAGTAGATTATGGGCTGGCATATAGGTACGCACCCGACAGTGTCCTGAAAGAGTACAAGGAGGACCCCAAGAGATGTCACGATGGCACCATTGAGTTCACAAGCATCGACGCCCACAAAGGAGCAAGTAGGTACAAATTAACTGCTAGTAGTTTATGAGCTCAAGTACAGCTTTTAAAAGCAGGCTGCCAGCTCTGCGCACACATTCACACACTGCAGCACAAATAGGATAAACTGACTGGAGGGATTTTGAGCATAGAGACAAAACAGGATTCCTGCAGATCCTTGAAAATGTAGATAGACTAGTTTTCTAGTCATGGAAACACCTGGAAATTGTTAATAAAATATCCTGGAAAAATATCCTGGAAATAATCTATGCTGACCTGAAACTAGACCTTTGGTAGGATAAGCTGCACACTTTGTCACTTTGAAGCGGTTTCAGCAAACACAGAACGGAAAAGTGCTCCTTTTAAATTTCTGCTCCCATGTCAGTTAAAAGCTGTTCACACTGCTTGAGCGAACCTTTGGTGTCAAGTGTATTTGGGAAATGCTGTAGATGGTCATATGTACATATTAAATACAATTTACATTTCTTGTTGTGGTTGATAATTGTTCATTTTACGTGCAACAAACTCTTATAGTTTCTCTTCTTTTAATAGGCTAATAGGTGAGAAGATTAAGTTGCTGTAAAATAAAATAAATTATATCAGATTTTAACTATTATTTGTCCAATTGTAAATTCTTTCTGGCGTTAGATCTACACAGAATTAGGGATGATATTTGGAACGAAAATTGCTTTTAATTGGGATGAACTTCTCTTTGGTTTTCTACACTCAACATCTGTAAATATTAAAACAAAATACTTGTTTGGTATTCTGAGCGTAGCTGCTAGAAAAGCAATTACAAAGAAATGGCTTAAGCCAAACGGCCCATCTATAGAGGAATCTGAAATCTTTCTAATGGAAAGAATCACCTTTTCTGTGAGACTAGAGAAAACTAAATTTGAGGAAATTTGGGAAAAGTGGAAAATGTATATTGCTCCTAAATGCCCTTGTTTGGCTTAACTGTTTGTAATTTCTTATTTTATTTTTGTCTTAATATGTTTTTATGCCATTTTGAAACACTCCATGTTCTGTTCATATTTGTATATTTTAAAAAAATTGTAAAGATGAATCACTGTATAATTCCATCAAGCAACGTTGAATGGGTAAAGTGCTGATATGTGACAATAAAATAAATGGTTATTTTTAAAGTTTTTAGTTTATTGTTTAAGATATTCACTGAACTCTCTGATAAACAGCCTTGTCCTGCATCAGAAAAGTAAAAGTTAAGACAACCAAAGATTATCAGAAAACATAGAATTTGTCAAAAACTAAAGAAGCTTATTAAGTATGTATGATTGTTAAACAAGAAAAACAAACAGAACTGTATAAAATGTTCCCCATAAATATCAGGAAAAGTCATTTTTGAGGCAATTTTCTCAAGAAATGACATATTTTAGCTTTAAATGCTGCTATTAATGCCAGTACTCATGTGTCACCAGCTGCATGCAGACGGAGCGACCTGGAGATCCTGACCTACTGCATGGTTCAGTGGCTGTGTGGACGACTGCCCTGGGAGGACAAGCTGCAGGACCCCCTCTACGTCAGAGACTCCAAAATCAGGTGGGAGAAGCATACCTGCATTGACTGCACACATGAGTTCTCTGAATGCATGTCAGCTGCATCCACGCACAAACAAGTTTGGAATTTGGAAAATTCACTTTCAAGGAGCTTGTGGGTAAAATCATATTACTTGTTTTTCCTTACAGGAGTCAAGAAAACATCTCTGAATTTATGACCAAGTGTTTCTCCTCTCAAGACAAGCCAGGTAAACACACACACAAACACAGAGATGAGTGTAGACTTTTGTAGTTTCCATGTAGTTTAGAAGTCCATCAGGCCACCACAACTCATTTTCTTCACACCTACGTTTTGACTGAGCAGTCATGAGCTCACCACGCCGTGCACACATTGCAGTAAACGTTGCCAGTGAAATACTTTGAGTGTGAAGCAAGACATGTTTGGTTATTAGCTATAACTTAACACACAGCTCTGAAACAGCTGTAGAGAGTGATAAATAATAAACAAGGAGGCCTCTATTAATGAGTGAAAATGACCAACAGTAATGTTGCATATGTGCATGTATTGTTTTCTGTCCCCTAGGGATGATGGCCACTAGCAATAAAAACTATAGTGGTAATTGCATTGAATGGTTATTGCTGAACTTCACTATTCATAATGCATAATCAAAATCTTTCATGTTTTTCAGAAATTCTTTAAAATGATTCCGTCTTATCCGCCTTGCTCTCAAACTTGCAGCAAACAGCACAATACATAGTTGGATTTTTGCCCATGTCCTCTAATGTCACCCAACTAAACTCCTGTTTCCAAGATAATAGAAATGCTTGCTTGTACTTTAGCTCATAAACCTTACCTGCTGCCACAAGTAACGCGTGTTAACACGTGTCTGTATTTGACGACCTAGGAATGAGAACAGGCAGTGTGTAGGAGGAACTATGGTGGCCATGAAACTTGCGAAAAAACGCTGAATCTACAGCCAATGTTTGGTTTGTCTATTCTGTGCTACTGAAGAAACATGGCAGTTCAACTTGTGACCCACTCCCTCTGTAGATAAACATCTCATTCTAAGTTAACAAAAACACAAATCGGAAGGTTGGCGGTTCGATCCCCGGCTCCTCTTGCTGCATGTTGAAGTGTCCTTGAGCAAAACACTGAACCCCAAATTGTGTGTGTATGAGTGTGTATGAATGATTAGTTTCAGTTCTGGTGAGCAGCTGGCACCTTGCAGGGCAGCCAGTCATCAGTGTATGAATGTGTGTGAATGGGGTGAGTGTGGCATGTAGTGTACAGTGCACTAAGTTGGAAGACTAGAAAGGTGCTATATAAGTACAGTCCATTTACCATTTACAACATCATTCCTATATTCAGCTGATTATACACTAATAAAAACATCCCTATAAATATTATATTCCATTTGTGACAATAGATCCTCCTAAATGTTACACACTGGACCTTTTAAGCATAGATTAAGTGCGTATTATGATTTTGGAAATTAGCTACCAATGGTGCTGGGCAGTATGATAGCATCATTGGTTATTTTAGCCCACAGCAATTGTGCATATCAGTGAGCAGAACATTTTTAGACAGTCCCCTATCTGGTTATTTACTCTATTAATTGTTCCTCTGTTACATTTCGCCCATTCATAGCAACCAAAGTGAATGATATCTTTCATTTATATTCATCCACATCTAATTCTAATCGTTTGGACTGAGGACCAATAACGCACAGTACAGACTGTAAATGGTGACTGTGACGTTTGTTGTCTCACTGTGGTAGGAGTTGTCATTTTAATGTTGGCACTTTGACCTGCAGTGTGTCGGTTCAGGCAGAGGAGGCGAACATGAAGCGTCACACCTCCTTCCTTCTGCTCTGCCGAGCACAACCAAACGGTTGTTTACAACTCCATCTGTGTGTGTGTTTGTAGCAGTGTGTCAAGTCTGCAGAAAGTCACACCAAACAGAATGAGGCAGGACACTGCGACCAGAGAAGAACATTATGGTGATGACAGAACAAAGATAGAGTAACACGACGAGAGGATCTTTATATGGTCCATCATCACAAAACATGGATCCAGGCACTTCATAAAAACAAGCCTTCCCAGAGTTAACTTCACAAAGCAAAATGGTGATATGCAGTGAACAAACAAAAAATAAAGGGCAAAATAGCATATAAGAAGATATAAACAGACATACCTCACCTGGCTGCCTTTTCTGGTAGTGAGACCTGGCATAGAGGCCAAGTTTCAGGCTTTTACTGTGTCACTCTGCTGTGTTCCAGATGAGATCCAGAGGTTCATGGAGGAAGTTAAATCACTGGGATACCAAGACAAACCACAATATGAGAAGCTGCGCTCCATCTTGCAGGCTGGACTGAAGGCCATCCAGGCTAAAGATGACGGCAAGCTGGAGTTCACTCCTGTCATTGGAGCTGTATCACCTCCTGCCAAGGTCTCACACACACACACACACGTACCAGTTTAAAGTACACCTGCCAATAGGAAGTGATTGAACATGGGCAGTGAAGAATTCTCAAATATATTATTTCAAGAGATACTGCACATTTAGACATGTTTTTTGAGCTATAAACTAAATTATGAGTGTACTGTGATAAAACACGGCAATGCTGGTGTTAATATTCACATTCTTTATGTCAAAAATAAAATAAAATCAGCATTTCATGTTGTTTTAAATCACCCTTTCAAGGCCAGTGCCGGCATAGAGTCGGCCGTTTGGGACTACTTTACATCATGACATTTATGCAAAAAAACCTGTGTTAAAACCCCTCTAATCAGTGGGGACTAGCTGCTGTAAGACTATTTGTTAGGGGACACAAACATGAATCCAAATGAATGATATACATTCTTTCAGCAGTAGCTATTCATTATTTTTGCATTCTGTAATTTAGCTACGCTACTCTCACGTTTTCACTGAAAATGAAAAAATCTCTCAGCTCAGCTGCGTAAACCAGGGTGCATATTTAGTTTGAAACTGGACTTTTGGTAGGATGAGCTGTGCGCTATGATAGCCCACATGGAGTGGAACGGACTTGTGGCAATCCTTTTGGTGTTGTGTCACTGATGTTACAATTAGAGGAAAACTTTGCTGGAGACCGGAAGTCTGCTGTGGTGAGAACAGCCAAGAGCACCACCAAAGGGATCTAAAGCACGTTGTCCCGCTTGAACGCTGACCACCTACCTTTAATAAACCTGAAATACTTTGTGACGGAGGAATAAGTTAAAAGTGTCAATGCTAGGTCTACCGCTAAATTATGACTGTTTTTTAACAAGTGCTGTCTTGTACTGTCAAGAAAAATCCCTGGAAAATGTCCTGGAAAGGTCCTGGAATTTGATTTCTTAAAAAAAGGGTGGTGCAGGCACAGCAGCCGGACTGAACACAGTCTCCAAGACTGACAGGGAATAACGTTACAGTACATTTCTTTTAATGTTAAGCATGTGAAGTAAAATGGATTGTAAGATAATAGTCTTTCCGTTAATGGTATTTCCATTACGCGTTAGTGCCGAGCTAACAGACTAAGCGCTAGTAATTTGTAGATATATAAGATGTGTATATATATCTTTGGTAAATAAATTTTTCCCCCACCTCTACACAGTTGCACACAGCTACATTACAACAGGTATATGTAACATTTACTTACAAAACATTCAGATTCATATTTGTTTCCTGCTTTCCAGCTTCATCTTGTCTTCTCCAGTCTCTCTCTCTTGCTCTCTCGCTCTCTGTGCATATGGAAGATGCCACCAGCCGAAGGGTTACCGGGCCCTGGCGCCAGTTATTGTATGTAATTATCTCGCCAATCTGTTCACCTCAGCAGGCGCCGCATGGTGATCATGAGGTAGCAATTGTCAAAATGGAGGCAAAAATGGGAAGCAGGGGGTGCAGGGGGTGAGTGATAGTTCAGGCTGAGAGTGGAGCTTCATTATAGAGGCCCGGGAAGGAGGAGGACGGACAGAGGAGTTGATTGCCTTCATTAAGTGCGTGAGTCTTAGAGGCCACCTTTTCTTTCTCCTTCCTCTGCAGAGCCTACAGTGGCTCTGATTTCTGGAGAGAGGACACAGATAATAGTCACCGTTTACGAAACAACTCTTCTGAGACACCTTCATCTTTGTTGACCTGCCGTTGCTTCACGAGCAGAAGAAAGCAAAGCCCGAGTGGTTCTGTTTGCTGCTATGTGGTCAAAACAACGGAACACATAATCATGCGTTTTAATGGATTAATGTGTGCGAGTCGGCTGGTGAGATGGCAGAGCGATAATTGCATTTGCTCAGACTTCACGCACAAAAAGCTGGAGGCTCTGAAATGTCAGGTCGCCTCATCGCCAAGTCAAGGCCTCACCTCAGTGTCTCTTCATTGCTGTCTCTTTATCACACGACGCTGCAGGCCTTCAGAGCTCTGACAGACTCTTAATTCTCTCTCTTCTTAATTTAGCTAAAAACAAAAATGTCTCAATTTAAAGACAGTTAATCATTAAAGTAACTGTTGTGATTAGCATTTGGGTTCCTTTTAGCCGTTTTGTCTGATTTTGATGGATAACTCAGACATTTCCTGCTCAGCTTTGAAAAGAAAATAGGGTTATGTATGTTGTGTCAAAAGGCTTCTAAGTATTCTGAACAGTAAGTGCAGAAACAAACATGACAAATATGAAGTCACTTCTGCTTAGCAACTCCATGTTGACCCACCTTCTGGGTTGTTCATGTCCCTTCTTTTCATTTTCACCTTGCAGAAGACCACCAAGAGAAAGAAAGCAGCAGCTGAAGCTGAAGAGAGCGAGACTGATGGGAGTCCCGTCAAGAAAAAGAGGGCCACAAAGAAAAGAGGTAGGTATTTTTTGTCTTTGATCAGTCAAATATATGTGAGGTCATTTTTTCCACTGCAGGAGAGCTTTAGTAGGTGGTTGCTGAGTCAGTGATACTGAATAAGTTGTAGGGACTTTCAGGCGTAGCCAGCAGTGCTGTCAGTATTGATGACAGTGACTACCATTTTACATCTGCCACACGATGCCACAGGTTCGAATCCAACCGGGAACCATTGTTGCATATTATACCAAGGGGCGGCTGTGGCGTCGTCCACATAACTCGGAAGGTTGTTGTTTCGATCCCCAGCTCCGCCGCCGCCTCCTGACGTTCGAAGTGTCCTTGAGCACGATACTGAACCCATGTGTATGAATGAGTTAGTTTCCATTTGAAAGTGAGTGAATGTGTGTGAAAGGGTGAATGTGGCACGTAGTGTAAAAGTGCTTTGAGTGGTCGGAAGACTGGAAATGTGCTATACAAGTACAGGTCCATTTACCATTTACCACCTCTATCTCCCCCCACATTTCATGTGTGCCTCTCAACTGTATACTGTTAATTGAAGCAGGGCAGGAATTACACCGCAGCCAAACAGCCAGTGCCATGGATGCCCCGACGTGTGGCCATACTGACCATTCTAAAATTAACTACCCACACCTGGGAATGTGTCAGTTCATCCTGAGGGAGACATGAATGTATGAGATATCCTGGCAATCTATTCAATTGTTGTTGAGACATTTCATTAAGTATGTATAAGTTGTATAGAATAAGTTGATACTGACAAACGTCAAAGACATGAATAATAGCAACCAATGTCAATCAATTGTATATTGAGAAGGTAGTGTCTTGTACTGACCTCCTTAAACATGATGAATTTTCCCTGGCAGAGGTGAATGGAGTGAAGAAAAGTCCCAAAAAGACTCCTAGACCAAGGAAGGTACTCCTCACTGCGAAACAGGCTGAACCCAAATCAAGACTGGTGGATATGGGGACCCAGACATCACCCGCACAGAAATCCAGAGGCAGAACCAAGAAGACCAGCTCTTAAGAAATCCACCTGTCTCCATTCCTCCCTCCATTCTCCTGCCTTTCCTCTGCTTCTTAAAAAAATCACTTTTTTAAGTTTTATATGGTAGGTTTTTTTGTTACACACTGATAGATGATGTTTGATTGTATTTGATGTGATCGAAGCCAGATTTTCTGTCTGTTACTGATATATGTTGAGGTTTGTTTGTATTTGGTGTGCTTGAAGCCAGGTCCATTGTAATAAAGAGGAAATTAAACTGTCCATCTTTTGTTTTTAATAAAAGGTTTCAGGGTTGAGGGCCAGAGTGTGACGGAAAGAAAAATATTTGAGGCAAATTCTGTTATTATTACGGAAGCGCATTGCATTCATTAAAAAGAATTTGACATCATATCTCGTAATTACGAGATATGGTGTCAAATTATTAGATAAAGAAAAGAGAAACGTCTGTAAATCCTCTCTGTTACAGTTTGGTTGTTTTTGGCGTGGTTACGGCCGACAGTAACCTGTAC
>NW_023339873.1:23105922-23120053 GCF_004916995.1 Morone saxatilis | reverse complement strand
ATGAATAAAGTATCTATCTAATCTTATCTAATCTAATCTAAACAATAATGTTTATCTGATATGTTTTTTACCACAAGAAAGTATAATTCATCTACTCGTTCTGTCTCCTACTTCACTGTATGTGAACTGGTGGCTATTTGTGATGTCAAAAACTATGCTCATAGGCCCCGCCCCTTAAAATCAGATTTTCAATGAGCACAGATAAACTTTTAGCGGATGATTCTGCACAGTGAAGATAAAGTCTTAATTTTTTTTTATATCGCCTCGTCTCAGTTATACATGTTAATAAGTTGGTAATGTTTGGATTTTGGTTCAGATTCTAAGTTAACTGGTTTGTTCAAGTATGAATGTGAATTTCACATTTGAGGGAATAAACCCACCACTGCTGGTCCCAGTGCTGCTAATGTACATGCTTATGAGCAATCAGATCTAGTGAAATCTTAGTCAGTGGCCTGCATTTGCAGACAAGTGCAGCTCTTTGTCCTCCTGTCCATCTGCCTTGAAGTGACACATTTCTGTGTCTCACTATGACATATTTTTTAAATTGTTGTGAAACTTGCTTCAAATGATCAGAGTTATATTTCTCACAGAGTGGATAGGAGAACATTTCACACATGAGAAGCTACTGACAAGCTGTCCATTTTCCCTCCATCCACTCTTGTCCTCAAGCTCATGGACTATCCCTGATGGGACCCCCTCCCCACCTCCCTCATTAACTCCCAACAGGCTCCACTCCCTCCCTCCCCATGGAGGAAGATCTCTCCACTAATATCAGTGTTGTGAGGGCCCTCAGGGGGGCCCTGTGGCGGCTGGTGGCTTGCCATCGATTGCTCCAGCCAGGAGTAAAGAGCCCCCCTGCCTGGCTTTCCTCTCCACCTCCCTCCCTCTCACCCCCCAGACACTGACCTTGAGGGCGCCACAGCCACGGTCCCGCAGTAGGGGGCAGTAGTACATAATGATAGCAAATGGATGTGGGGGTGGGGGGGGTTGGAGAGATGGAGGGTGAAAAGGGACAGCACTTAAACACAACACTACCGTATTTTCTGCTTGCAGAGAGAGGTGCACAATTTCACCCCGTCCGGCCTTTTTCATTTAGCAAGGATATATTCTCCACTGGCCGGCCTGGCAGGCAGTGGTTGCCCATGTGCTGTGGTCGGCCTCCGATCGGCGAGCCGGCGGAGTGTGAAAGCCTCGCAGCAGTTGCCTAACCACCACTCTCACGATACAGATGCCAGCCCTCTGCTGGCTTGCGCACCAATAACTCGATAACAGTTTCTCCAGCCGGTAGGTTCCCTGTGTTTGTGTAAATTGTCAGTATTTTGGTGGGGTGGGTAGGGAGGGGATCCAAAGTGTTCAAACTCAAATGTCAGTTACAGCTAAGGCAGGTTTCAGAGTCCAAAAGTTCAGAGGGAAGGAAAAGTAGACTGGAATGTGAATGACAAGCCAGCAATAGTGCATCTATCAACAGTGCAAATGCAAAGTTGCATCAGTATCCTGATATCAGGCTGGCATTTTGACATTTTAATAGAAGATGTTTTCTCTGTATGATGGCTGTTACATCCATCTAGTTTATGTATAAAAGAACATGAGAACCAAGACCGGATGGTTGTGGAGTCACAAGACTAGAGGGACACATCTGGTGACTTTAGACAACATTTTCACCAATCACTTGAGACTTTACTTGGACTTCAACCTTTTGACTTGGAATGATAATGGTACCCTCTTCAAGAGATGTTCCAATTTTTATATTCCTGATATCGATTCTGATACCTGAACTTTGCATTTTTAACAAGCATATACTACTAAGCCTGTATGATTACTACTGTTTTGGGTCGATGAACAGAAACACAAATAATTGGACCTGACTTAATAGTCAAGTCTTGAGACTTGTCTGATGTACTTTGTTCAGTGTCTTCAACATCATATGCTTAATTTAAGCATATTTATTTGAATATTCTAAACAGCTCCATAAGTACAGCTGAGTGAATGACTTGTGGATAAAACAGTGTGTAAAATATACTGAAAGTCAAAATCACCAAACCTAGAAGTTAAGTTCTGGAAACAGTGGAAGTTTGGGTGTTGAACTGTTTGGGAACCCCGTCCGTTAAAGAAAGTGGAGGCGTTTGAAAGAGGAGGATCTATGGAAACATTCACAATGCTGCAGTGTGTGCAGGTTTTATGTGTTGTCAATGTGAGTTCTGATGTAGCCTGAACATCTGCTGGGGTGTGTTCTGCTTCGCAACTCGGCAGCCGTCAAACTGGTATTCCCTTTTCATTTTGTTTGTTCATTGGTTGTTTTTGTGTGCATGCACAGGATATGTGGGTGTACTGATAATCATATGTGTCCACACAATGCCATTCCTGTACCTACTGTAGTTCCTGAGTTGAGAGCTTGTTGGGGTCGCAGGGACAAAGTGTTTTGATGGTGCCTTTATTTGTGGGTGTAACAAAATGTTGGTGGCCTGTTAAGAAGTTCCAAAATGCTTTGTTATGCTGAGCTTTCAAAAATCTGGGATCTCTCAAAATTATTTTCTTTCAGCCACCAAGTTCTGGTATCTTGGGAAAGCAAAAAATATTTTCACAGTTTCCCCTCTTATTTTTAAAGTTTCACCAATAATTTTGATTTCTTAACAATGGATTATAAAACTATGTAATGGACACCAAATAGCTCTACATGACTCTGTCCGGTCATTGTTTCGGTTTTCCAGCAGCTGTTTTTAGCTAAAAGATACAAAAAGCTCTGGTACCCACTTTACACTACTTATTCACAGACAGTGGAGCATTTAGCAGCTAAAGAGTGAAATATTTTTCTCTGGAGTAGTAGGCAGAGGCTAGTACAAATTCTACCGTTCATAAGAACTGCCCCTCTTTACCATTGACAGTAAGAGCTTCCAGGTCTGAAAAGTGAAGACAACACGAAGTGTCTTAAAACCTGCATTCTATGTAAATTCCAGCAGGGGGAGCTCCATTGGCTGCAATAACACAGAGATACCATTCACTTGAATGGAGAATCAGCTGACTTGACACTTCCTTTATGAGCTCAGTAAACAGTTTCCTGATGAGTTTAAGGTCTCAGTCACTAGTTTCACATCTTCTTCAATACATTATGATGTTTATTTAGTAAATGATGGTCCCATTTAGAGTAAAATACACGATAACGCGGTGTATTGCTTTTGGGCGGGGCACCTTTGATTGACAGGTCACTATCCTTCCAGCAGCAGACATGCATGGAAACTCGGATCAAACTGTCAAATTAGGCAGTGCTGATCAAATACCAAACTAGATTCTGTTACTACGTTGCCTATTTCTCGCTTAAAATCGTTTCAGAAACATTTTACTGTTTAGCTGTAATATGAGATTGTGTCAATCATGATATGAAACACCCTTTTTATAGCTTCAAATAACTGAACTTATCAGAAAGAAAGATGTGACTTATATGTCACTTTTATCTTTTAACCAACTTTAAAATGTGGTTGTCTTTTCAACATAGATAGCATATCTAAGTAGGCTACAGGAAAGGAGGAAGATAACTGTTCCAAAAGGGGCGGGACTAAAGATGGGTCAATTCTGGACTCTGTAAATAGGCATTCTCTGTGGACCCCTCCCTGCTACTCAGCCCCGTTTGTCCCCCTTAGACCTACGTCCCTGGTTGGAGGAGACCAAAGATAGAGGTAAAAGGGAGTGAAATCATTAGGTGGGCACAAACACCACTCAAAAAAAATGCTAGTTCCTCTGTGTCTACTGGATGTCCAAATAAGCGACTGTTGCTAACACTAGCAATTCAAAATATAAATGTAATCAGGTGACAGTATGTCAGATGTTGTGTTTTCAGCTTGTCCCCAAAGTGGACAAAAAAAATCAACTAATGCAGCTTTTAAAGTTCTGATTTCAGTTGAAGGGAGGAATAGTGACAGATTGTTCAAAAACAAAACTGATGTGCTGTGAACTATTCACTAAATCATTCAATTTTCCAAGATGTTAAAGTATTGACATTTTGAAGAAAGAACCTGGGTATTTTTTGGCATTTTGGTGCATGTTATGACAGAAAATTACCTATAAAAAGGTAAAAAGTAATTTTTCTTTTCTTTTCAATCATATGAACCTCTTTGTCTTGCAGTTGTAAGTAATATGCTGTCAGTGGCCTCCTGTGTCTTCCCTCTACATTCCCTGGCTCTTCAATTGTCACAGCTTAGACAGTAAATCTGCATTTCACCCTCCACCTTCACCCAAAAAAAAAAAAAAACAGAAACTCTCCCACCCAAATAAGTGCAATAAAAACTCTCAAACAGTCGCAATCATCCACACCTACCTCCTCCTGAAACTCCTGGATGAAAAGATGCAATGGAAATTTCACTCTGTTTGTGCTGTAATTTAGCCCTCTCTCTACTCTTTTCGTCAAAAACAGAACCCCTCTCCCAAAAGACAAAAACACATGAAAATATGCACACCGGTTCCAGGTGTGGGGGGAATGTGTGGGTGAAGTTACGGTACATTTGCCATTCTAGTTGTGTGTAAATATTAGAAAGCAGCAGGTTCCTGGCGTGAAGAGAAGCCAGCCAAAGCGGCGGCACTAAGACAGGCGTCCTTATCGGTATTGTGTTCAGACTCCGGCGTGCTCCTGCTGTTTGTAATCTGCAGCCGCCGCTGTGAGCAAAACTGGACAGGCATTTATTGTCCCAGCAGGAGGACGCTTGACAAGAGAATGTTAAACACTCCGCTACCTGCAATTTTCAAAAGGCGATAGTAGACATGATAAAATGTACACACATTTAATTTCTTTTTTTTCTTTTTTTAAGGGGAGGGAAAAGCAGAAGAGAAATGAGAACTTAGGGAAAAGAGTGAACAGTTTCTTTCAGGTCTCACTGTCGTTGATGCTCCTTGTAAATATGTGTTTCTGTGTGTCTGTGTGTGTAAGTGTATGTGTTCATTGAGGAAGAACAGGACGACTGTCAACAACTCTTCCAAGAGAACAAGAGTAACAGAGCAGGCCGACTGCAGGCCAAATGGGAGCTTTAATTAGATTTATTGCTGGTGGTGGTTTTGACTGGACTCAAGAGGTGTGGTCATCAAGAAGACATCAGCACTCAATCCCAACCACACGCACACACACACAGTACTAGCCTTTGGAATTACATAGATGTAACAGAGGACACAATTACTCCTGGTGCTCTTATAGTTTGGATGTTGTTGACAGCATTTGCACAGATCTATTGAACAGAGGTTATAAGGTATTGAACCCTTTTTAAGAGCAGCATATTTGTTTCCACAGTTTGATGTAGTCTTAGAAAAGAAAAGATGATTTAAAAGAAAACAAAATGTAGGCTTCGGTTTATGACCAAAAACTCAAAAAACCCAAATAAAACCGTTCTTATCAACCATCAACCAACAGAAATCACTTGGGAATGTATGCAAGGGTGGCATGAAGTATGTGTCTCAGCTTTCCAGTCATTCCCAATTCATGCAATTCAAATACTGTTTATGGACCCCAGTATGCAGAGATAATCCACTAACACAAACAATATCACTTTTATATCACATGTAGATACTGCATGGTTTTTTGCCAAAAACTGCATGGGATTAGCATGAAGTGGCTATGTCTGCAAATGTGAGACTTGTGGGTACCCAGAGAATCCATTTTCATTCAGATATCTTGAGGTCAGAGGTCAAGGGATCCCTTGAAAATGGCCATGTCAGTTTTTCTATCGCCAAAATTTTGCAATTTGGCCATCTTTTTCTTTCTTCATTTAGCCATCTTTTTCTTTCTTCATATGATGCCCTTTCAAATGAAAGACAGTATGACTGGGAGAGGTATGGCACTTGGCGTGGCCAGTCAGATTTCAGGGGTGACCCATGTGACCCCAGGCCCTCCCTCTGGACACACCCGTGGGAATGTACAATGGCTTGCACCAAAATTCCAGGACATTAAAGGCCCCAGTATGCTTGCCGTTTGAGACCTGTCGCGCGACACTGTGACGTCAAAATGACGTAGATCTCGCTGGCGCGCCAGGATTTTGGCCCGCTCGCGCGAGGTCGCGCACCACTCTTTTTTTTTCAGCTGAGCGCGCCAAACCGGAAACAGGAAGCTTTCCGAGCAAGTGCGCCTCTACAGGCATCTGTACGATCCTTCAATGAAGGAACACAGGAGGATTACCAACGATAATGAAATGTTGGAGAAGAGGAGGCCATATTGCCGGAAATTTAGGAAAACCCTCCCACACCGATTGGATTTTTGGAAGTTCGCCATTGTTTACCTTTTTCCTTCTTCTTGTGCGGTAGAAATTTTAGCAAGTGGTAGCCTTTGCTCAGTTGCGCCCTCTTTCAGGGACATGACTAACTGCATACTAATGTCAAGACCACCAGCGAGGTAATAAATAGTTAAACCTCAGCGCTCCTGGACCATCAGGTCGCGTTACAAGTATTGCTTTAGATCCTTTCATGTGTTTCAGAAAAACGACACAAGCACAACAGCTGAGTGTCAATCTCTTCAGATTAAGTTAAGGTTCCCACCCAAACTGCTCTCTAAGTTCTGGAATAAAGAAACTGCTGTGTTTGTATCCGCGCTGGCAGCTCACAACACCAGAAAGATAAAATCACCCTTGAAACCACAGCTTAAGGTGAACACATTGAAATGTGATAAAGACAAACAGTTCTTAGATGTTAACCTGAGAAAACTCAATTTCCACAGTCCGCTCTGTTTTCCTGTCCTACACGTGCATGAAATAAGAACCGATACCAAAAGCTTGTGTCACATAATAACATTAGCTGCACATTGATACTCAGTATGTACTGCATACTGTTGTACTGAGATGAATGATTGAGTATGCCATTACCAGCAAAGAACTGAAATTATTCACTCAATACATCCTGTTGGACAATGTATGGATGGACTAACATCCAAGCTCCGCATGATTAAAACTGCTTTTATCAGCAAATGTAAATCAGGGTGGGGCGCTGTCGCCTCACAGGCACAAAACCGTTGTAGGTTCACTTACCGGACTGGGGAGGTATTTTTCTGTTGGTGTTTTCCCTGTTTGCATTGGGGGTTCTCGGTGGCTCTGGTGTCCCCACCATTCCAAACATGTCTGTTAATTTCTCAGTTCGGTGGCCCCTGGGCGCTGTACATGTCGCCCTCTGCTCATAGTATAATAGATAGTTAAAAATGCAGGACAGATTTCACTTACACGTTCTGTTTAGTGGATTATATTCTATTAATTTCTTTCCCACTCAATGTAATTATCTTTACAGAAGTTTTTTTTAAATTATTACCTAAAACTTCATTAATTAATAGCCCCTATAACTGCTGCTTCTCTAATACTGGTGGCTTCTTTTGGATTTTGTTTAGCCAATATTTTGGGACCGACTAACCATGATGATTATGATGCTTCGAGGTTTTTTTTTCCTTCTCTTTGTTACCAGTGTTACCGGTAAGTCAGTATGATATTCACATTATACTTTGTTTCATCAGCTATCGTTTTTCATAATAAAATATAGTAACGTTGAATGCAGGAATCTAACTCGATCTAACGTGTGCAGCATGTACAAATTGACAGAGTTTTATCGAGTCATTTCTACTAAAATCCTGACCAGGCCTCTATTGGGAGACCTGCGTTTCTTTGTCAAAACGTGTAGCCACACAGGCTTTTAAATGGGACCTGCGTCTATTTTAGGGACCCTGCTTTTATTGGAAGTTTTACATAATATGTTTAATGTTAGCTGAAATATCTTTTTCTAGAGTACAAATATATTTGGCTCTGCTTTTCCTTTCGATCTAACTGCCACGCTTAACCATAGTGGTCTTCTTGAATGCACCCTGGGCCCCCTTCGAGCGCCCCCCGCATTTAAAAAAACCCCCCACAAGAATTCTGCACAAACTGTTATGTTTATTGATACCACATAAAGTGAAGCAGAGAATTATATTTCTGAACATCAGAAGTTAAGACCACAAGACATTACTATTTTTGTTAGCCACTTTTACACAATTCAACAAAACAAAAATGTGGATGAACTATAGGCCTGTATTTTAATAGTATTATGAATGAAAATTGTTGCTTATTTGGAGAAAGCGAGGTGTGACTGAACTACAGTGGATCCATCCCCCGTTCCCCCCCTTGTCCGTTCCATTAGGGAGACCCAGAGGTGAACTGTCCCCCGCCCCCCTCCCCCTTCCCCTTCTCACACAGCTTCTGTGCACGGCACCTTCTTAGCAAGCAGCGGCGCTTGCAGCTTTAGTGGGCGCCAATTTGCCAATTCCCTACACAGTGATATGATAGAACAGATAGCTAATAGAAAACCACTTTGCGGCGCAGAGGGTTATTTTTCTTTAAGTGCTCGTGCCGCCCCCATATGTCATGAAAAAATGTGGCCCTGGGCAGCTGCCCGCTTCGCCCATGCCCAAAACTGCTACTGGCGACCACTGTCCTGGCTCCACAATGGTGGAATGAGCTTCACATTGGAGTCAGGGCAGCAGACTAATGGAATGGACTAATGGTGGAAAAAAACAAGAAAAATCTTTATCTGTTACTTCTAAATGTGGCACCTGAAGCAGTTTAGCTTATTTGAGGAAGTTGCTGTACTTGCATGAGCCTCCACTACTTTTCCCTTAAGCAATCTTTCAGTTATCTTATATAACAAATAAGCCTGCATAAAAAACTGTATGTAAATTACACACAATTTAGGTAAACTGCAATGCAAAATGTAAACCTAATTATCTGGGCAATATCAATATAAACCCCTAACAAAGAAGAAACTGCCCCTTGAGGCACATTCAGCTGCAATGCATGTGTCTCTAAGCAGGCGTGTGCTATCAGGCATTGAAACAACAAGAAAACACCAGCCACAAATCTAATGTCGGTCAGCTTTGACTGGTAAAGCTGTCTGGTGTAGGGTCCCAGGCTGGGGGTAAAAGACTTTCCAGCAGATCTTAAAATAAGCTTTGGGGGTATGGTGATTAATGAAATGTTTATTTTTATCCATTTTCTGTTCATTGATAAAACTTAAACCTCCTGGTCTTTCTCTTTCTTGCACAGATATTTAGTGAGCGCTAGTTGTATAGTTTCCTTCATTCACATGGGATCATATTCCTCCACCACCTCTCTTGATTCACTCATACACTCCCATTCTCAAATTTCAGCTCTGCCTCTGCCTGATTTATTAGCGATTGACCTCGCCTCACGCTGCAGACGGGATCTGCTCCCTCCAAAAGTCTGCTTAACTCATTAAAAAATACTGAATGTATAATTAATGCACAATTATGCAAATATTATTACATTTTCATATCCTTTTCTGAGTAGAATTAAATACATCATATTGAAACTTAAATTATTTACAAGGCCAGAGATGTAGTTTCACACGCAGAGAGTGAGAGCCAGGAAGAAAAAGAGATGCATAAAGAGAGAAAAAGCAAGAGAGAGGGAAGGAGGATGGCTGATTCAGCTTGCAGTGACCCTTGGCAGATTTAAATCTCACCTAAAATTGTTTCAGGCCAGCTTGAAAATCAATCTGGAATAGCGTGGAATTACCAGCAATCAGAACCTTTGGACAGCCGTGCACAGAAATTCAGACATGAATAATTGTAATGAGAATTCTGTGAATATTCCAAATCTATGGACAATTGAATTTCACACAAAATGTGAATGTGTGACTCGACCCATGTTGTTAATTTATACAACTGTGTTCACACTGATTGGGTCATGATGGGCTGTGTTAGGCCATTTCCATCTACTTAACACTGGTCTCTCAAAGCCCAATTCAGCTGTCAATCACACTATGGTTCTGTATCTGTCTAGCAATTTTTGAGAAGTAATGTATATAAGTCAGTCGATAAGATGCAATTCTGGCAATTCACTTTCACCTAGATGTCCAGCAGAAAATAACTTGAGATGTCTCCAGGATTGACTATTTGTGTGATGTTACAAATCATGCTGGTAGGCTCCGCCCCTTAAAATCATGTTCATTGAGCACAGAGAAACTTTCCACTTTCAGCAGATAAATATGAAAACATTCTTCTAGTATCAAACTCTGCAGATACATCATTATGCACAGTGAAGATCAAACACTGTATTAAACTGTGGTAAATACTGTGGTAAACTAGCAGCAAAAGAGACTCCACTTTTCATACATTGTTGATGGATACTTGCTGTGTTTTAAGGTGGACTTACACAGGTTAATAGAAAAATCATGCTGTTTTTCAACCACCTTTTTTTCCCCCGCCCATTGGAAATATATGACAAGCTGGTGGCTACTTTGCTCACCAGCCATTGTTAGTAATAGTGACCAAATACACAAGAGTGTATTTTGGCACAGTTAGCGTTAGCCTAAAATCAACAGGTCTAGACAGAAAATGTGATTATTCTGGGCTAAATACAGGACTGAATAGCCTAAAAGTGGGCGGCTGTGGCTCAGAGGCAGAGCGGGTCGTCCCCCAATCAGGAAGGTTGTTGGTTCGATCCGCCTCCTCCTGGCCACGTGTCGAAGTATCCTTGAGCAAAATACTGAACCCAATGGCCCGATGCATAGCATCGGTGTGTGTGGAACGTGTATAAATGAGTTAGTTTCTGTTCGATGGACTTTTGCCATTGCTGTGTTGAAAGGGTGAACGTGGCACGTAGTGTAAAAGCGCTTTGAGTGGTCGGAAGACCTAGAAAGCGCTATACAAGTACAGGTCCATTTACCATTACCATTTACTTCTAATCAAACTATCAACCAATAATATATAAGTATATCAGGGGATCAAAATCAGCAGTTCAGTTCTCATTCGCAGCCAAAATCTGACAGCTGGCCAAAGTGAAAGGCTGTCTTCCAGTGGAAAATAGTTTTATTTTATCATCACTCATCACAAAGACTTGAAATGTCTGTTAAACTGGCAGTTTAGTATCCAATTGTGGTAAAAAGTGTCCTGAGATAACGTCGTGTTATGAATTGGTCGCATTATACAAATAAAACTTGAATGAATTGAATTGGAATTAAAACATGTCATGCCAGAATACCACTGTATAATTAAAAATGGACTTAGGCTTGGGGACATTATCCATTATGCTTGTAAAGAACTGCTGTGAAGCTCGGTGTGGTCGGATCTGGCCGTCGCCATCTTGGCAGCTCTGACTCCTGTCTAATCCAAAAACAAAAGAGGTGGAGCCTGGTTACTTAAAACAGCCGCTTGTGATGGCACCCGACTGTCACTCACTTATATAAAAATTCACCGCGTACAGTTTTAATGAATGGGGAAATTAGCTAGAGAGACCAAAAGACTCACTGCTGGAGCCAGCCTCTAGTGGCCATTAGAGGTACTGCAGTTTTTGTAACTTCCCCGTTGGCTTCATTTGCAGCCACAAATGTTGCTGCTTGGTTCAGCCAGGGCACCGAGCTGTTTCTTTCATGCTCCACAATCACTGGCTTATTCATCAGCTGACTAGTAATGTCATAATTTCATGCAGGTATATCATGGTCATTATAGCCTCAACATCACTTTTCTGATCTTTTCACTCATACCAACACCAAAACTGCCCCCACCATAGAAACCTCTTTTCATGTATGTCTTTATTAGGAGCCAAGCCTTTCCGCCATATCTAACTGTATAACTGGTTGGTATTAATGTAGTGTACTGGCCTTTTAGACACACTGATATTTATTATATAAGGTGTCAGAGGTATTAACGCAGCAAGATCTTTTTGTTTTTTAACTGAAGCAGGTTTAGTGACCGTACACTCTTTTGCACATTTGTCCCACTGTTACAATCATCAGACCCTGCTGTGTCCTTCATTTAGCAGCAGACACGTCTGATTAAGCAGCTCTTGTTGGACATGTAGTCTTTAAAGCCAATGAATGCAATGTGTCTTACCCCACAGCCCAACCGGCCCTGGAAGTATCTACCACCCATCACCATGACAACTAGGCAGCCAGAGGGTGTAACATGATCCAGCAGATCCAATTAGGAGTATGGGATAGGATTAGATTTGAATAGATGTGATTGCATTAAGGATAGATTAGGTTTATTGCGTTATTAGCTTTAGAAGGGCAGGACGACTGAGCACCAGACAACTGGTGGGGCGGTGCTGCGCTAGCTCGCCTGATCTGTTAAAAGCAGAGGAAAGGAGGCAGTAGTCAGATTGTTTTTTTATTTGTGACAATCAAATAGCAGTGGAAAGATAAAAAAATTACATATATACATATGTAACTAATTTGCAATAGTGATTTAAATTCACACATTTATTTCCTTTAACCTCAACGCTTGAGACCAGGAGTTTCCTCTCATACCACAGTCAGTGACGACATTTGCAATATGTAACCATGACCAAAAGCTTTTCCTAACCTAAATCTAATGGTTTTAGTTGACTCATTTTAAAGGACCAATGCGTATAACATTGATCTATTGGTATGTTTACATAAGTTTATAATCACCTGATAATAAGAATCATTATGTTTTTATTACCTTCCTTGGACTCTGCCATGTTGAACCGCCATGTTTCTAAAGTAACCCAGAAGGGAGGAAACCAAACACTGTCTCTAGAAAGGGGTGTTTGCAGCCGCTGTCAGAAGGGGAGGGTAAATGGCGGAGTTGCGATTACATACAGTATGAACATGATTCTAAGGAGAAATGATTGCAAACACAGATTTCTTAAAATAACTTGGCCAAATTCAATTTTTCATCAGAATAGAATGAAAATATCTTACAATTCATCTGGCACCCTGATTAAAGTGGCTCAGTTATGCAAAATGGTTTTACCAAGAACTACTTAAATTAATGAAACAAAGACATTTTCCAGTGCTAAGAAGGCAAAACAGAAAATATGTGGATGAACAGTTTCTCAACAACACAAGAAAAATGAAATAGTTGGTATGTGGGTTGGACTGATACTGTATGCTGGAACTTGTTGCCACGTATAACAAAAAGTCATACAAAGGGTTTGTCTCAAGTGATGACAATGACTGGTCCAGATTGCATTTCCTCTAGTTATTGTTAGACCTTTAAGGTCCCAAAGGATGAATCCTACTGACTTTGGTGATCATCTGACTTTTCCTCTACAGTACCAGCCACTCAGAATTGAAACCCTGAGCCGGCAGCCAGCTGGATATATCTATTCATTCCATTCAGATAAGCAAGAGCCTGTCATGGACCAACCAGCAATTCTAGGGGACTGCATCTGTAGCACCACCATCAGGTTGACATACTTGGTTTTGGTGATTTATCTTGACAACTACTGGATACACGTCCATGAAATATGGTATATAATATAGTCAGGGGCCCCACGAGGATGAATCCTTACCGCATAGCATGTCAACCTTTTCACTTATTCAGCTAAACACACTGGACAAAAAGGTACTGTGATCTGGAAAGATCATATAAAAAAAAAAATCACCACATTGGATAGTCCTGTATTTTGGTCCATTTATTCGAGTGACAGCTTGATGTCTACTGGTTGGCACAAAATGTGATTACAACATTCATTTTTCCTAGACTATGAATCCTACTGACTTTGGGTTTCATTTCTTGCATTCAGACAATGATTTTCCATTGAACTGTAAGCATCCTCTGGCTTTTCTTTTAGCGTCATTATCAGTTCTAAACTGAAAGAAAACGAAAGACAATCAGCCTCAGCTGTTAGCATCATACCGATAAAAAGGAATGAACCATGGCAGTGAGCATTTACAGAAGCTCAAAGATATAATAATATAATTCCTTACCTAAGGAAAATTAATGTTGTTTTCTCGAGATAACAAGATAATTCCCGTCTTTTCTCAACAAAACACATTGTGTTTTCTTGATATCAGCCTTGTGTAGTAGCTGGCATGGCTACAAAGCTGGCATGGCTAAAAATTCTACAAATGATTTCACTGTATAAACTGCAGTTGGAGGTTTAGAAAAACACAGTTTTAATTACCTAACCCTGATCTGAGCATAATTATACATAGGAATTTAAGCAACTGAGCAAGAAAGACTACATAAACATATATGCATGTATGTATGTATGTATGTATGTATGTATGTATATATATACATATACACATGCATGTATAGACATATACATTATATATATATATACACACACACACACACACACACACACACACCTATATACATACACACACGTGTATATATGTATATATACACTATATGGACAAAAGTATTTGGCCA
>NW_023339873.1:23099528-23105897 GCF_004916995.1 Morone saxatilis | reverse complement strand
GGCCCCTCGGTGTTCGCTGAATGAGCATGACTTCCCCACGGACCACTGACAAGTCTCCACCCCATTGGACAGACTTCCTCCCAGCTACCACAGCCCAGCCCTGGTCAGAGAGTGCCCTGGGGCCAGTCTACCAGTCGGACCCTGCGCCACTTCCAACATCCAGGCAACAAAACAGGCTCCACCCGGACTGAGTGCCCTCCCTCATGAACCCATACTGTCTGTGGGTTTGAATGCTGGAAGACAGTGAGGACTTGTTTATAGAACTGTAAAGTGAAGAGTCCGAGGAACATAAAGAAAGACTAAAGGGAAATTGTGAATTTCAACCTTGGTTTCACTGCTTTTCTCTTTAATTTTGCCCTTCTTGGATTTAAATAATGTTACTCCAGCAAAACAAGCATATAGCAGCATAAGCATCCTTAAACTTGAGTCCTACTGTTGTTTAATTTTTCTTCTCTCATGCACCTCAATTGATGTCTATCTGACTATAGTGAACACCAAGACTCCCACTGAAGTACCCAGAATGTGACCCAGACCACAGAAACAGCGGCCGGGTGGGTGCTCCAGGCAATGTCCCACACCGGGCCACTAGAACAAGTGGCCGTGGTGGAAACTCTCTCTTTCGGCAAAGATCAGAGGCGCGGTCAGGAGAACAGATCCTGCATGACTTCCCCCCTTTTTGTCCTCGAATTGAGCCCAGTCTCTATGTGGTTGGCTTTGCCACACACAACGACACACATCACACACATATATATATAGTATATCATATAGCCGCTATTAGTATATATAGTAATATATGGCTGCAAGTGGTTTATGTATACTCAACAGTAAGAAGAGTCTTGGACAAAATGACACAGCTATATTTTAAGAAAGTTGGTAGATTCCTTTATTGTTGGAAGAACAGAAAGGTATTGAACTCTCATACAACAAAAGTCAAGCTTCTGTTGTATTGCTCAGGTATGTTTAGACAGCTTTGTAAAATTATGAGCAATGTGATAAATTTGCCATATTGATGAGAGTGCTTTTGGGACTTGGGGACCCATGGGCAATGGTGTGTACCCAAGGGAAATGAATAATGTGAATGAACCATATAAGAAAAATAGGACATTAGCAGAGAAAGGAAACCTGTCCTATATTAAAACCTGTCCCCGACAGCTTGCCTTTAGGTTAGTGTACAGTGAGTATAATGAATTATGCTTGATTGATTATGAACTGAAATGATGTAAACAGTGCAGAGACTGAATTTGATGTGGTAATGACATCCTGAAAATCCATAGATAAGTTTCATAGAGATTTTAGATTGTTTAACTTAATTTTTTCATATTTCTATACCTTTCACCTACTGGGATAGTACAGTCTCATTCTCAAGTCCATCAAAATACCAACACTGGGAATGAGACTGGACGGCAATCAACTACCAATCAACTAAGCCATAGGGGGTGGGTGCAGATGCAGACGGGTCGTGCAAAATTGGAAGGTTGTTTGGTTCGATCCCACTCTCTGCACATGTAAAGTCCTTGAGCAAGATACTGAATTGAATGCTCTGATGCTTGCATCGGTGTTTGAGATGTGTATGAATGAGTTTAGTTTCTGTTTGATGGATTCATCCTGAGGTGAATGTTGTGAAAGGGGAATGTGCACTGTGTTAAAAGGCGCTTTTGGAGTGGTCGGAGACTTTTTAGAAAAGGCGCTATACAAGTACGGGTCCATTTACCATCAACCCTTCAACCCAATGTGTCTATTTCTGATACCATTTCCTGATTTTCATTCATTTTTATTTAATTTCTCATGTCCTATTTTCAGGACATAGGTAAAGTTTCAGCAAATATGACAAAAGGTTATTTACATAAAAGTTACCTACTGCAGCTTTAAGGAAAACACAGACATTTTGGGAGTATGACAAGAAGACCAACACAACTCTCATGTCTGATGAAAGTTGTTTTATCTGTCCAAAATAAGTGAAAAAATGATTGAAACATATTTCCCCAAGGTAAAAGTATTCCATAATATATTAAACATTACATACATAAACATTATTTTTGAGATCTAATAACTGGTCTAAATCATGTTTGATTCATATTGCTTTCAAACTAACCAACATTATCCTTATGAGTGCATAACAAAGCATTAAACTGTGTTATCAAGAAGACATCAGAGTGGATCTCGTGTGGTTTGCCTTATTTCCTAAATCAAGCATATTTCACATTTGCATGTGGGCCTATGAGATAAACAACAGCTACCAGGGAAGAAAGTTTCCAATCTATGCATGAAACTGTTACAGCCGCTCCAAGCGCTTGCTCTCTGTCCTCAATGCCAGCGCCTGCTTCATCCCACTTTTCATTTAAACTGGTAGCTACACACTCTGATGCCACTGATAGGCGGTAATTAAATGAGCGAGGCTGGTTCTTTGCCCTGTAAACCAGCTCTCCTGGGCCCAATACTACATGGAAATTCAGCTCTGAGGATCCACTTTCAGATGTCTGCCCGGAAAACACAGCCCTCACTGTGTGTGTGTGTGTATGCACTTGTACATGGAAGTGCCGGATTTGGGGAATACACTTAATGAATCTTTTAACCTCAATATTTTCTCGCGCAAATGTATGCATATCATAATCTGTGTTTGAAATGCGGGTCTGATATTCATGATTTATTTATTTAAAAAAAAGAAAAAAGAAAAACATCTGTGCATTCATCTGGGAATTTTTGTCCAACATTGCAAAGTGTCTTGTCGCCTCAAAAAAATCCAATTTTAAGATTAATCATGCGCCAACATTTATAGTCTGTAAGTGTTTAATTATAATGAATAAATATATTGATAAAAAGCATAATCAATCAAATTTGCAATAAATCTGCATTATATATTATGTGTGTTAAAGCCACTGCAGTCAGGATGTGGTTAGGCTATCTTAGCATAAAGACTTAAGGCAGGGGGAACAGCTAGCCTGGCTCTATCCAAAACAACTACCAACAACTTTGAAGCTGTTTAATATAAAAAAGTTATGTGCTCAGACTTTTTCTTGACAAACAGCGGTTTATCTATCTGCCCACTGTCGCCATCTTGTATGGGCATGATGGTACTGAACCTGAAAAAGCCTTTGTTTACTTACTCACTGTTCAGCTACATAACTCTCAATATTTTTTTTTTGCAGTGATTTTGGAAACTCTGATGTAGTCAGAAACCCATTTTGAAAGTCCAGAAGAGCTGCACGATTAAATTATTTTATCTCCATTCAAGTTAGAGAAGGGCTAAAATAAATGTTAGCTGGTGGGCACTGGAACTCTGGTGAGAAGTGTTTTTGCTCAGGTGCCAGCTGAGAAGCTTTCATAAAATGCTCCCAACGCGCACTTTTGTTTTTAAACTAATTACATTGAAAATAGTCAATTAAAACTAACTTAATTTTAGTTAAGTTAAAAAATAACATGTTCAAGTAGCTTTAGTAATTTTGAGACACTGACTTAATTTAGTAATTTGTATTTGTACTGTGAAAACAAACAAATAAAACTTGACATTTCTTGAAAGTTAATGTCACTCAAAATTACTGGTAAAAGCCACTGAATCAAGAATCTTTTTTAACTTACAAAATAACTTATCACTTATAACGTACACATGAATGTAATTGAACATGAATGGAATGTAAATGAATGTATCTGGTTTTACAGTGTGTATTCAGTTCTCTTTGTACATCCAGATTTGTTCTGATGCCGGGCTTTAAATGTGTGCGGTGGGTTTGCAAAACTAGAAATGAGCAGTAGGGGTGTACGGTGGCTCACAGCTTGTAATCCTTACTGCTGCGAACTGGGTTCGATTCCAACCTGCGGGCCTTTGCTGCATGTCATCTCCCCTGTCTCCCCTCCTGACCTTTCTTGTCTATCTTCTTCTATCTTATCAAAATAAAAGCATACAACCCCCAAAAACATATTTTAAAAAACATGCAGGACTCCAGACAAAAGATGAAATATGTCTTCCCATTTGTTAAAACATTTTTAAAAAATTCTTTTCTTTGGGTTAAACATTTCCTGTCATGTCACAAGTCATTTGATCCACCTTTCAAATTAAAGTATTCAGTGCAGTTAGTGCAAGATTATTTATGTAAGAGACATACTTTAAAAAGATCATAATCAGGTAAAAAAAAAACTGAATCAGCCTCACTTCAACAGCTGTTCCTCTCTCCTCTCTCCTCCTCCTCCTCTTATTCAAACTACATGTCTTTATCTGTCGCCTTCAAACGCTCCCTCTTCCCATTGTAATGGATGGATAGATGAAGGAAGGAGGAGGAGGAGGACGCCAGCCCCTCCAGGCTCAGGTTTCCCTTCTCCACCTCCTTTTTTCTGCCACAACCCTGCAACCTCGCCTCACCCTGTGCCCTCTCTCACCCTCTCTGTGCCCTTTCCTCGCCCTTTCTCACCATTATGTCCTTATCCTCACTCGCCCTGCCCTCCAGATTGGCTTTGCACAGGAATGGCAGCAAAGAAAGAGCAAGAGAGGATGTGACTGGCCCCCTTCCATCTGTCGTGACTCCCGGATCAAATAATAGGATTCTGTCTGAGAATAGAAGATAATTGCAGTCTGTATTCTGGTCTCTAAGTGTATGATATTAACCCCACACTCCCCACTAACCCTGCAGTGAGAGGCAGATGGTTGTGTGTTTTGATATCTGAGCCAGGAAGAGGGAGGTCAGAAATCAAGTTGAAGTTCACATTCAATGGATTGGTGTTTCTCTCCCTCCTTTGACCCTGCTGATCCCTGAGTCCCATCTCCTTCTCCCTTCTTCTCCCACGCTGGTGAGAATATGGATGTCATTCAAAAAAGGACATTCCCTGTGACCTCTGCTGGAGTTGACCCCTTGCAGCCTGAGGGAAGGGAGAGGCAGGTAGCCCTAGCCGAACGCTAACCCACTTACGTACATGGCGAACAGCATGCAAAGGTGTCGGGGATTTGGAGCAAAGGTGGACTGAGGCCCTGAGAGGGGAGTCTGGATTAGGCAATAGATTCAATCGTCGGGCAACAGTGAGGCAGAGTTCAAAAGCAGCTGGGAAGGGTTAGAGAGAGGGCCATTCAAATAGATATCCATGTTTTACAATTCCTGTTTGACTGTCCAAGAGCAGGATGAGGACATGGCGATGTAGTGAGACAGTCCAGGACAGTGAAAGTCACAGTGACAGGGAGTGAGGATTTGTCTGGGTGAATAAAACTGATTTAGTTTTAACTAATAACAGTACTCGTGGGACAATTCAAGTATAAAAATGTACTAAGTGTATTTTTCTTTGGAGTAGTTGGCAGAATTAAATCAAATCAGATTAAAACCTTAATGTAGGTAACTGACAAGTCCCCAGACAGATCATTTCAGAGCTTTAGGGCCCTGCAGAAAGGGCTCGCTTACCCCTAGCCTCTAACCTTGACTCTGGGGTGGCCGATGATCTCAGATCTCTGCAGGTTCATAGAGCCTGAACAGTTCAGTAATGTAACCAGGTATTGAAATCAATTCTAAAATGAATGGGTATCCATTGTAAAGAGGCTAAAACAGGTTTCAGACAAAAGAATTGCAGCTGAGTTTAGCCTGTCAAAGGGTCTCACACCAAAAATTCTACTGGACAAGAATTTATGACATCGCGTCTGCAATGCTGTTTGGCTCTGGGATGTTTGTGAATACATTTTTTGAATAAATAAACTTTTTATTTCCTATATATCTGTTACATTTGACTTAAAAATATTGCTTCATGTTTCTTAGGGTCTTTTTTTCTTACCTTACCACTTCCCCTTGTTCATCCTCAACACTTACATATACGCAATCACCAACACACACACACACACTTAGCAATTGCAAGGGCCATTATATGTACCCAATGCATGGTTTTTCCCCTGTTGTGCTATCCAGTCTTGTCACCCAATGAATATGGTCAGTCTTGTGTTTCACCTCTTTGTATGATCCATTTTTTTTAAAAGTACATCATCAAAGAAACAAAAAAGGAAGACAACTTCTTCTTATTAATGGCTTATAACTGATCAATAAAGACTTACAAATGAATAAAGCCATTAGTTGCAACTAAACTTACAACAAAAAAAAATAACAAAAAAGTTTGACCCTAAATGTTGTATTCATCCTATAATGAACTCAGATTAACACAGCATTAAAGGGTTCCTTTTAAAGAAATGTTATTAAAAAAAGCATTTTGGGATGAAGTCTTAATGTTCATTTTAACAGATTAACCCTAAATAAGACTTTAGTTGAACAAGTCCTCTAGGAAGGTCAATGCACATTATTACAATGGTAATTATAGAAGAGATCTTTGCCTTATTAAATGATGTAGACCGCAGACTGCTTAATACACAAATTACAACTGACATTTTACAGTAGATATCATGATGTGTGT
>NW_023339873.1:23097561-23099428 GCF_004916995.1 Morone saxatilis | reverse complement strand
TATATGTGTGTGTGTGTGGTGTGTGTGTGTGTGTGTGTGTGTGTGAGTGTGTGTGTGTGTGTGAGTGTGTGTGTGAGTGTGTGTGTGTGTGTTCAGAGCTCCTGCTGCAGATCACCAGGCCACCGGCTGCTGCTACCAAAGTGTGTACATGCAAACATTTGTTTATTTGTGCAGTGTTAATGCGTTGTTATGCCTGTGTGTGCAGTGTGTAACTGCACATATGTGAGTCCATGTCCCTTCTCCCGCAGGGGATCCTTCACCACGCTCTTAATGAAGACCCAAAGACAGCACAGGAGGAAGAGGCGAGTGTGTGTGTTTGTGCTGTATGTGTGTGTGCACTCCCCTTGTTTTTCTTCCCCCATTGCCTTTTGAGCCATGGCCTTAATTGCGGGCCCAAGCGTCCAATTAACAGTGGGCCACATGGCCGTTTGGTACAGCAAACATGCGGTGGCCAAATATAATATTTCCGTCCCAACCCGACCAACATCCCGGTCCCCTGACCTATCCCAACCCGGGGGGCCTCCTCTTAGCTTGCCAGACCGCATAGGTTAACAAGTTTCCGCCTGGCACCTCATCCACTTCACACTTCACACCTTGAGAGAGGTGAGTTTCTTCACCAACCTGTGTCCTTTGTCAACCGTCCTGCATCTAGGTCACAAACAAGAAAGAGGCATGTGGGTGAATGCAGGGGGAGGACAGCAGGGGGATGGTGGTGGTGGAGGGAGAGGACAGGCGGGGAGAGAGAAGGGGATGCTGGGGAGTCCCTCGGTCCCTACTTCATTAAAACCAAATAAAAACGGGAGGTCATTTATCTCTTTCCCTGCAAAGCCATAAACACAAATAGGTTCACCCTGGTCCTCCCTCCCTCCCTTCCCCTCAGTCTGTGAGTATATATCACAGCAGATAAAGCCGGCCTGTGATGATAGCTTGTATTCAATTGGAATGTAAGTGAAATTTTAGATTGCTGATATGACTGGAGGGGAGTGGAGCTAGTGTGTTTGTATGTTTACTGTTTTGTGTGTGAGAGAGAAGGAGATTAACCTGCACCTTCCTTTCTTATTTCCTCATTGGGGACAACATTAAATCACTGCTGCAGTCTGAAGGATGAGCACCGCTGCTTTTCATTCTGCATTCAGGTGTAGTGGAGTGTATTGACGTGTAAGCTATTAAGGTGAATACTGGGGTATAAGGTTGTAGATCACACTACAGTTTATTGGGATGTATCAGTGGCCAGTCATATCAGTATTTGGTGTGTAAATGTACACATTTGGGAACTTTTGGGAACTCTGACATCTCAGTTTGTATATATATATATATATATATATATATATGGTTTGCAGAGATAGTGTAAATGCGCCAACTCATGTCTTAAACATACTGCATTTCTTTACAAAATGTAATGGACTGCGTTTGAGAGCAGCCTCTGCATAAATTTGATTGGATGGCAGTCACTGCTAATAAACTCATCCTGAAGTCACTGGAAATCAAGAACCAGTTAGGAATTGAGACCTGTTCTAAAGATCCAGAATTCAAGACAAGTTAACTATAATGTATGTTAACAGTGTTGCAGTGTTCATAATGACCTTGGAAATAGAAGTTAAAGCCCCCCCCGCCCAAAAAAAAGGGAACTGGCTCAGTTGTCAACACATGAACAACGTATGGGATAAAAGGTGTATATGGAGTCTCTGGTGGTCAAACATGGTCTCTGGTGTTAGATGTGAATGTACTCTTGATCATTCTTTGGTCATCCACTGACTCCTGGTCGATGACCTTTGACCTCTTCCCAGTGGATGCTATGAGTGTCTAGAGTCCTTTTCACTGGTCAACTCAAGCAGATGTCCCCATGTTCCAAAAAATGCCACAAAAG
>NW_023339873.1:23097096-23097439 GCF_004916995.1 Morone saxatilis | reverse complement strand
TTGCGTTTTTTTTTCAGAAAACACCCTGAGTGCGCCACTCACAGTCCTGGAACAATTGACCTGACCCCAGGTTTCTCATGTGCAGTTAGTTTGAAGCAATTCCTACACATTTTAAAATTATTTACAAGTAATTGACGCACAGTGAACCTGGAGCTTTTGGGGCATTCTGGGGACCTGGGGCAGACGAGGTTTTTCCCAGTTGGCAATCCAGGCTTAATAAGAAGTTACCGTTTTTGATGTCATGAGGACCCAGATTAGCTAAATGTAACATGTCCAAAAACATTATTGTTTTCTTCTTTACATTATACCATAATTAATGACAACCCAGTCTCATTATAAAAAC
>NW_023339873.1:23093739-23097071 GCF_004916995.1 Morone saxatilis | reverse complement strand
CAAAATTTAATAATTCTCACGAAATGTATTGGTTAATAGGATCCAGGGTCGCATTATGACAGCATCCTTGGGTCTAAAAAGCCGGAATCGTGATCCGCCCTATTAGTGATCTTGGTACAATAGGAGAGGAGAGGCACGGATGGCAGAATTAAAGCAAATGAGGGAATGTTAGGTTGGAAATTTTTGCTAAACCCCACCCCCCCCTCCAAATCACCTTAGCTGGCGTCGGCCCTGCCTCAGCAGATTCAAAGCCATACAGCAGTGTGGTCAAAAGGTGCCCAAGGCTGTTGTAAATGGCCTGTACTCTGTATAGCGCCTTTCTAGTCTTCCGACCACTCAAAGCGCTTTTACACTACGTGCCACATTCACCCTTTCACACACATTCACTCAGTGATGGCAAAGCCCATCAAACAGAAACTCATTCATACACATTCACAGCAATTCGGGGTTCAGTATCTTGCTCAAAGATACCTCGACATGTGTGCAGGAGGAGTCGGGGATCGAACCAACAACCTTCCGATTAGTGGACGACCTGCTCTGCACTACAGCCGCCACAGCTGCCCGAACTGTTGTAACGGAAATCATATAAGAAACAAATTTTGTGCTTGCTACTGCAGATGGATACATTTAATTTCACAGTGCACAAATCAACATTTTTTTATTAGACTTAAACAGAAGATCTGTTACAAACTGGGGACATTCGCTTTGAAAAGACACTGTCATTGTTAATGATAGAGTAGAGTTGCATTATGAGAAATGTAGGATACTGGGTTTTTGGAGCTTGACTCGTTCTAAGGACTAAAAATCAGGAACACTTTAATTTTGACTAAATATGACTTCTCTCAAGTCACCCTACTTTATAGAGCATGATCTTAATAAAAAAATCCTTGGCAACCCCAGCTGCCACCCCAGTGGTGTCAAATTTAACACGTTGATTTAAATTCATTTTAAAAATAACAAATTAACACATCATTTTACGATGTGTTAGGGCCATATTTTAATCTACATGATTGGCTTATGAAAAAAGACATGTATCTGAATAAATGTGATTTGTAAATGAAACAATGTATTCATTTGTAATTCCTTTATACATTTCTATTCAATGCTTTACTAATGTCCCACAATAATGTAATGTTATTGAGTTCAAATATCGTCATTTGAGGGCTTTTCCAAGTAAATATTGATATATGTGATTGTTTGTGATTAAATCAGCATATATTTCTGCCACCCCTGAAAGTCCCCATGAGACTCTCTGGACACCTCATGAATATTTCTCTAGATCCACCCCTGCTTCAAAGAAGTCTATTATTTAATGAGTGGAACCCTTTTAAGAGGAGAGGAATGTCAAGGAGATGGAGTCATAGGAAGTTCAGGGCCTCCAGGAGGTGACCATGATAATACACTTATTTTATTATAAGACAATATGAACAGAAATAAAAATACTCATCATGCAACTGGATTCTGCCTCCATTACCATGGATCGTACATTAAAATCATAACGTTAAAATGTAGTAAACACTATTCCACTTTTATCTCTGGTCATCAATGTGGCCGATATGCAGCCAATCAGAGGTGAAGACGTTATTAAAACTGGCTGGAGAAAGTGGTGATATCAGCAGTTATCATTGCTTTGTATTACAGACAGACAAACAGACAGACAGACAGAGTCAGATCGATACAGACACTGAGGCAAACACGCCTCCAATAAAGAAAGGTCTGCAGCCACGCTTAGAGGAAATGCTGGCTCAGCAGCACTCTGCCTGTCTGACCAGGACCCATGAACAGGCACCATAATGTGCTTTTAATTGGGGACTGGGAAGCATGGTGCAAGGCCAGGTTTCACAACACATGTTCCAGGGTTACTGCTTAATGTGTAATAAATGGGATTTATGGCTCAAACATGTCCCCCTGCTAGTTGCGGAGAAAGTCATATAGGGTGACGCACAGATGTGTGGAGGTCTCTAGCAGAGGTTCAAAGTAGAGCCGCACAGCATTTACTGCTTTTTGTTGAGGATTCTTTCTTGATGTTTTACAGACAGGGGGAGATGGCCTGGGACAGAGTGACAAGCAGGAATCCAGGGTGTTATGTAACCATGACATGCTGTTAACTAAAATCCATCCAAGTCAGTGACTGCTGTCCATTTACATTTGCATGCAGTTCAGGTAGATATTGTCCATTGAATGTCTAATATTGATAATGCATTAAATGTGAACTGTGGGGCGCCTGTGTAGCTTACCTGGTAGAGCTGGTGCCCCACTGTACCAAAGAGTCCTTAATGCAGTGGCTATGGATGCGACTCGGAATGAGACTCTGACTATTGTCAGGATATAGTGAAAGTTTATTATATTTGTATTTATAAAAGTTACCTACTGCACTTTAAGCTAAACGCCTTCATTCGGTAAAAGAGACAAACTTGAATTCAGAAGGTGTACTGTTGTATTTATCTGTTTAATGAGGAAAACATATGTTTATATATTTCCTTTCTTGACAGTTTATTTGTTTATTAAAGCTAAGAAAGCTTGTTGCATGTGGCAAACTCAGCGCCCATCTCCCAGCTGAAACAACTGGGAGCAGTGATTTCCCCCCCACCCTACTGAAAACACATGTATGGATGTTTAATTTGCAACTATATCTGTCAGATAAACATAATGGAGTAAAAAGTCCAATATTTCCCTGAGATGTAGTGAAACATAGGTATAAAGTATGCACAACACAGACCTGCTTACGTAAAACCTCTGCAAGTGACTTTCATTTTCTGTTGATTTTGGCAGCCCCTGTGTTTCTACTGCCTCATTTCACTGATCAGAAGCAGCCAATCTTATTACTGATGGTCTGGTTTGTTTATGTAGGTCATATAGAGGCATCAGTATTAAATTGAGACTGGTTCATAACCAGTTAAAAATGCCTTGTGGTACATTTAAGTAAAGTAAAGGTGGCTCAAAACTGTATTTTTGTTAAAAACTGTAGCGTTATTAAGTAAATGTATTATTTTATTTAACTACATTTGACCACTGATAATACCTCTGTGATCACTGTACATTAAGTATGTATTTTAAGCTGTGGGTCTGGAGCTCAGTGGGGTATCACAGATGACTGTTGGCTTGTTTGTGTTGAACAGACTCCAGTCAGAGAAACATTCTGATACAAAGGCACTAAGAGCATTAATACCAAATTCAAAACCCAGTATTAAAAGTTAATGACGGAAGAAACACTCTCACCCACAGAAACACACCCAGTATGTTTTTTCTTCTTTTTCCTTGCCCCCGTCGCCAAGTGCTTGTTCATGGTGGTACTGTTGGGTCTCTGTAAATGTTAAAAGGAGTTCGGTCTA
>NW_023339873.1:23093257-23093702 GCF_004916995.1 Morone saxatilis | reverse complement strand
TTATGAATTGGTGCTATACAAATTAAAATTGAATTGAACTGAATTGAAATTTTCTGTTTACCAGTCACCAGAGTCTTTTGTTCGTTTCCACACAGTCAACAAATCCACAGAGCCCCAAGGATCATCCCTCTGAGACATGGAACGTTCCCGGAGACACGCAACCTTTTTAAATATTAACATTTCTTCTCCTTTGTTCACTTTATTCACCACACTCTAGTCACATTGCAGGAGTGAAGAAATAAATAAATAACAATGTGTGATGCGCTAACAGGCACGTACCTCGCTGGAGCCTGGGAGTGCTACAGAGAGTGCAAACAAGTAGTTTAAAGGTAATTTTACAACATGCCTTCTCGTTATCTGTATAAAGGGACGCTGTTAAATGTAGTCATTAGGGGTGTAACAAAAAACGATTTGAATCGGAAAATCGATTTTGATTTAAAAGATG
>NW_023339873.1:23082056-23093157 GCF_004916995.1 Morone saxatilis | reverse complement strand
CTGAGTGAATGTGTGTGAAAGGGTGAATCTGGCACGTAGTGTAAAAGCGCTTTGAGTGGTCGGAAAACTAGAAAGGCGCTATACAAGTACAGGTCCATTTACCAACAGCCTTGGGCACTTTTGACCACACTGCTGTATGGCTTTGAATCTGCTGGAGGGCCGACGCCAGTAGGTGATTTGAGGGGGGGTGGGGTTAGCAAAATTACCAACCTACATCCCTCTTTGTTAATCTGCCATCCGTCCTCTCCATCTCCTAGTACCAAGATCACTAATAGCTGGATCACGATCCGGTTTTAGACCCAGATGCTGTCATATATGGACCTGGACCTATAACCAATACATTTGTGAGAATTATTAAATTTTGATGAAGCGTATCAATTTTGTATGCACTTGTTTAATGCTTCAGAAAACTCACAGACCAGTTGCCTGTGTTGTAAATCATCTAACGTGATGCCACTCACAGTGCCAATCACATCAGTGCATTCTGTTGGCACTGTGACCCAAGTCACTGAGTGACATGCACACAAATATGGGAGAGATGAGATGAGACAGTGACAGAGTCAGAGAAAGGGAATTTGCTCAAAAAAGAGGAGACTTTAGCATAGAAAAACATTGCTTTTGCAGGGGCCAAGTTTTTAGTGATGCGTCTCTGTGTGAACAGAACCTGAGTGCGCTTTTTTCTCTTAGTCCTGACCTACTGTCGCTTCCATCTTGGATCGATAATATTCTCTAAGCTAAAGAGCCAGAGTCCCCAGAAGACATTATATGACAGTTTGTGACATCTAAAATGAATCAAGCGTCCCTTTTAAGTGTTGAAAGGACCCAACACACATACTCATTCTCATCATTGCTCTTGCTCTACTTTTCAGCTGATTGGGAGCAGTTGCGTCATGTTCCAGAACGCTTACACTGCATATTCATGTTGGTGCTTGCAGGTAAGCCACCACCCCCGCCCCCACTCCATTATAGCTGTTGTGATGCAACCCTGCTTTTTCCTTTCCACAGCACTCTTGCTGATGCAATCTTGTTGGTGGCAGAACATGCTGCTGTTATTACTCTGCTGCTTAATTACATCCTGTGTGTCCATGTACAGGGGCACTGTGTACATGTTCGACTGTGCACTTGCATTGTTGCTCATAATAAAGTATGCATGCTCTGAGCCTGCTTTGCACACATTGTCCATTTTGCATGTGTGTGTGTGTGCGGCTGTCCGAGGTGTCCTTGGAGATCAATCCTCTGCATCTAGTCCTTAATGAAGGCCCCAAAGACAGAGAAAGTGAGAGAGAGAGAGAGAGAGAGGCATAAGGAGAAGCGGTACAAGCTCTGTTGTCCTGGCCCCTGGGGTTCGAGGCGAGTGTTTTCATTGGCTGTGAGTAACTGGTTAATGCTGCTGGCTGGCATTGTGCTGGCTGAGCCTTGCTACCTCATGTGGCCACTTTACAATCACTAAACTGAGAAGGGTGCGCTGGGGCGCCGCCAGGCAGCAGGGAGATCAGTCTGCAGCCACCACCACAACACATGCACTCACTGCCCTGATGACATGGCGGCCATTAGTTAGCACGGCAACAGGCTCCTCATCAGGGGAGCGAGGTGGAAGAACACACACACACAGGACTGACCTCATGGGAAATTTGGACTTATTTATATAAAAACAAATGCTCTCCTTCTGTCTTCTATTTGGCCAGGGTGCAATTTTACATTAAAGTCGGGTAGGCCTTTAACAAAACTGTAAACTCAAATCAATTTAGATTAAGCTCTGCTTCCAACTTCTCAAGAATAGTCAGTTTTATATTATTGTAACCAAAGTAGTAAACCTGTGGCCTGTAAAACCAAAACAATGAGCTGAAAGACACTAAAATTCTCCATAAAGCACACTGGAATGAACGCTCAAAAATACGTTGTATCCAAGGTGGTGATACATTTGTATGTGGACAGATTTTGTCAAAAGATTATGGGCTGGATCTTTGACTGATTTTATTTACATTTTTATATGATATGATATGATATACAAATCTGGATACATTTCCATAAACTTAGTACACATTTATAATGAGCTAAGTTTTACACACATACATATCTAGACCCAGTACTTACCTTTTCTGAACCAAACACACCCACACACTACCCCAGTCTATGTCACTGTCAAGTTTACTGAGGCAGCTCGTCATACAGCAGATATTTTATTCCCCTGTAACGGTAAAATAATAAAAAATAAAGCCTTTTTTCTGACATGTGTGAAGGGGGGGGTCTTTTCTTATGATGTTTTCAATCACAATATGTGGCATGACTCAGCTCACTTAACGCCTTCATTTTATGTCGACAAAGGCCTTTCTCTCTCTTTCCAGACATATCAGGAAAAGTGGAACAAGAGAGAGAGAGAGGGATGGCGGCATCAAAGCAGGCCTGTCAGCTCATAGGTACGGGCCTCACGAGGAGACAGATAGTCTTCGTGCCTTTCTTCCATCCTTTCTTTTGTTTTTCAAACACACGTCTTGAGCCAATGGCAATGGTGTTGTCTAATTAGTCTGAGCGTGTGTGTGTGTGTGTGTGTGTGTTGACCTAAAAAAGTTATCGTCACTCATCGTTGAATGTCACTCCCATCACATTTTAAATTAAGCCTGTCAGGCTCTCTCCTCTTCATGTGCTCGCCATGATAATTCTTAACAAGGATAATGATATGTTGTAGTTGACCCTGCAGTGCCACAGAAAAATACTCTTTAACTGGCCCCGAGCGTGCTAACAAATGCTGAGATATCTGTCAGTCCTGTGTTTCGTGCATAGTAGCTCATCTGTGCTGTCATGTTAGCTGGCTGCTATTTATGCATGGAGTCAGTTTAGCATTTTAGATTGTAGTGGTTGTTTCTCTTTTTACATTTGCAGAACTCTAATTTTCCAATAAGTTAAGAGTTTCATTCTAAATTATTGGCTAATTTGGAAAGCTTCCTCTTGGTATCATTCACGTGCAGAGCGGGAGCTAGACGTTGTAACCGCTGTAGGCTTTAACGAAAAGCCTCTTTACTGCACATATATGCACTATTTTATCCAGCCAGTTGAGATAACAGAATGCCAAAAATCTGTACATCATTTGATAAAAATATGATATTTGTTCAGAAAAAAAATATCTTATAGAGCATACATCCTATCTGGTATCTAACTGCTCTCCAACTGTCATTCTAAAACCAGGACACAACAAATGTCTCCTAAAAAGAGGCAAAAATTGTCTAATGTTATTCATTTTATGTTACATAACATAGGCAGTTTACCAACATTAAGACTCTTGGAACCTATGCTGGAGTAGAGTTCACAGAATGAATTAGGGCCTGGCCGACATATCAGGGATATTGGCCTGTCACAGACATTTTGGTATCAGCATGTGTATATGTTATCTGAAAAAACTATTTGACATGTTAAATAATATTTAACTTCAATATTCTTTAATTAAGTTATTCGTTTAATAAAGCAGCCTTCTGAGTACATTTGCAGAGTCATATTGATGCATAGTCTACATAGAACATTTTCATTCCAGCTCAGAAACTCGCCATATTGGTAATCAGTTTTTGAATTTTCTCCCTCTAATCGGTATTGGTTTTCAAAAATCCCATATTGTTTGGGCTCTAGAATTAATGTTTAGCTGAAAAATCTGCTACATGTGAACCCATGGCATAATACTGTAATAGATCTCAGTTGGAATCTACAGTGAAGCTAGTGGCTCAGTGAGGTTGTAATTTGGCACAGCAGTGCTTTCGGCTAAATGCTAACATCTGCAGGCTAATATGTTTAACCCGTAATATTTACCAGGTTTACCTGCTTAGTAAGCATGCCAACATTTGCTAATCAGCGCTTAACTCAGCTGAGGGGAATGTTGTTAATTTTACAAGGGCAATGAAAGAATGAATGAAAGAATGAAAAAGTGACCTGGTGATGGCGCTAGAGAAAAACTTAGTGGATGGATCACTCTGAACCAAAAATCTGTTTGCACCAATGTGAAGCTATTTCACTACAAGTTTTTCACAAAATATCTGTTTTGCCTTTTTTTTCATGTAAGACGCATGATGGGAAATGAAGGATCCAATTTTTTAAAGCTTGAGACATACTAGATCAATATATTTCTTACTTTGCCCCAGTGCCCCAATTTTTTTGGGAACACTAATAGATGGCGTAGCCCTTTAACAGCTGAATTTCTAATCACATTGCTATGTTCTTATTCTACGTAGTGTGTGTATCAACTGCCCTGTCCATGGGTGAATGTGTGGATTTTTTGAATGGGGCCAGCAGGGAGGAGTTAGCAGCTCCGGCACACAATGGGAGCTTACAGAGCAAATATATTCCAAACACATACATATGTTTCAAAGAAAATCAGAGAGGAGGCCGTCGACTGCACTGGCTCAAAGAGCACAGAGAGAGAATGTAATATATTAAATTGCTCACAAGATGAAATATTGCACTGCATCAGCTACACCCGTACAACGCCTAACTCTATAAATGAGTTAAATGTTGCAGGCCCCTCGCTATGGTGTGATGTAATAAAAGTCTGGTTTACTTGCTGTGTGGAGTGTGGGCACTTCATGGTTTACATTGCATGGATCTTATTGAGCCAGAGTCAACGGCTCATAATGCTCTGTTTTTATTTGAGCTTTGCAACTCCTGTAAAATTGATTTCAGGGTCAGGGTTAGGAAAACAGCTGGTGGTTCACACACACTCATGATGCTGTGTCTTTGTTTTGAACACAGTATGGTAAGGCAGTTAGAGGATAATATCTGCAGTTACAACTTTGCAAAATGTAAGTTCATTTTAAAAAAAAAACAGTCAACAAAGAAGTAGATGTTTTTAAGAATTCAAAAAGTGCGTGTGACATCTTAGTGGCCCTGTGTTAAGCTAAATTCTTAAATTAGTTTGCTAACATGTTAACACAATTCATTCCAAGCTAGTCAGTGCTTAACTCCCCAGATCCACTGAACCAATCTGACAAGCAACAGCATCCAATCAACCAAGTTGCAGGAGAAAACAATGAGAGAGCAAATGAGAGCAAAAGTTACGTTAATGGGTGGTAGTTGGAAAACAATGATACCAAACATCATCTCATGTCATTCGTTCTGTTGTTAGAAAGGCATTACATTTAATGAAGAATGCATTATGATTTGTTTAGGACTCTGGACTTGCAAAACAATGACTTGGACCTACTCTGGAACAAGGCTGTGTAGGCTGCTCACATCAGATCAATAACATCAGAAGATTTTAAAACTGACCAATATACAGAACGTAACTTGGACCATAATTTGTTAAATTTGTTAAATTCATCTGGAGAAAACATGGTTAAACTCAAACTACTGCTTAAAGGTCCAGCGTGTTGCATCTAGGGATGTAGTTGGAGATTGCAACTCATTTGCCTCAGCTTCTCCTTCCAAGCAGAAAGGGAAAATGCAAAAGGCACTATCTAGGGCCGGCGTTTACTTTGTCCTTTCAGTATGTTTTTTACTTTCTGGGTAATGATATCCTCTAAATTCAAACTGTTTTGATTATTACATTTTAAAATCATCCATTTTAGTGTTAGGTCATTAAAATTATTCTGTCTTACTGTCTGTCTGTCTGTTTGTGTGTTGGAGGTCCGTGGATGAAAACTTTGGAGGGACAACTGATTTCCCCGAAGAATAACTGCTTCTTCCAGGCCGAGTTGCTGCCATCTGTACCTCAGATCCCTGAAGCTTTATCTCTTCTCCTCTCACTTCTTTCCATCCAATGACACTAAATATAACCACCAACTGTGTTGCATTTTAACATCACAAATACAAACATTTTGCAAATATATCATTGATGAAGCCATTCGGTCGAATGAAACAACTTAATTGTTCAACTTGGGTAAATTGTTCCAGGGCACAAATTCCAGTACTGAACAGTAAGAAGTAATTTGTTTTTCTTAAGTTAATGCTGCATCTAATAATAGAACAGATCAATAGATAGCCACTCTGAAATTAGTATGTCAGAAAGGAACATATGTCTTACTTAACATATGGATTACTCATGTGTCCATATGATAGTTTCAAAGTATTTTTCATTTTCATTTTATTTATTAATGGTGCACTGAAACAATACAGACTGTTCCCTTGCTAGCATTATATTGCTTTTAACCTCCAATAAATATACTACTTATTATTATACTTTGATGTAGCTGCTGCTGAGTTAATGAATAGGTTAACAAGCTTAAAGCACTGTAGTATGTACACCTCAATCAGTGTACTATTTCACCATGACTGAAGCATGTTGGTATTTCTGCTTACTCATCATTATGCATTAGAGAGGGATTAATAATTTAATAATGTTAATGCCATTAATCTTCTTCAGCAATCAACGGGGGTCATATGGTTGTAAAAACTAGCCCTGACAATACCGATAATCAGACTGCCAGTCAATTCTGCCACTGTCTCATTAGGTGCTGCGATCCTTTATTTAACTAAAGGTAGTATAGGTCCTAAACTAAAAACAGTGCTTTCGTTAGTACATACGTATTTTCAGCCATATATACCTAAAGCTGCAATTCTATATTTTTTAAATATAGGATCAAATGTGTAACATGAAAGTGGCTGCTCAGATAGGCCTTTTTCACCAACAGGTAACCGGCTCCGTTCTAGTTCCATTCAAAGAATTTTGACCAAAAAGAATCAGAACTAATTTGGTCGAAAAGGGGTGGAGCTAAACATATTTTGGACAGGAGGTGGTGGAGATCAAATCAGAGCTAAAAGGAGTGAATGCTAATTTTGTTCCATGTCTGCTGGACGTGTAACTGTTTGCTAACATATTCACCATGTCAACTTTGCAGCATGTATGAATGGCCCCTTTCAGAGTGTTTTGTGTGTATGTCCTATATTGTTAGATTATTATCATTGATGCATTAACATGCAGCATTTTAATGTTGTAGCTAGTTGAGGTTTACCACTGGTGGGTAGTTTATAGTCTACAACAATGCACAACATTTCAAAATGATCATGATTTGAACATAACATTTCTGAAAAATAACTAGTAGCTGTCATGTAAAGGTACTGAAGTAATTGTAATGGAGTGGAGGTAGCATAAAATGGAATCAGTATGTGAATCAATGTACTTAGTTACTTACTAACACTATCATATAATTTAGCATTAATACAAAAGGTCTTTTTCACAGCTGACATTTTGACACGAGAGAGCAGGAAAAGCACAGGTGTAAATAATAAAATAAATGATGGCTGAATAGAACATTTTCATGGGAGACATTTTGACTTTTCATAGCAGGGAAAGCCCAGATGGAATTAGTAACATTAATGATGGCTGCATTCCATTTATTAGTGCTCTGTCATGCTCACTCACTGACATGGCTTACTGGGATACTTAATTAAATTCCATTTAGCTGCTTCAGTTTCAGGGTCATGTATTGATTTTGCTGAGTGACTGTCACACTGCCGTGACTTAATGGGAAGTGAACAGAGCCATCATTAATGTTATTACCTGTGCTTTTTCTACTGTTAGAAGTCAAAATGTATCCTGGGAAAAGGCCTCTCATACCTTTAACTACAAACCAGTCTTTACACATCTGTTGCAGCGTATTTCAGAGGGGGTGGCAGTAAAGTCTATAGGGGCATGGTTTAGGAACATTCAGGTTGCTGGTTCAAGTCCCACACGCACCACAATATGGCGTGTGGACTGTTAGCTAAAGAGGGAACTGCTGAGGTGCCTTGATTGCCCCTTGAGCATGGCACAAGCCCCTACCTGTCAGCCCATCACTCCACCATCTCTCCACCTTTCCGTGACTATAAGCCCTGTGAGTGTGTGACTGTATTTTGGTGTGTGTATACAAAAAATATTTTCCCATTGGAAATCTCAAATATTGCCCTTTTTACTGCAATATGCTTATTTTACATTTTATAGTTATTATGTATCCTCTCCGCCCTCTCACTACCCCTGCTTAAACAAAACTCTGAAAACTGCCCCCTTTTAAAGCTGAACACCAGCCAACATGCACTCATTCTGAAGGTCTGTGCCTTAAACTGCCTTAAATATGAGTGCGGAGACACACAAACACACACACTGGACAGCCCCTGAGTGCCCTGCTGCCCCCTGTAGAGGGCAGAACTCTGCCAAAACACCTTAGGCTCCATGTCTGTATCATAGGAGAGCAAACAGTATGAGAAAGGGGTGGCGGGGGGCGAGGGAGGGAGGGAGGTGGAGAGGCTGCAGCGACAAAAGTGACATTTCCAGAGAGCATCAACAGATACCCCCTCCTATCCCCTATCTCCCTCACCCTCTCTTCATTACCCACCTCCCCTTCCTCCCCAGCCCCAGGCCTCATAAAATTGGACTTATGGCTGTGTTGCCAGCATAAATAAGTCCCTTTGATAGTTAGCGGAAGAAGTTATGACCCTCCTGGGTATGGCGAGGGACAGTGGCAGGGCGGCGTCTGGTGGTGGCTCGCCCGGCGCCCCGTGGCTCTGATCCTCGCGCCGATTCAGGGCACGCTCTCTTCATTACCGGTGGCCACCGGGGACTTGTTTTTTCTGCAAGATTAATGAGTGCCGCGGAAATTCTCCAGCGCAACTCGATAATTAAGTCTTTGTTTATCAAAAAACAAGTTATATTAGGAGCAGGAAATTCACAGTAATTATTCATAATCCTAACAATTCAAGTGTAGCTACCTCATTTGCCTGTGTAATTCTGCTTTTTAATTTCTTGAATATATTTGCATATTAATTTTGCCCATCGGCTGCTGCTGGGGCTCTGACAGTTTTTTTTTGTTACTTTTTCTTTTTTTCCTCCCCTTTCCTCACTCGGTGTGATGTTTTTCGGGGGGGTGAGGCTCAGTTGGGTGGCATTTCGGGCTGGGTGTAATGATAAATTATGAATTTTTATAATTTGATGCATAATGAAGTAACCTCTTCCCATCCGCTTCCTCTCTTTCTCACTGATCCTTCCTCTCTGGCCTCATCAGACACCCCCCTCCACCCTCACTAGCTCCCTCCCTCCACCACCTTCAGCCATGTGGTCATTAGGGACAGAGAAGCCACGTTTCATTGGTGTCAAAGGCTGTCTTGTGGGCGAGGGAGAGGAGATCAGCAGCCATCGGCCAACATGGCATCCTGTCCAAGCCCTCTGCTCTGACTGACTCTGTGTGCCCTGGCATGCCGCCTATATCCTCTCCTCTTCATCCATCCATCTCTCCTCTACTCTCTTCATATATACTTTACTCACTATCCCTCTTTCCCCATCTCCTCTGCTCTCCTCCCTTTCTTCTCCATATCACTTCTTTCCTTTCCTCCTCATTTCCTTCTTTCCTCTCGTTTCATTTTATCTGTCCTCTTCTGTTTAATCCTTTCCTGTCATCTCCTCTCACTTCTTTTCCTCCATCCCTGTTTCCTTGTCTCCTCTTTTCTACTCTCTTCTCATCTCCTTCTGTCATTCATTCTTCTTTTTCTCCTGCTTTCTCTTCTCTCCTTCCCTCCTCTCATTTCCTTCTCTCCTCTCTTCTCCTCTTGGCTCTTGCCCCTATTTTTCTCCTTTCATTCTCCAACCTTTATATCCCTTTTCTCCTCTTGTTGTGATATTTCTCTCTCTCCTTACTTCCTTTCTTGTCCTGTTTCTCTCCCGTTTTCCCCTCTCTTCTCCTATCACCTCTTCTCTATCGGCTTCTTCCTCTCATCTCTTTCCTTTTCCTTTCTTCTCCACCTCTCTCGTCCCCTCTCATCATCCTTTTGCATCTCTTCTCATTCTTTTCTCTCTTCTCTTTTTTCCTTCTTCATTGCCTGCCATCTTTCTTTCACTCTTCCCGCTCTCCTGGTTCTTCCTCTCCTCTTCCTCCTGATGCCCTTTGCAGAGGGACTTGTTTCACTCTTTGTGCTCAGAGGTTTTGTGCACATTTGTGTGTGAGTGTGTGTGTGTGTGTGTGTGTGTGTGCCCTTCCCAGTGGCCCTGTGTTTATGGCATGTTTGTATATGTGAGGACGAGCACAGATCCTCTCGTCCTTGATGAAAACATCTTTGCAGTGCGCTGACATATGTTTAAGTGGTGAGAGTGCAGCATTTGTTAAGTGCTAAGCGTTACACAACGCTGACTGCCGCTGTCATAAGGAAATGAATATTGATGATCTCAGGCCCTGTGATGCACGCTGGGTGACACACTTAAAAATACAGCCCTGCAGCCATTTGGACTACATGCACACAAACACACAGTGTGACAGTTATCCACCAATATTAAATACGGAGAAACTTTTAACCTGCTCTGGTGGTAAATACACTGTAAATTAATGTCACTTATGCGACTACTTGGTTAAATAATCCAACCGAAAAGTCTGAGGAAATCTGCTGAATGCATCAATGTTGGTTGTGTTTGACTTTCAGATGATGACCCACACATGTTGGAACAGGAAAAAAGTGACATGGTAAATGTTGACATAGTACAAAACACATAGTGTAAAATACATGTAATACCATGAGAAATATGATGTAGGGGAGTGCAGAGTTGGTCGTCATACTTTTTACTTTCATTTGAATCCCTAAAAAAATGTGTAATGGGAGCCTAAATTGTCAGGTCGTAATAGCTTACTTTCCTTAAGCTTATTCTGTTCAAAAGAATTTCAAATGGTCACGCACACTTGTGACCAGTTAGACCCCACAGTGGGGTTGGTCGGTCCAGATACAATACTCATGACATTCCCATCAGCTACAGCTGTACTTTATGTGTAATGCTAATTAGCAAAAGTTAGCATCCTAATCAGTGTTGGGCAATAAGACATAATAATAATATTACAGTAATAAAATGTATTTTCCCTGTAACTACAATTACTTCCTTGAATTAATCTTTGTAATCGTGGCGGAAACTAGTTTGGAAGATGAAAACACTTACATTCAGCATATTCCATTACTTTTAACAAATAAAACTGGATTTTAGTCATCTGAACTTTGAAAGGAAACAATTACCAATTTTGTGGGGAGTAGCAGAAAAGTAATATAACTACTAGTAGTAACTAATTAATGTTAGCATGGAGTAATAATTAGCATTTTTGAGCAACAAGCCCAACACTGATGCTAACACGCTAAACTAACGTGGTGAACATTTAATTCAATTCAATTCAAGTCAATT
>NW_023339873.1:23077126-23082031 GCF_004916995.1 Morone saxatilis | reverse complement strand
TTGGCTGATTTAAGACTACTTTGAAAAACTCTGAGAATTCACGATATAAAAATCAGAGGTACGGTCCAGAGAGCGCGTACTATAACAAATAAAACTGGCTGCAGAGTATCAGTTTGGGTGAGAAAGGACTAAGACAGCTTTCAAATGGATTATATTTAGTTTGGTTTGGGTCATTAAACGCTCGGAATATATATGCTGCTACTTCACCTCTGGCCTGGGCTCGGGGGAGGTGCAGTATTAATGTGACGGGGGGGTGTTCATTTTAGACTGAACATATCTCATGGGAACCAGGGTCTCAGTTAGACAAGTAAATCAATATCATAATCTTGTATTAACATTCATAAACAGCTTTAGGGAGCACATAGCCTGATATTTAACAGTCCACATTTCATTCTTTTATGTTGTGGCTAGGAGAGAGTTTTGCTTTTAATTTTTTTAGTTTTTTCATGGTTTGATCCTCTTGATTTTATTTCTTAAATAATTTGAATGGTGGCTCGGGGGGAAGTACACAGTCTCTATGGGGTTCCTTTGGTGGGTGACTGTACTAGTGGAACGCCAGGAAGCTTGTGTAAGACAGGAGCTCTGCTTCCTGGTCCAACCAGACTGTCAGGTTTTAGAAATAAACGTTGCCATATTCCTGTTTTAGAGAGCGGCTCATCCAAAGTTGGTTTTGGATGGGATGGCGTCTCTTCAGAATCAGACAGGTTTTCCCAAAAAGGCTGCAGTTATCAAGAGCCCATCTATTTTCGTTACACACTCGGACGGGCCGGCGGTGGTATGGCGACATGCGGACTATACATGTTCATCACGCGTCACTTGGGCAGGGGTCCAGAGAAAACTACGGTGTCCGACATTGTTTTGGCAAATTAACACAACTCACAAATAATCTTAGTGCCTCGATTGGGCATAATCGGGGTCATTTACCGCCGATGTGAATAATATCTTATTGTACTTAGTTTTTCTTTCGGCAGCAGTTTAAATAAGATCTCAACATCGCCCCTCCGGCTCTGGGCCAGGCGATAATTTAACTGTGGCCGCTGGCTTCGCCTAACTTCACGTTTCTGACTTATGGAAGCTGCAATATGTCAGAGTTGTTCCTCAGCGGGTGTGTGTGTCGCCTTGAGTGGGGAAATTTTAGACGTGAATGGGTTTATGGTTATCGTGGGTTCAGTGGTTTATGCTTCGTCTCGTTAGTCCCAGGCCTCCCTGTCTTCCTGGTTGCTCAGCGGATACGGTTGGACTACCGGGGGAAGGCTACCTGAAGTACCTTTCGGGTCGGCCCGCCACGACTACTGTGGGTGCGCAAATATGGTGGGGCTAATGATTCTCGGGTGTCGCGAGTACCGTGCTCTAAGTCACTTAAGCACCGCCTCCAGCGCAGTAAATAAACTACACTTAGAAGGGAACGTTCGGGGGATTGTTAACCCTAGTCTTTTGATCACTAGAGTACCGCCCGTAGTTACTGTCGATAGGAAAGAATTTCTATTTCACTTTCATGGACCAGGATTGACTTCTAAACTATTTGTGAATCATGCTTTGTCCCCTAAAATCAGATTTTCAATGAGCACAGAGAAACTTCACATTACACATTCAGGTGTGAAAAGATCCTTCCAGTGTCAAATTCTGCACATACATCAAATGTTTTGCTGCATAAGAGGCAAATGTATGGCCATGGTTGTAGCTCCTATTTATATGGAACCTTTTCCATTCTTTGATCGGTTTTATTATCATCATAGTTTTATTTGTTCTCTCTGAAGATAGCATTTCCATTCAAAGCACAGACTCGCTCTCTGCTGAGCGAATGTCGTCCTTCTATCTTCCCTGCTGCTGCCAGGATGCTCCGTGGTCTCAAAGCCCACGTAAATGTCATAGATTAAACTGAAGCATATTGTTGGATCAGATGCACTGGAGTAGAACCACTGCCTTTTCTGCTGTACACAAGCAGACATATTGTCACCCCTATTAGGCAAACTGGTGTTGATGCAAACAATCTCTTTGACCCCTGACCTCTGTGAACACCGGCCTTGTTCTTGGATTAAACGTCATGGCTTGTGCATGTTCTCCATCCATTTGCAGAGTGTCAAAGTTCAGCCATCGCAAACAATTTATGCATAACACTGTCCATCACAGCCAGCTTGACTAATGTGCAAGCCTCTGAATAATCATGGAGGAGAGAGGAGAGAATGTAGAAACAGAGATGCAGTGAAGGGTCATTAAGGAAAAGGAAGGAAGAGTGGCGGGCATTTTGGCGACTGGTAATGTGTGATCGGGTGGCTGGGACACGACCCTTGTAATTGCTAGGTGTTAAAACATCCTGCTGCCACCACAGAGGGCTGGCTCAGAAGCCGGGTGACACTGGGTGACACTGTGGGGGCGGGGGACTGGGTGTTCAGGTCAAACCAAATCACACCTCATAGTCAAAGGAGGCGATGTCTGAATCAAACACAACGCCAGCAGGGAAAGACTTGCCAATTTGCCAAGAGCCAGTGGCAAATTGTCCCAGTCAATCCTGCCTTTACAGCAATTTATCCCATGGAAATTGTGAACTGTGAATTGTGAATCTTTAATAGTGAAATCATCCTGCACCGGTTAACCTAAAAAAAAAACCAATACAGTTATTGCAGGAGTCTGCTACTCCAAACATCCTTCAACCTTCATCCTTTCAACATCCTGTTTTTAATATGAATTTAACCACACCTGGCAGACTGCTACCAGAGAACTGCCAACCACCACCGCATCCTTGTTCCCCACTACACCCTGGGTCAGAGGGTTTGGCTGCCTAACCCTAACCTAGCACTTACCTCTTCAGGTAGAATCCAGGAAGTTAGCTCCTTGGTTTGTGGGTCCATTTCCAGTCTCTAAGGTCATTAACCCAGCTGCAGTCCAACTTCATCTACCTTGGGCTACGCGCATCCATCCCACCTTCCATGTTTCCCTGCTAAAGCCAGAATCAGATTGTTTGCTCATATGAGTCTCAATTCGGATTTGGGACAAATGTTGTCATATGTGGTCCAAATCAGAGGCACACTGTTCACACTGGAATCTGATATGGTGGACCACATTTAAAAAACAGCCCAAAAAAAAAAGAAATTTCTCCTGAGGCATTAATCAGAATTGTGGCATGAACATAGCTTCAACTTGACCATCTGTTTTTTTTAGAGAGGGCTAACATGCAACTGTGCTATCTAACACACTGTTTGTGTTTTATTGGACATAAAAACTAAATTAAGACATGAAGCCGAGAAGTTCAAAAATAAAAGAAATGTGGTGGAGTAAGAAAGTAGTGAGCTTACCAGACCTCCAGCCCTCCTATCATCTCGGCTGCAGGATAGAGGTTCCCAGCTACATTAGCCACTATGAGCATAACATACCCCAACTTCTAAAGAATGGATTCCATGCTTCTGACTATATTAAGTCAAGGACTTGAATCTCAGGAACATTTTTTCAATGCACAACATTTCATGTATATCTTATCTTGCACATGTTGGTACACATGGATCTATATGCTGACCAAGTCCTCCTGTCCAGCCTCCATATCAAGCATATATCCAGCAATAAAGTGCAATATCATTAGCTGTTTCCTTGGAAACCAAAACACATTTAAACACTCCCTGCGTATAAACGTCAGTCTGCCATCAGGCGTGACAACAAACTTTCCCTCTGTGCTCCACCAGGACAAACTGCACCTACAGCTCCAGCACTTCAGCAGTCCTGTCTGCCTGCCACTGCCAGGGTGAAAGGCTGTCTAGTGGAGATGGAGAGCATGAGGTAGAGAGAGGTAGACATACACAAAGAGAGAGAAGTGGAGGTGGGGTGGGGGTGAGTTGGGGGGCTGTTGAAGTTGAAGCCTGTTCTTTTGTGACGCCCTGCCTTCTGATCATTTACATCAAGTTGACATTCGAAGAGTTTACTCTGGGGTCTGTAATTGTATTCTTTCGCCAGTTCTGCATTGCCAACCGTGAAAATGGAATCTTATCAACCCTGACCAATTTTTAATGTACAAAATGAATTGGCAGAGGTTCAAAAAAAAAAAAAGGGGAGCTACAATTCAAATCAGGTGAATGATACACGGCAATTTTTTTCAGTGAATGATTGAGCTGCCTACCCAACCCCCCTGTAACCTCCCACCACCTTATCACCCCTGTGCTTTCAACTATCATATTACACCGGATTTATTTTTCTTTCAAAGCAAGGGCGAGCATGGGAGGGGGCACCTCAAGGTTTCAGTGTGTATACTCATGAATGCTTTTATGTATGTGGATATACATACCAGTGTTGATTCTATGTGTGCATGTTTTTCTGTATGTATAGAGTGAGGGAGTTAATACATGTTCATGGGCACCTCTGAGGTGAGTGAGATAATTCAAATGATGACCTACAACAAAAAAGTGCAGCCACAAGGAGAAGTTGCCAAAGCCACGCATTCCGTGAAACCCAAACATATGGTTGTTTTTCCTTTGAAATTTGAGTGGGGTGTGAATTTGGAAATGAGTGAGGAATGGTTTGTTTCTATATGTCACCATAAAAACAAAACTTCATGAAACAGTGTGTCCTCAGGGTCAGTAGCTTTGTGGTCTTTGTCCAGGGGTACAGTGTGCATCTCAACATCAACTTGGCATTTTGTTGTAGGTTTGTCCCATAGTTAGGATAACCTTGTACCCACTAGGGTTGAGCAACTTGGCTGTAACGAGTATTCAGTACAGATAATGTCACTATTATGATCAAAAACATTGCTCTGAAGCTCTTTTGAGGCTGTTCTTTAAAGGACCAGTAGGATTTACGTAATATTACAAAAATTAGACACATCCTGTCACAGACAGATGCAGAAAAACTAATCCATGCATTTGTTACTTCTAGGCTGGATTACTGCAACTCTTTATTATCAGGTTGCCCTAATAAGTCCAT
>NW_023339873.1:23065536-23077026 GCF_004916995.1 Morone saxatilis | reverse complement strand
AGTGGTGAAGTCTCAGATTGCAACTAAATGAACACCATTGGCGTCTGTATTTGATATTGGGCTGTGAAGTCTGTAGGAGAAACTACGGTGGTGGTCAAAAATTGTGAAAAATGCGAAAGGCATTCTAGAGCCAGTGTTTGGTTTGTCCACTCTGGGCTACTATAGAAACATGCTTAATGGCGTCAACGGTAACAAAAAAAACCAACAATTCTTATTTTCAGATAATGAACACACTGTAGATATGGATATTATATTCCATGCATGCCAGTAAATCCTCCTAAATAGTTTTCTAATAAATATAGCAACTTCTGATCAACATAAATTTCAGGTTTACATTAACAACATTCACTTGGTCCTACCCACTTTAGGCACACATCTGGTTTAAGCCCAGCCCGTTCCAAGTACAGATATGAACACATAAAATTTTGTTGGTTGAACAGATACAGATAGAGATAATAGTTTACTCACTCATCCCTAGTACCCACAAAAGAAACTGCTAAGATCTGGGAACACATTGACATCGCTACAACAGACCTACAGGGCAAGGAGCATGATCAGTCGTGCAATCATGAGCTATTGCTGCACTTAAAAAAACTAATTAGCATTATGTTCCATGCGACTTGCAGCATGTTTCTATATTTGATTGCCTTTTTTTTGTTTTTACAATGCATTTCTGTATGTGGTTGTGTTTTCTGTGTTTACAGTGCATTTTTGTATTTGGTTGTTTTTTTTTAGAAATTGGTGAAGATGTTTTCTTCATTTGCTTTTGTTTTGTCCATTTGGAAATGTTTTCTTAAGTTGCAGTGTGTTGACCTCTCAGAGCCACCGTACATTAGCGTCCACTGTCCTTCGGGACCAGAATTTTATCTGGTTTTTGTTTTTGCTGTATATTTTTTTCACTATGTACCCTCTTTGGATTGTTACTCATAGTATTTTTTAAATAAAGAGTGAAATAAAGAAATAAAGAGTTGTTATTTGTAATCCTAAAAGACCCTGTGGGAACTGTTCTTTTTCTCTGCTGAGTTAATATATTTTAGGTGAAGGGTCTCAAACCTCTGGACAATGCAGCTGCACCACTTCTGTATTCCGGTCCTGAACTCCCAATGGGACAAGAGAGACGAAGGTGAGGACAGCATGGGAAATACAAAGGGAGTGAAATGAAAGCCATACATATGTTAAAATCACAGCAGTAATAAAGATTAAGTAGAAGTTAATGGCATCCTCAGTCATGCTCATGGAGGTAATTTCTCTTTTTTAAATCAAAATTAGATTTGCAGGGGAGGAACAAACAGGGGGTGAGACTTTGGCGTAATATTTTAATCAAATTGTCATGAGTGAGTGGATACAATTAGGGAGGCTGTCAGTCACCAAGGCAGGGACCCTGTTGTTGTTCAGCTGGCGAGGAGGCTGAGGGGGGCTGGGGAGGATGAACCCTTAATGGGAACGGAAGGTAAGTGAGAGGGCATCTCTTGCTGTGCAGTGGCAGTGGCATTCTGGGACGTTGCTGACCACTCTCAAAATGCCACAAACACCTTGAAACCTTCCTTCCTTGGGTGTCTGCAAATGCAATGAGGCATTGCACGAAGCTGTATGCAACTGCGTATGAGAGATAGGGCTGATGACTTGGAGATTATGATGTTGAGAGACAAATCCTAATCCTAATCTAATTCAGTTAAATACAAAAACAAGAATGAGATAGGCATTGCCAACTAGGGAATAATAGAAAAGAACTGGAGATAAAGAAGACAAGTAGTAGAAAATGACTGAATAAAACCATGAGGCATGGTAGAATGAGCTAAAGGTATAGAATAATGCAAAAGAACTTGGTATGAAGGGAAACAAAAGGATAAGGGGGGTTTAAATGTGCAGACAGTCAAATGTGAAAAAGTCTGGGATAAAACAAGCGAATCACCAATCCATGAACTTCCTCCTTTTTACCCTGACCCCCTTCCAGGCTTCCATTTCCTCCCATCCACTCTTTTGCATGAGCACTCTAAAGCCTAAACAAGTGTGAAAACAATCGCTTATTACCCCATTTTGGGCCAGGGCAGACTTACCAAATGTGCGCAAACACCATCTCTGTTATCTGTGATCTGGGAGCACAGTCTGCTCATGGTGAGATAATCAATTTGTGACATACCTAAAAAGGACCAGGGTTGGTTTCCCTTAATTGGGCCATTACTGGAGCAAGAGGCACTGACTAACGTTATTATTAAGTAGACACTGCATTATTTTTCCCTCCACTGGCTTCATTGGCTGGTTTTTCACCCCTCAGTTAAGAAGCATAAACAAATCCAGTCTCAGAGTAAGATCTGAGATGAAGTGGAGTTGCATCTATTAGTGATTCATTTTTCCTAAAAGAAAAATCATCAGATTTGCTGACGACACACAGCTCTCTGTATACACCAGATTAGGGCATCCTCATGCATCCTATTTGAAGAGGGTTCAAACATGGCCTGCTTTATTTGTAGAAGTCATTACATGTTTACACAAATAGAATCCATCTTTTCAACCAAAGCCATGCCACCGCTCTCCCATCCGAGTTGGATATACAGTAATTATAATTTATCAAATTAATTTGTCAGAGTCAATTCATCACTCTGTGAGACATGCTAAAGAGCAAATTGACATGTTAGCACACACAGTGAGGACAGGTATCTCCTCCAACATTTTGTACAACTAATTAAACACAATGGATGTCAGATGGAGTGACTGATGCCAGGCACGATGGCGCACGTGGTGGAAAAAAATAACTCAAGCAAAACCGAGAGTGAAGTGCCATGTGACAATGAGGGAGGCGCTTCAGCCGGCCAGACACTTCACTCCACGCTGCTGTTTTCCAATTCATTTAGCTGCCAGTGAAATTGTAAAATATGCTGGAATTCTGCTGATGTGCTGTTTAGTCAAGGCTTGGACAGCATTTTGATGTTGTTAGAATTTGGAGGACAAGTCATCTATTTAATTATTCTTCTTTTGGTGCGAGAACTATTTGAAATGTAAATTATACATTTGGTATCTGAATTATACTGTTTTTATCTCTGTGAAAATAGCCATTATTGAAGGAAAGAAAAAAACATCATTGTAACAGGTGACCCTAAACGTCTGAGTGTATGCCACACAAAAGTGACTAGTTACTTTAACAAGGATTCCACTATAACAGAGCCAATCAAATATATGTATCAAGTGTATATTCTGATATCATGTATAGGTGAGTCAATTAACTCTCACACACTGTCACAACTATTTATATTACTATATCACTGCAGCTTTTGTCCTGTCTGAATAATAATATAACACTTACATGTTAGAGATTGTGCATACTATGCAGTACTGAAAAGCACGTAAACCTCATGTTATCTCCATGTCTGTCAGTGAAGATGTCCTAGATCCTTCTAGCAAACCGAAAAGGCAGTTATATTCCTTCATTTCTTGGGTTGTTTATCACCCAAGAGAAAAGAGCATGACAGGGCAGTAAAAGTAAATGGTATGTCCTCTGCACTTATGCACGGCCCATCGATCAGATGGGAAACGTACTGTAGATATTCTCTGACAGGTTTGCATGTACTGGATGGACATGGCGGAGGGAAGATGTTCGGGATGTGCTCTGTTTGAGCACAGATGATGGCCATTGTGCACTGTGGAGTGAAATGTACAATTAAAAATCCTCCTTCACTATGAATGCCAAATGGTTCAGTATGTTCAACCCAGTATTCCTACAAATTAAATTGAATGATTCAGTAACACATGATTCATCCATTGCAAACATACCAATGCAGAAAGCAGTGTTCTCTTTATAGGCAAAGAGTAAAGTGTCATGTAGACCTGCCGTTGCCGACCTGTCGCGCGACAATGTGACGTCACGGGAAAAAGCGTCATAACTACTTTATACTCTGCACCTGGTGGTCCGCGACAACCATAGTTGCAGTCTTCTCCCTGTACAGAGGTGTCCGCAACTGAGTAACAGGCTACCGAACATTTGCTATTGTTCTATAAGCAATAGAGAAGACGAAAAAGGTAAACAAATTGGCGAGCCTATTTCTTTTTTTTGATTTTCCAAATCGTCGCGGAGGTTCTTCCAAAATTTTCCAGCATATGCCCCTCTTTTCAAACATTCATTGCTCGGAAGATTCCTGTTTCCGGTTTGGCGTGCCTCAGCCTGAAAAAAAATAGATGGTGCGCGACATGCGCAAAAGCGAGCCAAAGTCCTGGCACGCCCAAGCGAATCTATGTTCATTTTTTGGGCGCGACAGGATCGCAAACGGCGAGCATACTGAGGCCTTAATGGTGTGGAGAGCAGGGTGTTGGATGAGCATGTAGCAAATTTGACTTTCATGAGGGAGACTGGAGTTCATAATATATTATATTAGTGACTTTGTCTAGTACCACAATAAGGTCAAAAATTCAGTTTCTCCAATAAATGGTAATACTTTAGCTTAGACATTCCCATCAGCCTCAGCTGTACTTGCTGCTAATTAGGAATGTGTTATCAAGCTAACATGCTACATGGTAAACATTATACCTGCTAAACATTAGGATTTTAGCATTGTCACTGTGAGCATGTTAGCATGCTAATATTATCAATCAGATATAGCTCAAAGCACTACAGGCTCACAAAGCAGCTAACCTGGCTGTAAAATCTTAGATCCCGTCCAGACATGTTTTAACATGTATATTAATTGCTCTACTTTGCAAAAAAGTGAAATCATCTTGTTAAAATCTTTAAAATCTTCCCCTTTATTAAAAATGCATAATCTATAAATCAATCTAGAAATATAAGTTTTCTGTTGTTATCACATTTTTGCAAATTGCACACTAGACCAGGGTTGGTCTATTTGTTATGTAACAAATCATGTTTGTAGACCCCGCCGCTTAAAATCAAATTTTCTGTGAGCACAGAGAAACTTTCAGCAGATGACTGTGAAAACATCACAGTGTAGGAACAAAAAGAAACTGATTTTTGACTGGAGGGGGACCTTTAACTTCAATCATTCTTTAACCCTAACCAAGAGTTGTAGTTGTCAAATATTAAACTGGAACTTTCCCTAGTCTTTAGAAGAAGAAGATATACTTTATTAATCCCCTAGGGGAAATTGTTAACAGCACCCCATGAGCAGGCTTGGGGTTAGGTTGCATTGCTCAAGGGCACCTCGGCAGAGGACAGGAGGTGAAACTGGCACCTCTCAAGTTACCAGTCCACACTCCATATTTTTGTGGTCTGTGGGACTTGAACCGGTGACCCTCCGGTTCGCAACCCAAGTCCCTACACACTGAGCTACTGCTGCCCAAAACTTAGCATACTGGAATCACAATGCCCAGATATTGACATAAAAATACAGAAAAAAAAATATTTTTGACTTATAAAAACTGTTCTTGAGTATAGTAGGACTTCTGAGCTTTTTTTTTTTATTGCTGTCCCAGAGTTCAGAATAGAAAATGAGGAGACAAAGGTAAGACATCTTACCTCAAAGATTGTGTAATTTGTACTGATCAGAAACCCTACCAAACACTCCGAATGCATAATTTTACACTTCAGTATTTTGTAATACCTTACTTTCTCTGCTGTGAAAAAGCCTGGCTTCAGAGGAACTCCCATAACCATTAAAAACACTTTTGTACAACATCACAAAGTTCCTCTCTCATCCATGCTGGCATTTTACATTATGCACAGAGTTATCAATAATCATCACCAGACTAAATCTCTCTTTATTAATGTGTTGTGCCTCAGGCCTGAGCCGGGGGGCAGCCTGACTGAGAGCTCTGTTCATGCCAATGTGATTTCTAGTCATTTGTCTACATCATGGGCCCATGCATCAGGCTGAGATTGAGCTCCAGCCAAGCTCTACCACTTAATCAGCAGGTTAATGCCAGCCTCTGAGGGAGAGGGGAGGGGAGGAGGTGTCGGCCATATTGGGATTTCAGCGCATTTACAAAGTGTGCATAGGAAAAATTACCTTGTGCCCACGTGTCGTTTTCACCCCCTCTGCCCTCGGTGTGCTGTTAAAGCTATCAGGACACGATAGGGGGATAAGGGGGAGGATGACGACAGAGATGCTATTATGTCCAGAAGAATTATGCTTCTCTCACTGTTCACTGTCTTACTATTTCCCCCCTCTACCCCGTCTGACATTTTCTCTCTTTCTGTCTCCCTCCAACATCCTCCTCCTTCCCTCCTCAAGTCTTTATCTATCTGTCTTGTCATTCTCCTTCACTCCCTCCATATTCACTTCCACCGTCTCTGTCTTTCTTCCCCTCTCCCTTTCAGCTGTCCTCTTCTTTATCCTTTCCCTTTCTGTCTGCCACCTCTATTCTGGGGGAACATGGCGTCCCAGAGCCCCTGTGAAATATAACTGCTGGTAGGTGTGTATGTGTGTGTGTGTGTGTGTACGATCATGCACACATGCCTGCTTGCCTGCTCGTGCTCTGGCAATATGCTCTCACTCAATCAGATTTGCATAAGTAACCTCTCAGCAGGCCTGCTCCACTGGCCAGGTGCGTTGCTCTATTTGCATATAGAACTGTGAGGCTCCCCAGAGTCACTTTAGACTCCAGTGACTGCTGAGTGAGCCCACATGAAATCTGAATTAAAAACCCTCCGCCTGCCCGTCTGACACCCTCCTCCATCCCTGCCCATCTACATACCTACTTTACCTCCGTCTATCTCTTCCTTACTACTTACATATCAACCTATCTACCTGGATGCCTACCTCCATCTCTACCAGTGCACACGTCTCGAGTTACCTTTGCCCCAACCACCTCCCACTAACCTATCTACACACCCACACTGGTCCTTTAAGTCAAGTATGAATTGGTTTTTGCCTTTGTTGTTGAAGTTTGGACATTTATTGGTCTAGCAAACCAAAGTCACTGCCTAATTCTAGAGCCACAATCCAACTTTGAGAGTCATTCAGGGTTTGCTTCCCTGGCAGTGCCCTTGTCTATGTTTACCTAAGACATCCTCTTCCCTTCTACCTATCCCATTACTTGGTTACTGCTTATCAGAATCAGAATCATCAGAATCAGAAATACTTTAATAATCCCAGGGGGAAATTACTTAATCTTCAACTAACTAACCAGCAAGTTAACATACAGTAACTTTTCCCCTTCTAATATATATTCTAGGCAACTTGTTGCTTAAAGGTCCAGTGTGTAGGATTTAATGGCATCTTAATTAAAATGGCATTTTAATGGCAAGTGCCAAGGAGAAACTATGGTGCCCCAGAAATGTGCAAAAAAAGATCCCTATCCATAGAAGGCAACCTGCGGTGTCTGTAGATAAAATGCCCATTCTAAGCAAAAAAATGATTATTCCCATATTCAGGTGATTATACACAAATGAAAACATCACTATGAATATTATATTCCATTTCCGACAATAGATCCTCCTATATTTTACACACTAGTCTTTTACATAGTATGTACTTCAACTAATATGGTAAGGTATTACATAACTGTAATGACTGGATTAATCCAAAGTCATTCCACAATTTGAATTGTATAGAATCCACATTTACTTGCATCTGTGTGCCTTCTTTCAGGAATACTGCTGTCCATTTGGTGGAAGAGTTGTATACGACAAACTGGTGTGAAAAATAGACATTTTAAATTTTGATGCTGTCCATCATTCTCATCAGATCAAGTATATTATTTTTATGTTTAGTCATCATGGATATTAAAGTACATTTAGCTTTTTGTGAGATGATTTGAGACCTAATTGTATCTAATCCATCACTTACATATTAGAGTAAACTCCAGGTAAAATGATGATGTGGGTTAAAAAGCCATTTGGTGCACCTGTCAAGGTTACTGGATGAGCATGCATAAGACGAATTTATTCAATAGCCAGAGATACTATAAAATCTTGACAAAACATCACAGAAAACAGTTTCATACAGCATTGGTTTTTCCTCCTTTCCCCAATGTAAATGCAAGAAGAAGATATTGAAATGTATGCCCCACACTTTTCACACACCCAGACAGCACCACAGAAATTGGCTCACTGGATCTCAGTGGTGTCCCATTTCTGGGGGATAAAACTTGTAAAACAATTCATTTTAATACATAGAGAACCCAAGATTTGCTTCAGACCAGGCAAGAATGCATAATTTCCCTGGCTCTGAGCTTGACCTCGACTTAAGGGTGTCCTTAACTAAGGGCTATTTGGTGAAAAACCACTGGCTATACTCTATGTCATTTGTACTTTCTTATATGTTAATGCATCCAGGAATTTATTCTAAGACCCTCAGAAAAAAAGAGTGGACACCACAAGGGAATACCGATGGCTGAGCAATATCCTTTTTCCATGAACAGAGGAAATTGTTCAGTGACCCTTTGAGGTCTAGCCCATTTGAATATGTGTGTTGTCCCTGTCTCTAGCCTAATCAGAACAGATTGAGTCATGGCCAAAACACAACAAGTGTGGTTCAATAAAATGAAATGCATTTGTTCTGGTCCTCTTGATAGAAATACACATTCAACCAACTATGCCTGCCAACTAGTTTGCATTTCAGAATTGTCAAAGAATAAGAAAAAAAGACATGTGTCTGAAGTGGGAATATTGTATAATAGAAGCAGACAGCTAAAGTGGATGTACAAAAGAATAGAAAGTGATTCCACCGCTAAAGCTGTAGTTTGGAAATACTTAAGATATGTATTACACAACTTTTGTCGAAGATACTTCTTCTTGTCTTACAGGCACTTTATTTGCATCTGTTGTTTATCCCGACCTCTTTTCTTCCTTCTCTTGTTCTTCCTCTTTGGTTTATCTCAATCTCCCACTGTACCAAAGCCATTCTGTGAAGTTCAGTTGTTTACCGGCGGGTCAGCCAGCCTGCTGCAGGCACATGAAAGGACACTTGTAATATACAGAGAGGGCAGTGTTAGATGCCGGGCAAAAATATAATAACATAAAAAAGGGTGAAGGCAAGCAGAAGCACAAGGTCTTCATCTCTCATGTATAGAAATTGGAAACGTCTGACCGGCCGGGGGTTGCTTATCTCAGACGGCAGATAGCATCACGAAACAGGCCTGTAATGGCCACATGCTCCACTTGATAATCCCCTCCTTCCCCTCCCTGCCGCTGTCCGTCCGGAGATACGAGGCCCCCAGTCGCAGGGCTTAGAGGCTTGGAGAGCAGGGGAGCTTACCGATACAAAAGAAATGCATTTGGACTCTTCCAGTGCTCCGGCGGACTGGGTTAACATAATAGCTTCCCCTCCCTGGCCCTTGCCTTGTTTTTGATTGATACTTTTCAATTACAGTCCACTCTCGTCCGAGCCAGCCCCGCCACGTCCCCTGCCCCTCTTCCCCTCCCCAAACATTCAAAATGCTATTTTTCCCACTGTGTGATAACTTCAAACATTTAGGGGGTACAAGAGCACTGGTAACCCTGTTTAGCCGGCGCAGTAAATTGGTTCCATGTTCAACATAATAGCACTGACAGGCTTTTGCTAGGGAAATCAGTCCGGCAAAGGGACATGCCAACGATAAGACATCCAGCTTTGAAATTCTATTTCTCCGTATCAGAATTAAATCTGGACTTTATATTTCTTTTTGCCCGGGTGCAGGCTCTCTCTGGTCGCTTCCTGGCCTGTACTATTTGATCATGGGGTGACAACTAATACTTACCCCTGAGATCCTTTTCTCCCTCCATTTTCTGGAACTTTGGACCCTATTTTTTCCTTTGCCTTGTTATTTTTCCTCTTCTTTTTTCCCATATTGGTTGTCAAAATCTCAGAAGATTTGTCCGTCCCTGGGATGTAATGCATCAGAACATACTCTGTGCCTCTGCAGCATTTTAAGATACTGCTATACACCTGAGGGCTTTCTGAACATAACATTCACATGAGCAGTATCGTGTACAGTAAACTGAAAAGCTGTTAAATGTGTATCATGGGAATCAGCATCCTTATGAAAGTCCCCAGTTCATAAAATAAATGTAAGGTAGATGTAGGACTTTAGTCAGTGCTTTTTATAACCTTTCTCAACTATATCAGCTCCATGCATATGAGCCTCATCTAGCACCATGGATCTCTGGGTAAACATATTCGTAAGCAGCAGCAGTGCTGTAATCATTAGCAGAAGGAATGCTTTCCAGCGGTATCCAGGCTGATCTGATATCCATGTGGCTCCCAATGACAGCACCAGGCCCTGCAGATAATTAATCTATTTAGCTGAGGGGGTGGAAAGCCACCCGTTGCTAGGTCAGATAAGTTTGTGGATTTACACATTTTAAAGTCATCCAGTCCCTCAATGGCACCAAACTGTGCGATATTCTAATGCCATTAATTACTATTTCCAACTGGATGGTCTCGGCTGTGTCTGGACCAGCTGTTTCATCAAGCGTGTGTGTGTGTGGTAACAGAGAGAGTGTGTGTGTGTGTGTGTCTGTGTGTAAGTGAAACGCCTACTCCCACTAAACCTCACATGCGTCCTTTCGTCATGGGGTGACATTTGTAGTGACTCGTCCTGTAATTTAGCCCATCATCACAGAGTGGCATACGTACATGTGTGAAAAAATGAAAGTAGGCTTGTGTTATTGTGTACACAGATATTTATCAAATAAAAAAAACAAAACCAAAAAATGTATAAGAACAGGGGCAAACAAAAAGTATTTTTTGTGATTTTGTCAAGATAACAATGTAATGCTTCAAAGTTAAAACTGTACTGGGCTCCATTGAATGGATATTCAGAATAATATAAATTGGTAACCACTATGAGTATATCAATAAAATACAATATAATAATCCACATGAGGTGGAAAACAGCTCATGGCCATATCCATGACAGCAGACAGACAGCAGAGAGATTGAAAAATGTGGATTATGCACTGTGACAATCACTGCATTGAAAGTCACTTGATCTATTATGAATGAGTGGTTTTTAATGGTAGCAATGTGAATCAATGTGTAACATATGGAAATACAGTTATGGTGATATTTTCTATATGTGTTTGACATGACTAATCAAGTTAAGGTAACCCATTATATGTATACACATATTAAAGTTCCAAGCTATTTTTTCTCATGTATTGCATACATGACTTTATTTTGTGTACAGCTGAAATAATAATTTAATTTTCAATAATTCAACCTAATTAGAAGGTTGTTGGTTCGATCCCCGGCTCCTCCAGTCACATATCCAAGTGTCCTTGAGCAAGATACTGAACCCCGAATTGCTGTGCATCGGTGTGTGAATGTGTATGAATGAGTTCGTTTCTGTTCGATGGACTTTGCATCACCTGTGTGAATGTGTGTGAAAGGGTGAAGTTGGCATCGTAGCTGTTAAAAGCGCTTTTTTGAGTGGTCGGAAGACTAGGAAAGCGGGCATATAACAAGTACAGTCCTTAACCACTTTTTCTCATTTCAACACCATCAGCCATGTGTGTTCATTCCACCTGATTTTAAACTTAGATGTCTTTTTCTACAACCAACAACATTCACACTTGATTATAATAAGATACGTGCCCAAAATATTATGCATGCCAATTTTCTA
>NW_023339873.1:23062584-23065436 GCF_004916995.1 Morone saxatilis | reverse complement strand
CTGTACTTGTATAGCGCCTTTCTAGTCTTCTGACCACTCAAAGCGCTTTTACACTACATGCCACATTCACCCTTTCACACACAGCGATGGCAAAGCCCATCGAATTTGCATGCATTTATACACATTCACACGCCGATGCACGGCATTGGGAGCAATTCAGGGTTCAGTATCTTGCTCAAGAACACTTCAACAGGAGCCGGGGATCGAACTAACAACCTTCTGATTAGAGGACGACTCGCTCTGCCTCTGCACCGCCCGTGGGACTGAGTCAAAATAAACTACAGTATGTTTCATGGTAATGAAGTAAATTGTCTCTGTAGGTTTCTCCATTTCTGGACACGCAAGGCTCCATGTTAGTTAGGAATAATTGTGCAATATCCAGTTATACATAAATAAAGCTTGTGTCAAATGGTCACAGTTTGATTAAGTTTATGTTTAAGAAGAGAATAGAATCAACTTTATTGGCACATATATGATGTATAGTCCTCTGTATTTAAGCCATTCAAAGTATTAAATGGGCGGCCACTGTACCGCACCGGTGGGACGAATTCCAGATCTGAGCCAGTGCTTTGGCCTTAGACTGGAGAAGTGAACATACAAACACCACACCAGCTTTGATTGTCCTGGGTTTGATTTTGTGGCTGGGACAATCAAACTCAGGGCCTTCTTCTGTGAGGGGACAATGTCATCCACTGTGCCACATGCTGCAAAATACGTTACGTTACTTACCTGATGTAACGTAAGTATGTTACTTAAGTTTACTTGTATACGTTACTGGGTTTTAGACTCTTCGAAATCTAGTAACTTGTGGTATTTGTCCTTATTTTCATACATTTCATAGTCAAAATTCCAACACATTCATTGATGATGAACACATTTGTTAGTTGAAGCTCTAATATCTGTATATGCAGTATATATAATAGTATACTCAGTCACATACTGTACATTTGCATGGCCTAAAAAAGCCTTCAAACTGTCAGAAAGGAAGATGTGAGCGCGCTGTGAATGACGTGCATGGCGTGCTAACTGCTCTGTGTGTGTCACTTGGTATACTCATACATTATAAGGCTTTACTTTGTATGTGTGTACATGTGCGTATTTGCATCAAACCCAGGTTTGCTTTGCTGTAGTTTTTGACACCAGATGGCCTCTGAACACAACCCTTTTGGCCGGTCCAGCATCAGCGTAAGCAACAGCCGAGGACAGATGCCGAGTGACAGTAACTCGGACCGCCGCTCTTCCACACATCAAAGCTAATGAAGTGTGTTCAAGAAGCATGGAAAGACTAGTAGCAGAGAGGCAGAGTATGTGTGTGTGCGTGGGGGGGGCACATCACAGTATAATTGCTTCCTGAGCTATGCTAATTAATTAGCACATACATGCGTTTCCGAGCGGGTCATACATGCCGAGCCAGATGGTCTAAAAGAAAACATGTATGTGCGTTGAGTGCTATCAGGGAGCGAATAAATAGTACATAGCAGGCGTAGCCGCTGACATTAGCATAATATATTGGTTGGAGCACTGCAGACAATTAACTGTGTGATAGCGGGGACACTTCCTGAGAGCCCGCACTACAGAGTGGAATGGAAACTCTGGCACACTTTCCACTTTCAACGCTGATGGCTTGGTGCTCTCCATTAGCCGCTTTTATTGTCCACCAGCCTCTTGTGTGTCAGTGCGTGAGCTAGGATAGCACCTTCCCAGGAAGGATTTCTTCCAGGTGCTAGTTAAAGGTTAAGATTTTTAAGATTAATAATAGGATTACAGTAATGGTTTGACTAAGATTAGCATGGGGTTATGAATGTGTCTGCACTCACATCAAAATGTACAGTAACTAGTTTTTACACAGATAGAGTTTTGAATGAACCAAGCCCATGTAAAACGCAGCAGGATACATAATTTCTTCTTTACTCACTGACTGGACTGATGCGCTGCACAATTGTAATCAACACTACAGTTGAGAATTGATATTGTTACAACAACAAAGATTTTAACTTGATTCAAGTTTAAATGACTGAGTAGCAGTGGAACAGCTGTGTTATTATCACCTTATAAAGTTAATATGGAGAATGTTTTAGCAAACTGTTGCTTATTTACAGATTCAGTTAGATTAGTACTCATTTATAGGGGTGTTTGTTTATTGTGTGCCCAATATTCACTTTCTTTTCGCACTGTTTTTGGTCACCAGGCCAATATCTGGCTCTTTAGCTGCTAAATGCTCCACTATGTTCACCAGCTAGTGTCTGTTTGCTGATTGCTGTTGAGAAGTTAGTGCACAGTGGGTAAATCAGAGAAAAAACAACTGCCTGCTACGGGTGGAAATCAGGTTGATAAGACCTGTGAGACTGAACCAAACTGTAAAACCAAAACAATGGGCTGAAAGGGACTAAAAAGCTCAGTAGAGCTGAGGGGAACTGCATAGCTGGGTGATATATGGCAGACTCCATAGAAGGCATTCCCTGGCATCTGTAGATATAAACGGCATATTATAAAGTCACAAAAACACAATTCTTATTTTCATGTAATTATACACTAATGAAAAATAACATACCTATGAATATTATATTCCAATTCCACTCCTAAATGTGTACATTGCGTGAAACAGGCACAGTTTGGTTATGTTTATGCACAACAACTACTTGGTTAGGATTAGATTAGAAAAAGATTGTTGGTTACGTTATGTACTTGATGTAACTTCTGTAGTTTCTCAGTCTTTACACTACATCACCTGACTTTGACAGCCAGCATCCCAGAAATGACACTAGTTTATTTCTAAAACCTGACTGTCCAGAGTTGGGACCAGGAAGCAGAGCTGCTGTCTTACACACTTCTCTGCGCTTCCACTAGTACAG
>NW_023339873.1:23062059-23062484 GCF_004916995.1 Morone saxatilis | reverse complement strand
GGTCTAGACCGAACTCCTTAATAAATAAATAAATAAAAGTGATTGAATTGAAAATAGTTGTGGAAATGTCTTACTCTGAAGCAAAGTCTTGGAGAGATATATGGACAAACAAACCAACATGCACATCTGTATTACTTTGACAGCATGAAGAATTGTGTCAGTGACTGCAATCTGTGTACAGGTTTTCATGTACTGTACAGGTTGGCATCCATACTTGCGTATGAATTTGTGTGTGTGTGTGTGCGTGATAGGGAGATTGGTTGTTTGGCATTTAATTCCACGTTGCTGACCTTACTGTGGTCTCTGTGGTGCCATTAGCACCACAGAAAGGAGCTTTTAGAGGAAATCTAATCTGCTCTGCATCGGATCTGTCCACTTCAGAGCACTGAAAGATACACATCTGATATCCCCCTGCCCTCACTCTC
>NW_023339873.1:23061901-23062046 GCF_004916995.1 Morone saxatilis | reverse complement strand
ACACACACACTCTCTCTATTGCTGCAAAATTCACCACTATGTTTACCAGCTACGTGCTAACTATGTTTGTCTGCCTGCATATGTAGCGGACAGTGGGATTATGATAATATTTCTGCTGAAGACAGCTGCCTGCTGCTGCTGGAAA
>NW_023339873.1:23060049-23061891 GCF_004916995.1 Morone saxatilis | reverse complement strand
AAAAGGTTGATGAGAGTGGTGAGACTGAGCTAGAACTTTGATTGGGCCCAAAAAATCAAGCCGGTCATGACTCAAGCAGGAAAAAATTCTGTGTGAGCCCGAACCAAGCCTGAACAACAGAAGCAATTTTAGGCTAGAGCCTGACGTGAACCCAAATCACAATCTGCAAATACACTGCAGGATGCCACTGAATCCTACACACTGGTGTTTAACTGTTTTTGTTTTTTTAAATGCAAAAACAACCTCAAACTAGCATAAAACTTTTTAGCAAAACTGTAATTTTTTCCATCAAAATGTTCTTATGGGATACTTAAAAATGCAGATTAAAATACATTGATGGAAACAAAAAGAAGAGTTCTTGAAAACTGAATTATTATACAATTATAACGTTTTGACAGTACGTCTTCCACAGGTAATATTCACAATGTGACCAAGAATGTAGACTTCACCTGATTCAACCCAGGTGTGAATCCCAGGTTGAGCCATCAGTTATGTCAATATGTGCAATTATTGGAACAATAGCCTGCTGAACAAATGAACAACAGAATCAAATTTGTTCTATAATAAAAGATTACGGCCTCTGCATTTCAAAAGAAAGTTTGGAACATTTTTGATTAACTTCCACAAGTCAGACACTTATTCTCCCCTTACTCCATCCTCAGGCCAACTCAGAGAAAATAACAGTATCTGTTTTACTACTTGAAAATGTTTTACTTTACTAATGTTTTACTCCCCCAAAATGAAATATTATAGAGCAACAACTCTCTCTGACATTACCAAATGAAAAAAGAAAAGCAGTTTTATTATTTCTATTATCTTCTATCCACAAATAATACATAATATATACTACACATATGTAGGCATTCCAACAATCAGTATTTACATAAAATCTCAGCCCATTAATTGATAATTTTGCATTCTTTCTTATCTGCCATGCTATCAGTGACCTCATTTAAAATTAAAGGACTCATTTAAAAGCACATAAATGGAGTCTGTGGCTAAATGCTGTGATAACATCAATAGTATATATTCTCTCTGTTCCCCTCAATATATTTCTTTGTCATAACAAGCTGAAAGAAATTACGAAAATCCCCTCTTACCTTTCCTCATTAATTTTAATGGTGCGTCGCAGGGAAAGGGAAACAGGACTCATTCCATATCTTCTCTTCATAAATCTCCAGAGATAATGACGCTGAAGTGAAATGATATTGCAAAAACCTTTGCCAAACACCAATTTCATTATCTTATCATCTTGAATAAAACAAACAATGCAGATCTCCAGTCAAACAGAGGCTCAGCTTGTGGGAGCTGTGAGGCTGCAACGAGAGAGCGAATTCCGGATCACTTTGGCCAGCAGTTTTGTCCAAAACTAGAGGAGAAATGGGCAACAGAGAGGGAAGATGATTAGGATATTAGACCAGACCACAGGCCAGAATTAATACACAGTGGGGGAAGTGGGAAACAGTGGGTGTGGAGTTGAAACATAATTCCAGAATGATTTCAATTTTCAAATACATTTTATTTGTATTGTATAACAAAAGTTATCTCAGGACACTTTTCAAATACAGTAGGTCTAGACTATACTCCTTATAAAATTATTCAGAGACAACAGTTGCAAGGAAAAACTACCAGAAGTAGCCCTGCATTCAGAGAGCGCAGTGTTCTATTGGGGTGAAAGGTTACTATGAGCTCTTTAAGATACAATGGTGCCTGACCAAGAAGAGCTTTCTAGGTGAGGAGGAGGATTTTAAATTCTGTCCTGAATTTTGTTATATAAGTACATATGCTGATCAAAGATAACTCCAAGATTCCTGACGGTGGTGCTGGAGGCCAAGGTAATAC
>NW_023339873.1:23049339-23060024 GCF_004916995.1 Morone saxatilis | reverse complement strand
CAGGCAGGGACATCTACACGTACTATCACTCCCAAAGCAAAGCCACGCAGCCGTCTGCTTCTGTTGTTCATGAACCTTCAGAGGTTTTTTAAATCCTTGAAGGCCATGCTTGTAATGTTAGCATACCATTGCACCTAATTTCATCAGGCTTGATAAAGATATAACTATGTTCATCTCGCATAAGTTACAATGATGGATTCACTTCAATAACTTGCCTAAACAACTACTATAAGGTGAATAGAATTGGCCTAGCAACAGCAACCTTGTGAACTCCTGACTAACATTTCAGCTGTGCATACAATATCGTTAACAGTCACTAACTCAATCTCCCGATAAACATAGGAATACCACTCAGACTTAAGTGACAGTTCCTTCTAATCCACTGACCTCCGATAGAATATTAATGGCACATGGCGTTTGTGGTAGATGAATGTTTCTCAGATGGGTAGTAAATGTATACAGTTTTCAGGCGATCAATCTGGGTGGGGAAAGTAAAAGGCAGCACTTGCCCCTACCTCATTAGCACCACCGAGTTACCCTTGAGCATCGCCCTAAATCACATCTGCTCCAGTGAAGCTGCTCAGTGACCAGCAGATATAAAATGTCAGGTGGAGTTTTCTCACTGATAGTTTTGAAATCCTACTAATATTTTTACGTTTATATTATAATTTCAGTGTATACTTATGTTAAAATGCTACATACAGCGCCTGGACTTGCAGACTGTGGAGGAACAGAGATAAGGGGAGGTTGATGCGGGGAAAGAATAGGACTGAAATAGAAACATCGAGAGGAAGTGATAGAGGTGGCCTCCCTAATCGATGGAGACACAGCAACAGGGAATAACGGCAGGACACGCGCACACACACACTCAGTCGAGAGACACGCGCACATACATAATAAATGGATTAGCTCAACATGACTAGGCAGGTAGTCAATGCGTGACTGTACAATACCCTAGGTGCTATTTTAATCAGGCAGTCTCTCATCAGTCCCTAGTTTCGCAGAGAGCAGCTAAATCCAAACACCCCAGACAGCAGGGCATTAAAACTAAAAAGCCAATTTTATCTCGTACAACATAGGCTTAAAGAAAAGATTATAGGATTTGTAGAGTGAGTTATTTGCTAAACTTAAAAATGCATTATTATAGTTTGTCTAAGAACAGTATAGTGCAATTTGCTCATATGCCCCGCGTTTTTAGTCACGTGAAACACCCACAGGGAGCGAGTACTGGTGGATGTGTGTGATGTGTGTCCTAGATACAATTATAATTCATGTTACCGGTTCACAGTACAATTTTTTCTTTTTTCAACAAAATAAGATAAATTATCACAGAAAAACACTTTCACAGACGAAAATCTACAAAATATATTTTCTTTATCAAATTATATAATCCTCTTTTATTTAGGAGGTAGGGCAAACCAAGGTTTTTTCCCTATTTTAGAAGTGAAACTTTGCTGCTTGAAAACACAATTCATATCACGATTAAGTTTTCATCTCACCGATTCAAATCTTCACATATCTGTATCAAGATTTAAGTGTCTCCAGGTATATCTTTCCAGTGTGTGTGTGTGTGCTACGCAATTTGTATAGGGCCCCTCCTCCCCCTCCTGTCAAAACGAGTGTCAATCAATTTTGATGACAGTGAATTGCGGAAACAGCAATCAGGTAAACTTCTTTCCAACTTCGATGACTGCAAATAATAGTAATGTTAAGCTAATATGCTAGTGAGCAGTGTATCTCTTTCTAGTCTGTCTGTCTTGCTAGCCTAGCTCCGTCTGTGTCTGGTTTGCCAGCCATTTCTAGGAGGGCCCCTTGACAGAATTTTGCTTAGGGCCCTAGGGAGAGGTATGTCAATTTAAGTGGTCTTCCGAAATTTTGTGCTGGTGCTCCTACGCTATTCAGTAGGGAGCATCGCTACTAGTGCCCAAGGACACTTTGACGTGTAGACAGCAGGAATTGGGTATCTGCAAAAAACCTGCAATTAGCGGACAATCTGCTCTGCCTGTTGAGCCATAGCCGCCAGCAGCCTGAAAATCTCTGGCACTGCCCGAGGTGGTGCATCACAAAGGTGCTTGGTACTTTGCAGCTTGTACAATTTATAATTCATTCACTTCTTTCTAAAACTTATTTTTCATTAAAAATAGCTTTAAAAAGGTCAGAATCAGACACAAGCTAGCTTCCTTGCCTCTCTTGACACCCCTATTCTGAAGCCACCAGCTCTAAACAGCATATCAGTAGAGTCACGTTGAGGCAGTGCCTTTTGAGTTGCTTTGAATTTACTGAAAAAACAGATTGATTTCTACATTTGGTTCTTGGGAGCAAAAACACATTCTGACTGCAAGGACACATTCTTTCTACTGAGAAATGAAAACAATAATCAGCAACAATCCATTTTCCTGATAAGATAAGATATTCCTTTATTTGTCCCACAATGGGGAAATTCAGATGTTGCAGCAGCAAAGTGGAGAGGAAAAGAAACGGTATACAAACAGTAAGAGTAGGAAAAAATAATAATAAAAAAAAAATGTTTGCCATTACTGTATAAATGTATGTGAGTTTACCCATTTACTTTGGTCAGGGGGACAAGACACAGCTCTAGAGTTTAACGTTGTTTTACTGTGATTTCTCTGATTTCTTTGAAAAGCGTCTTGATTATAATTCTTCTCATTAACTATTGGTTTAAGGGCAGCCCTACAAATTAATTATAGTTAATTTTGTGTTGAGACACCATGTTGGTAGCTAATCTCTGCCATGTGGATTAAAATAAAGATCATGTGGCATGAAAGCTCCAGAAGGTTTGATTAAGGTCTGAAATGTTAAAACAACAGTTGTGATGGGTCTTAAATACAATGGTACGGATCTCAGTTTTAGGAGCATGTAGAACTATACTCTCCTTTTCCTCTGATCCAATCAGCTGCCTGGACAGAAGACTAGGAAGGTGCTTTACAAGTACAGTGCATTTACCATTTATAACAATAAATCCTAACAGAAGTTATCTCAGGACACTTAAAATTCCTTTTAAGAGGCAGAAATCCTGAGCAGACCTGGCTCTGGGTGAGTGGCCGTCTGCCTCGACCGGTTAAGTTCAACTACTAAACAGACTTTGACAGAATTGGGTATGACTAATTATGGCAACAGAAGATGATTCCTAACAAATTATTCCCTGTCCTTTCCTCCAGAACCACCATCCAGCACAGTGACCTCCCTTTGGTTGATGATATCTCAAAATTTGCATTACTGTAAATTAATCATGGCTCAAAATCTTCAAGACCTTGAGGATGCTATGAGTTTTCATTAGTTGTTGCCATAGCGATGTGGCCAACTTTTCTGTTTATTTTTACCGGTCTATTGCATTTTTTAGAAGCTACAAATGCTCACAAACTCGTGTACATAAGATATGGTCATGCAGGTGGAAAAAAAGACTCTGTAGCGGCCCTTATAAAATTTCAACAAAGCCTCCCTCGTGGCACGTTTCACTAATATGTATGAAAATCAGTAGGCACATGTATCGTGTCAAAACTCACAAAAAGGCTTAAACCCAACAGGTAAATTGGCTATTTTGGATTAACAATTAAAGTTGTGCTATTTGCAAGTTTTCGTTAAAAAGCGTGCCTGTTGAATTTTGAAGTTTTGCTAAAAAACAGGAAATTGATGTAACTATAGTGTACTTTGTCAGGGCATTTTAAGGGTTTTTGACAGTGCTTAAAATGTGAAAAAAAACTTCCAGACATCTGTGTGCAGTTTGTGCCATAGGAACACAGTGACGTCATCTGCAAAGCAGGTTGACCAGATCGACCTCAAATTGATCCAGAAAACCCTCAAGATGTTCATGATTGTTGTTAATTGTGTGTCCGTGATGTGGTGTCAAATTTCCATATGTCTCAGTGAAACAGGAAGTTTGATAAGAGTCCCAACCTGAACACATCTACATGCCAATATTCAGTTATAGTCATAGCGCCACCTGCGGGCAACAAAAAGTAAGCCTCATATGGCAATCATTGCTGGATTGACATGATTTAACGGTGTGATCTACACATGATATGTTATAAAATAAAATTAGTGGCCATTCTCTAGTGCAACATAGTATCACAGGAAGTGATATTTAAATCCTTTGTGCTGTGTCCGAAACATGTGAAAAGCCTGAGCCGTACATCTGCTTTGTTTTTTTAGATCCATTGTCCAACAGCAACATGTTCAAAATCCTGCTCAACATGTTCACACAAACAATTTCCTACATTTTAATCCAAATGGGGATGGATTAGAATATACATGTTTTCTTCAGGGCACTGATAATACTACATTTATCCTGCCTGCACACACACGCACAGCATACTGTATTTCATGTAGTTCATCTCTGTCGGGCAGAGGCAGAGTGGGTCGTCCCCTAATCGTAAGCTTGTTAGTTCGATCCCCGGCGATTCCTGCCACATTTCGAAGTATCCTTGAGCAAGAACCCCAAATTGCTCCCGATGCTGTGAATGTGTATGAATGAGTTATTTTCTGTTCGATGAGCTTTGCCATCGCTGTGTGAATGTGTGTGAAAGGGCGAATGTGGCATGTAGTGTTAAAGCGCTTTCAGTGGTCGGAAGACTAGAAAGGCGCTATCCAAGTACAGGTCCATTTACCATTTACCATTTACCATCTTTGAAGCAGGTTATGTTGTGAATTGTCAAACATGTTGAAGAAAACAATACTACCCTCCTGCCACCCCCGAGTTCTTCTGCGGACGTTGATCTGAGTGTCTCTGATTCTTTTTCTTCTTTTTCTTCTGCCAATTATGAAAGCAGGAGCAGTGAGTATTCTATCACCGGCTGGCAGACAACTTACAGCAACACTGCAGCGATGGCCGGGGACACTGCATGCAAATTACAATTAACCACTAATCCTTAACAGACAAGTTCAAGATGGCAATTTAATTTGCCCTCAACTGTTCCTTTTCCTTTTCGCAAAATCTTTTTCAATTTCCCTCCCTGTAATCCCAGGTGCCACACCAACTTTGAAGGAGTGAAGATATCAATAGTTTATTGGCAGTGAGTATTAATTTAACGGGCAATAATATGTTTTTCAGACACTTGGTGAGAAACCGTTTTGAAGGATTTAAGGGGTTTTTATCCACTCCGGAGATTAGTAGGAAAAATAATGAATTTGAAAGCAAAAGTAGGAAAAAGCATTAACAAGAACTCCAGGAAGATAACTTCAGAAAGAGAGAAAAGGCCCTTGAGAATGCAGACTTTAATGTGTCATTATTTTGGAGGAGAAAACATATGTGCCGTTTGTAAAGCGGCTCATGATGAAAATAACATTTTGTCACATTTAGCTTCAAACAATGTTTAAAAAACTGGTATGAATGTCACTTTTTTGCACATTTACAACAATATGTCAACTTAGAGATATTTGAAATAGTTAAATCCAAAATTTTAAAAATTTATCACCCTAAATGTTAAATGCTAATCTAAAATCTAACAATGTTAAATTTAAGATGCTAAATCTAAATGTTACCAATCTAAATCTAAACTGCCTAAATTTAAATCTAAATGTTCACATCTACAACTCTAAATGCTAAATCTAGAATCTAAATTTACGAGATCTAAATGTTAAATCTAAATATAATCTAATGGGTAACAGAACAATCCAAAATTTAAACGTTAAATCTAAATCTAAATAGTCAATATCGCAAAATCCTAAAAGCCGGTAACCGGAAGTACCAAAATAAAGGTATGAGGAGGTCAGTATGTGTGTTGCCACTCCCGGCAGGCGCTTCAGGATCAATTAGGGCCAGAACTAAAAGACTCCAGGGAATTAGCTTCTTTCCCCATAAGCTGTCACCATTACTCCAATTTAATATTTGCAACTAAAATGTACATCATATTGTATGGTATTGTATTTATGTATGATTATCTGTTGATAATTAATTGTGTGGCACTTTTACAGAGCCTGCTCTCCAAATCTCATTGTACTAGGTGTACAATGAACAATAAAGGCTTCAATTTCAATTTCAATTTATAGTGTCAAATAACAAATACAAAACCAATCCTCATCCGGAGAGGAAAATGGGACTCTTAGACAGATGGATATCTGCGTGATAATATAACCCATAAATAAATAATAACACCGTTGGAGAAACCTTATTTGAAGAGTAACTTTGAGTTTTTAGGGAAACCCAACCACCCCCCCCCCACCCCCATAACCTTTATATGAAGGGTGGGGACTCATAACCTGTAAGCCACTATAGCCAGCCACGAGGGAGCGCTCACTTTGAACTGATCTGTCATGTTCCTTGCATAAAGGCCAGCAAGACCTACCCCGCCCGCCACCCTCAGGTACGGTACTGTCCGGCCATTGGTCGCCTGTGAAAATGTCCAACAAATCGGCGTTAGAGCCGTTCTGGGCGGCTAATGACAAATTTTAACCTTTTTTTTGGTACACTTTTTGAATTCGTACTGTGAGCCCCCTCGTGAGGCTGGCTATTTAGTGGCTACAGGTCGATAAGTTCCCGCACCCTCATAAAGTGACACTAAATAACTCAAAGTAGCGTCTTCAAATAACAGTTTGCTCCAAACGTGGTTTATTATTTTTAGGTAGTTCATTATCACGATAATCCATGTCCAGAGTCCAATCTTCCCTGGATGAGGATGGTTTTTATCGTTATTTGACCACTATAAATTGAAATTGAAATTGAAAGCCTTTATTGTCATTGTAACAAACCTCAAAATTAATGCATACACCAGCAGCGTGGTGGTGAAACAACAGCAAATCTGTCCAATTCTTACTTTCCCTCTTAAGACTTTTCGTTTTTAGATTTGAAAACCCAGTTACCCCAAACCTAGGGAAACTCAAGATTACTAGAAACACGGTGACTGCTACTTGAAGTTTGGCCAAATATAGAGTCAAAGCCACAGGGAGCCATGGGAAGAGGGGCTACAGAGCCTCAGGTTGCCTAACAACCTTGAATTAAGATAAATCCACACAAAGGGGATCTTGGGTTACATTTGTAACTTCTATGGTTCATTAGTGATCTTTATGCTACATGGCACAATAAAAGAAACTCCCTACTAGTGTGAGACACCAAAGTGTGAATACATGACATAACCATGAACATTAAATAAACTATACCTGTAAAGCCCCTTTAAGAATTAAACATGAAATAGCACAACCATAATATCAGTTTGCTTCATGTTCGAAAGATACCTTAACTCCCTGAATGAAATTTTCCCACTACAGAAGTGTGCAGCAAAACACTATACTCACCCTAACAGCTGGAAGAGCGCTTCTACTCACTCTCGCACAAAAACAGCCTGGGGCGCGGAAAATTACTTTTTTTCAGACCTCCTCTTACCCCTATCATGCCTGGTCCTAAATGTCTCTATGGAACAAAGCGGACATATGCATTGCAAAATGCCATGGTGGAAAGGGATCATTACTCTGGACTGAGCCTCACTCAACTCAGGAAGTCTCAGACTGCTGTCATCAAGTCTCCACAAACTTACTATCTTCAGGTAACGAACCCGAGAGTCGGTAAAGAAAGGCGCAGTACTCTTTTACTGTGCGACATTTTCAGGGTTTTGGGGTTGTTTGCTGCCTTATGACTTCATATTTAGTCTTTGTCATTTCAGTAAAAGACTGCAGTGTTAGTTTGCAGCTGTTGGTGTAGGCAAGCAGCTAGCTTCCACCCAAAAAAAACAAGAATTACATCTTTCCAAAGGTCTGACATTGTCTCACTGTTCATGTGTTCCCAGCTACCCATTGTCCTACACCGTGTGTTCAAGTTAAAGCACATTGGTCAGGCACCTTTAATTCAAAAGAGACATTTTGGCCAAAAAACAACATAAAATGTCTGTCCGCAACCACCAAAACACAACATTTGGATAATGCATAATGCATAGAGTGCCACATACCTTCGTGGCTGGGACGGTCTGCAGGTTTCGATTACACTGTGTTTCCGTCTGTCTTTTACACTAATTCTGACTTTTTAGTTTGTAAGTGTTTAGCAGAAATGTGAAAAAAAAAAAACAGAAGAAAAAAACCTTAAAATGAGGTGAACCATTTACGCCAATCAAGTGTAGCATAATGAATCAAACAAACTGCCAGTTAGTTTAAGGACCAAACATCTTATCATTTTTATCTGAAAAGTACACAGTTGGATAGATTAGATTTACACCATAAATTTCCATTATAATCGATGAATATCAGTTTAACAAGATGGGAAAACAATTCTGCAAAGCTGCTCAAAGCACTCTTGAGATCAAGATTTAAAAAATGCTGTCAATGAAATCCTCATCCTTTCCCGTCATCGACAACCATTCTGTCTCCCAAGATATGTGTAAGCTCTTGTACTTGAGATTCCAGACTCACCCCCCCCCCCCCCCTCCCATTCTACAACCCCCCCCCTGCTATATCCCTGGCATCATACCCAACATACCAGAAGGCACCTGTGGACTTGCTGACCGAGGGCCCTGGAAGCCTGGAAGCCCATCCGCTGACCCATTCCAAACTCACCCCTTGAACCAAGAACTTGGCACCGGGGGGAGGGGGAGTGGTAGTGTTGGTTAGGGATGGTGGGGGCAAGGCAGTGGGTGGATGCTGGCGGGTGCAGAGCTAGAAGGCCTGGCGCTGGCTTGAGTGCCCAAGCTTAGGCAGGCAGGCCTGGGTGAACACGTCAGATTGATTTATGTGACGCCTGGCCCCGCAGCTGACCTCGGGCTGGACTCCACCTGTCCTCCATCCAACCAGCCACCCCAAACCCCTTCTCCCTCCCTCCACTCCTCCTGGACTCAGTGCCCTGGAGGAGTGGAGGAAGCAGGGGAAAAGGACAAGGAGGAGGGTGGAAGGGGTGGGAGGTAAGGTCAGCGGCTCCAGGTCATTGATCATTGTTGGGCTGTGGGGTTGTAAGGGGGAAAGAACATGGGAAGCAGGTAAGGGAGTGAGTGATGTGGCAGAGAGGAAGAGAGGGAAACGTGGATCTGGCAGGCTGTGGTGACTTGGCAGCCAGCTGAGATGTTTGATGAACCAAGAACCAAGAGCTGGCCGGAGGTGTTCACTACTGTGGACTCTCGTAACATGAGGCTATCTAAGAATATCCGGCAAGGTCCTGCTTTAAAGGATAATTAAATTGTTTTACAACTTTGGACTTATTTTTGTAGTTATTCCCAGGTTTTCAGGAGTAAAAAGAGGTTAAGTGGTTTTAAAGAAACCCTCAGGTTAGGTCAAACTTATTCGAAAGAGAAAGACTTCTTGCTTGAACTCTGTGTGTCAAGTAGGGATTATTGTCTACTTTTAAGTGTGCTCGTTTTTAGTTTTACTTCCAAATAAGATAGTTTACAGGGCGTTTTCCACCACAGGAAGTTTCTTGGGAACCAAGAACCTTTCTAGGAACTGGAACTTTACCTGCTTTTTGAACAGAAGGACCATGGAGTACAGGTACTAATGGTTCAGGAACTATCAGGGTGGAGTTTACAGGGGTCACTGTAGCTGATTATTTAAACACCCATGCCATGCAAACTTAATATAGAATTAATAGGAAGAACTGGACAACAGTTTTCGTTGTTTATGAAAGTTAAAAAGAAAGTTAGACATTATTTGTTCCATCCTAACTCTTTAAAAAACGTTGGATAAAGAGAAATGTTCATCGAGAGCTAGTCACTGAAAGTCAGTCTTCATTAGAAATAATACTTGAATGTTTCATTGGCATACTAATAACCATCAAACACACAGATTACCTCCTTTTGAGAGAATTTTCAAAATTTAAAATTTAATTTTCAGTTAAATATTAGTAAATAATGTAGATATGTCAAAATTGCATCTCAATTGCCATTTCTCTACTTTACCAAATCTTCCTTCAGATCGAAATGCAAAAGAGGAATGTGGGACTTCCTAGTTTAGAAAAATGTTGTACCAAAAGGGGCCAAAAGATAATCGTGATCAACTGTTGGTTAGTAGCAACCTTTCAAATCATCTGACTGTTCATTTTTAATTTTAGCAACATTTCCGTATTGCCAGCATTTAGCAATTACTTTGGTGAATACAATGTTACCATAACTGATGGAAGAAATGGCCAAAACTATGAAAATAAGAACCAAGTTGTAAGAAATCTGAATCACCTTTTAAAATTGTTGCCACAACTCCTTCACTTTCCTGGGAAGTTTATCCAATTAACTGAGGATGGGAAGAGGCAGTCCATGCTAGTTCTCCCTGGGGTGTTGGGACCCGCCCTCCCAGCGGGGGATGTGATTGGGTTGTCTGGGTGTTCCAGCGGTGCGCCCAAGTGGAAAGAGGCTAAATGGAGGGGATCGTTGGCCATCAATACCCAATTATATGACTAGAAGGGGTGCCACTAGCTCTCGATGATGGCCTGGCCTGGACTATGTAGGCACCTCTTTGCTTTATGTTTGATGATAAATTGTTTTGCTAGAGGATTATGGTCAATGCAATTATGTCCAATGATGGCGAGCCACAAAATCATTCTCAGTGTCAAGCTGTGAGGTTCTTATTGAAGAACTGTATTTAATTTATAGGGCTTGATTGCTATACATTCACATGGTAATTTCACTAAAGGCCTCTGTAGACTATATAATTTGATAAGGAGTCTTAAAGGGACAATTCGTAATCTAGATCTAAAACATTAACTGACACCATGTAAACTGACCAAAATGTTTATTTTAAAGGTACTAGTGCACTGCCCGTAGGAA
>NW_023339873.1:23041480-23049314 GCF_004916995.1 Morone saxatilis | reverse complement strand
CGGACTCCATTCCGATTGACCGAGATTGACCGCTCTGTGGTGGTGTCCCGTTGCTTGTTGGTCTGCCGCGAGGTCTCTGGGGAAAGACGGCTTGTGTGAAGCATGAAATGTTTGCAGAGATTCGGAAAGCGGGTGCCACATACAAAGGACTTTTCTTCGGTAGGGGAGTACCAGTCTTAAGCGTCTTGGTAGACTCGCCCGTTTCCTTGACCTGGTTGCAGCGGACATGTGGACGGTCCCACGGGAGCGCCGTAAACTATTTATTACTCTGCGCGCGTGGTGTGCGCGACACCCTAGTGCAAGTCTTTTCTCCGTGAACAAGAGGTGCCCGCAACTGAGGAAAGCTCTACCCGACTTTGCCTATTGTTCTACCGCACTAGAAGAAGACAGAAAAAGGTAAACCAATGGCGACCTCGTCTTTTGATTTTCCCAAATCGGTCGTCGTGGAGGTTCTATCCAACAAATTTTGCCGGCATACGGGGGCCTCCTCTGTTGCAAACATTTCATTGGGTGAATGTCTCGCCATGAAATTTCTGGCATCTCTGTCTCTCCTTCATTTGGAAGGTCGGTACAGATGCCTGTAGGGCGCACTTTTGCTCAGACAAGCTATGCCCTCGACTTCCGTCCATCTTCCTGTTTCCCTCTTGGGCGGCGCTCCAGGCTGAAAAAAAGAGTGGTGCCGCGACCTTCCCGCGCGACTGGCCTAAATCTCTGACCACACCAGCGAATATCTACGTCCATTTGGACGTCCACAGTTTGTCGCGCGACAGCGTCGGGGAACGGCGGGAGTATAACTGTGGGCCTTTATTGTCCTCTGGGTTTATTATCTAACCCGTGATTGGGACCAAACACCTAACCGCTGTTTTTGTACTTAAAGCAGGCACAGATTGCCACTGGCTGTTTTGGCCTAGTTCTTGATTATTACCGCACTAACGTAGCTCTACCTGGTTTAATATTTTTGATTCATTATTTATTTTGAATCCTTGGTCTGTTTTTGTTGCGACCTGTTTTATAAGTAGTTGGGTGTGAGGAGATTTTATTTTTGAATATTGTGTTTCTTTTAAGGGGTTTTATTTTTGTTTCGGCTTTCAGGAAAACTATTTGGACATAACATTTTTACTATTAGAGATTTCTTGATTAGTGTGTTTGGGTTATTTTGGTCCCAGACGGTGTGTGACGATATAATAAGGTGGCTCATTTGGAATAACATTGCATTGGTACTTTTAGTGTGTTAGTTTGGGTTCTTACTGTTTTAGATTGGCGTTGTTTGGAAGGTGTCATTTTAGCCCCTTATATAAGATCCACACTGTAGGAACTATAGCACTGCAGCCACTCCTTTCCATAGTTTTCCACCCTCAAAACGAACTCTTACCTCTCGCTATTGTGTTTCCGTATTATTTGGTCCGTTTCCTCTTACTGCCATTTGATTATGTTTTTTTAGATTTTTTATAGTTATGTTAGTTTGCCAGTGTTTTATTGTCCTGTAATAAATTTACTTTTAAGCTGCCTCAAAGGAAAACCTTGCTCTCTGATCTTTATGTTGGTCTTACCTGTTGCTTAGTGGGAATCCAAGGGTTGGGTAATTAACGGCTTATCAATTTCATGTTTTAACTCTTTTTAGTCCCAAGGTAGCGGTTGGACTATGTGAACTGTAACTTCATCAATTGGGCCCAAGTTTCCCCCATGGCGCCCGGTTACCAAAACATAGTGTCATGGAAAAATGAATATATATATATATATATCTTAAAGCAAGAAATCTCTTGTCTGTCTGTCTGTCCTGTGTGTGTTGTGTGTGTGTGTGTGTGTGTGTGGCTGTGTGTGGTCTCAAATATCAGAAATGCCAGAAAGCGAAGAAATGTCGATCGAAGAGTCCGGTTAGAACCAGGTGGGAGGCACACCAGGATGGACAGGACGGCTTCTCCAAACGTAGGTACTAGCTGTGTGTACTTTTTTCCCTCCCATATTAAGGTTTCCAAAGGACCAGTTACAGTTATACGCTTACTGTTGTTTGGGTCCCTGTTAACGTTTGCGTTGTGGGACATTCTTCTATAATTGAGTGGAGGAAAGCAGACCTGTGCAGTATATTCAGGACTCGTCTGACCGACACCGCCCCTCGGCTCCTGCGTCCCTGATACTACCTCCAGAGGAGCGATCAGGGACGGAGCGGAAATTTTCCCCCCTCGCCGCATCTCTGAAACCCTTTCACACCAGGGGAGGGTGCGGAGAGGTGGCCCTTGCTAAAAGGCCAGAATTATACCTGAAAACACAATAAGTTAAGCAATCTACACATTTCATAAGACAAACCCTAAATGTCCCTGCCGTCCCACCTTCAAACACAAAACTCATTGGCCATCCAGTTGAAAAAGCTACTTAACCTTTCCCACTTTCTATAAGCAATACATTTTGTTTTACCTTTCATCTCTGTACTAAAATATAAAAGTTATCTATAAATGAAGAGTTAAAATGAATGACCTGTGCCTGCTGTGTGTAACAAGAAGTGAACTTTCTTTCTTTCTTAAAGACCTAACTCTTCTAAACAACTACAGAAACACACAAACATGTGTTTTATTAGCTGTCTGAACAGCGCTGCACAGGAACAAACCACTCACCTCCAGCGTACATGACAGCCAGCATGATGGAGGAGATCCACGACACCTGACTGGGCGTGGCGCTGAAGATGACCTCTATCTCTTTGAAGAACACTGTGATGGATTTGGGGAAAGCGTAGGAGAAGCCAATGGAGATGAAGGCCCCCGCAACCACCGCCCAGCCCCAGCCTCCTTCAGGGGGGGTGTACCCCACGGGCCCACCCAGCGCTGGAGGCATGTCTGCTCACGAAGGAGGACGAAGAACAACGAGGGGATCGGAGGATCAGGATTTAAAACCTGGGAGAGAAACAAGAGCAGAGAGCAACAAGTCAACACAGATGGTGTAAGAAGTGAAACACGTCCTTCATCCAGCGTCGTAGCATTTCTGTCTAATTCGCTTTCGGCTGCCAGATGAAATACGTGGAAAAAGAAGGGATGAGGAGGGAGGGAGGGAGGAGATACAGTAAAACGAGGAGGAAGTAAAGTAAATATTTATGTTTTGTAATCATTTCTTAAATCACAACACCCAGTGGCGTCGTCTGTGCTGCCACAACGTACCAGCAGCAGTTTATCCACATTATTTATCTGACAGACCGATGCACAAACGTCAGACCACGAGAACTCAACTTTCTTATGGAGAAGCTCTTTAATCGTCACACAACTCTCTTCAAACTGTGGGTCTGGGCATCAGTACTGAATCAAAGTGCGTAGTGCAAGGTAGAAGCTGCTCTTACGGACAATAAATACACATAAAATACAAATAACAGCTACAGACGGACACGTAGGCTGCACACACACTCGTGACACATCCGATGAAAGATTAAAGCAAATAAAAAACAAGCAGAACACCAAGTTACTGCACACTTCCTCTAACCCTCGGCGTACAGATCTATTTAAAACTTTGATAGATTTAAGACGGTTCAATCTGCTTTCTGGGATTCTGTACCTCCTGCCAGAAGTCACGAGCTCGTACTCTGTTTGAAGGATGTGGGTCCGACAGTACCCGAGTACAGACCGCTCATAGTTGGACTGAAGGGAGACTGAAGGGAGACGGCCGACTGTACTGTAACATCTCCAAATGTCCTATTCTGTCCGTCCAACAGTCAAACACACATTTATTCAGTTTACTATCAAATAAAAGCAGCAAATGCTCCAATTTAAGAGCTGGAACTAGAGAATGATTGATCATTTAAGCTTTATCTCCCTCTCTCTCGCTATTACTCATCAGAAATAAGGTTAGATTTCCGAGTAACTGTGCCACGAAACAAAACACCTGTTAACATTCGAAGAGGCCTGACGAACCAGTTCAAACAGAAAACAGTCTCTAGTTACACACTAGTACGCCTTCCTCCCACAACCTGCTGCTAACCAAACTGTTACAGTCTAATGTTGAACTAACTGCAGCGTTTCATTAAATATTTTCCTGACAGTTTCCAAAGCAGCTCCAGATCTCTGAGCTTCTTCTAAACGTCCTCCTTTCCATTTAGGCCGCACATAACTGAGCTATTTCTGGCGGCTCTGACCTCCACTCTGCTACTGTTCGGGCCCATTTACCTTACATGGACTCTATGTGACGACTGCAAACCACAGTGTTGCTTTAATGCAGTGGTGGACGCATCCTGCATCAGTCTGCAACAACAAAGAGTTAATGAAGAATGAGAAGAAAACGCTGTGACTAAAGAAGCCTGTTGAGTCTGATTGTGATTGTTAAAGAAAATATATAATACACACAGAGACAAAGTGAAAGTATAACAGTGAAAAACACTCTTAGTTTCTCTGAAGGCGTTTCTACGGGCCGTTTCTGTGCAAAACTAACTGAAACTTCACATAAAGCCGTGAACAAACAAGAACAAATCCTAATAATAATCAATAATCTCCCTCAGTATCATTAAAACTAAAGTGACGAGCCTGAAAGTACAGATGTGTGTAAAAAGGTAGAGTAAAACATGATTGTGTTCACTGCACGGGTTCAGTTATCGCTGTGCACTGAACACAAGATGGAATATGTCACTAAGTTGGTTTACTCAATGACAGAAAAGGAAAACACAATGAAGACTAACTGTGTAATAACTGAGGTGTCTCCCCTACATGGCATTAAGCCTGAACACGCTGTAAACAACCTCGCTCCACCAGTCAGTCAGTCAGCCTGTTACAGCGCTCAGACGGTTTGATTTCCTGTTTCTTCACCACACGTCACATGTGTTAACAGCATAAAGAACAACACTGCTTCTGTTCCTCTAACGTTAGCAGAGTTTGTTTCCAGTCAGAGAAAACAGTGAGACAAATCTGCCGTGTTCAGAAGAGATTTTCTGGTTGTTTTTACAGTTTCAGTTCGTTCTGTTAATGCTGAACTGTCAGTTATTTCCTTCCTTACACGCAGTTTCAGTTCTTTCTTGTACACTAAGGGCGTTTTCACACATACCTCATTTGGTCCGGACCTTCGGACTTTTCAGTTTGGTCCGAACCAAAATTGTAGGTGAGAAAGGTGCCAGCGGTCCACGGGACCGGTATCAAACCTGGAACCATGGTTCGGTTTCGTTTACAGTATGAAAACACTTTTTGGATGGTTCGGAACTTTCCGACCAATTACATTTATCCCCAGCAAGGAGTTTGTTTGATGAAGTGAATATTATACAGAAAGGATGTGTGGGGGGTCAGGGGTTTCTGTAATACATAATCTTATGTTACTCTCAGGCAACCTTCCCATGATTAAGGATGGAAAAAGACAACATGGAGCTGCAGAGAGATATATATTATTATATATATTCCAGTGCTGACTACGTACGTCTGTGTGCATGTCCCTCATTGTTAGTGTCTGAAAATGAATAAATAATGCTGTCATAGCATTGGACTGTTGATCATCTGAAGCCACATTGTTGTTAAGCATCCACTGCTTTAGATCTTGTGCTTTTTAACTCTAGATTTGAACGCGGATGAAGGATTTTAGTCATTGGACGTCTGGATCTTAAGTTATCAGAGAAACAAGCTGAGCTAACGCTAGCAGCTGCTCGGCTCGCAGCCCCTCCGGGACGTCCTTTGTCTGCCCAACAGTAAAGAAGAAGAGAAGCAGTTATTTTTAAAGTGGAACTGCTTTATTCAGTGTTTTCAGCCGTTTTAATTAGTGGGTCTGTTTGTTTTGTAGAGGAGGAGACCTCTGTGGATAATTGGGCTCCTGGTAGAAACCTCCTGAACCATGAATACTGAAGGAATCCTAACCGGGAGAAGCTGACTGCAATGACTGCAACAGTGGTGGAGACTACACCTCCCATGATCCCACTGTACTTTACGACATCATCAAACGTTTTCTTTTGTTATTGTTTTGAAGTGACCCCTGAGTGGCAGAAATTACACATTCTATGTTTAGGACTCATAATCTCAGCTAATCAGCTGTCATCAGATTCTGAACTTAATGTTGCTGAATCTTGATTAGTGCACAAGTAGGTGACATCACATTTTTATAACCCACCCACTTAAAACCAGTGAGAAGCGCTCAGTTAAGTAAACATTCATGTGTAATGACCAAAACTGTTTCGAGTTTGGCAGAAAATGTTGTGTTCATGAAGGACTCCATCACTGAAAAGTAAGAAGCTGATTGAGAAATAAGTTCTTAGGGCTTCAGGTGTGCAATTTCAGGTTGTAAACCCTTCCTCAGAAGTCCTGTTCTTGAGACAGTTTCAGAGCTAGGCCCTGCAAAACACAGAAGATAAAAGCACAAATAAGTGTCAGTGCTACCCTGGAAAACTCAGTGTCAGAATTGCATCAGCCAACTCTTTACTTTCTACTGCATCCCCGTCACGTTTCAAATTTCCAAGCCTCTTCACTTTCTCTGTCAGCTGAAAAGTTGAAAACCTCTCTAATGTGGCGTCTTGAAAGGTAAGGCGAGGACAGGGTCAAAACAGACAAATACCTGCCACAGCGGCAGGAAAAGTGGAACCACATGGCACATCTCACATCCACGCAAATCCACGGCCGACTTTCTGCACAGGCAAGCACCCTCAGTCACTGTTCGCTTCTTATCTTTTGTTTGCTCTGAAGTTCGACATATAGACCGAGGCCCTATCAAAAATCACACCCAGATGAGAACTTTAGGGGGGAGGGCAGGTAGAGGGAGAGATGAAGAAAAGCTAAAAGTGTTTCAAGCTATTGCCGAAACAATCCAATTACAATGCCTATCAAACTTAGCTTCACAGTTTATAGTTTCTAATTGCCTGACAAAAATTGACACTTCAGTCGCAACAGTGTAATATAATAAGGGGCCAAATTAAATTTGATCGAGGGGCAGAAAACGATGCTATCACTCAGCAGCGCGGAAAAGAGGAGATCAACTAGCATGATATAATGGATCAAAAATGAAAATTATTCATTAATCGCGTTGGGTTTTCCAATAATGGAAATGACACAGTTCAGACGTCTTCCTAAAAACACTATTAATTAAAGGGATGATAGATCTAACAAGGCATAGAGCCCAGAGAAATCACTACACCTCTTTCCCTCCCTCCCTCCCTCCCTCATTCATCCCCGACAACTTCTTTCTATCTTTCCCATCCTCCTGTTCCTTTTGACTCTCGTTCTTCCATTCAGCAACGTCTCTCTGTTTCTTTTTATTTCTCCCTCTTTCTTTTTCACTCTATTAGAGTTCTGCTATGTAACCTGAATCCGACAGAGGTCCAAACAACACAGTTTCTGACTCGGTCCAGATTCATGTCCAGATTCATCTTTGGTTATTAGTTAAATTAGTTTTGTTAATTTGTCAATCTGACGGCAAATAGTCTGTGTCCATGTGGGTCATGTACACCAGGGGTGCCCAACATTTTCCATGCCAAGGCCCTCCAAATTGCATTAGCTTATGGCCTGGGCCCCCCTTTTGACAATGACAATACTATGTAAAATAAGAAATCATTATATTACACGTTCTTATAAATTATATTTCACAATAGTAGACATAATAATTAGTGCTGGGCAACGATTACAATTTTTAATTGAATTGAATCTTGCATAACTGCGATTGATCGTGATTAATCGCAGTTACGCAAATTCAATAATGAATTCAAAAGTTGTGTATTTCGCACTTTTATTTTAAAAGTACTGCTATATGAAAAAAAGTGCAATAACATTTGGTCTGCACTTATAAACAACTTTACACTTTACAAATGAGTTGCTTTTTAACAGCAGTATTCCCAGCAGTTAAAATATTTCTTGCACTATCTGTGCTAAGTGTGCTGACTTTATTTGAAACGTTCCACTGC
>NW_023339873.1:23022585-23041380 GCF_004916995.1 Morone saxatilis | reverse complement strand
TATGGTCTGTGGGGAGGAAGGAAATAAGGCTGTTAATGTAATGATAAAGAAGGCTTCGAGCAAGATAGTCTGTTTACTTTTTGAATTACACTTTTGTGTGTGAGAGCAATTCACAATCAGTAGAAATAAGCATTTCAAACTAAATAATGATATTTATAACTGTAAACTATCAATTTATTTTTTCTAGTGCTGGGCAACGATTAAAATGAACAGTTACGCAAAATTCAACAATAAATTCAAAAGAAGTGTATTGTAGTACTGCTATATGAACAAAAGTGCAATAACATTTGGTTTGCATCGAAACACAACTTTACACTTTAAACAAATAAGTTACTTTTTAACAGCGTTATTCCCTTTACACAGTAGCAGTTAAAATACTTCTTGCACTATCTGTGCTAAGTGTGCTGACTTTATTTGAAACGTTCCACTGCTGTGCAACATGATGGCAAAGTCCAGCGAACAGAAATTAACGCATTCATATGCATTCATACACATTCACACACCGATGCACAGCATTGGGAGCAATTCGGGGTTCTGTATCTTGCTTACAGATACTTGACAACATGTGGCGGGAGGAGCTGGGGATCAAACCAACAACCTTCTGATTAGTGGACGACCCGCTATTCCTCCGAGCCACAGCCGTGCATTCTTCTTGTGATGGTGCGTCCTGAGGGAGGTTCATACGTGCCTTAATTCATTCTATAGAGCCTATCTTCAACACTTCGCTATGACATTTGTTAGGTTCTCTTGCTTTTTGTTTATCTATACTTCTCCCACACGCTGCGTCCAACGTAGTCTACCGAAGCCTCCCTCCACTCCCCTCCTGTGACCCATGGTTTGTCTGTATGTGTATTCAGACTTTCAAAATAATAATAATAGTAAAAAGAGAAAAAAATATTGTTGCCGTTAATTAATTAATGTGTTAATAACTCGTTAACTTGCCCAGCCCTAATAATAATATGATAATAATTTGATTGTATTCTTTTAAATGATTTTATTTGAATACTGATTTTTGAGCAGAGAAAAGGTATTTGTTGCAACAAACGTCTGATACTCTTGTCAGGGTGACAAGACACAGTTCCTGAACAGAGTTTAACATTGTTTTTCTGCAACTATGTGTCGATTATAACAATTTAAGGGCAGGCCTACGAAGTTAGTTAGTTTTGTATTAGAATATAAACATAATTTCTAGAAGACAGCTGTCTCAGCAATGTTGGCTTAAACAAAACTGATCATGTGGCATGAAAGCTCCAGCAGGTTGGGTGCAGGTCTGAAATGTTCAAATAAAAGCTGTGTTGGGTCTTAAATACAATGGTACAGGCTACAATCAGATAGGAGTATGTAGAACTCTACTTCTTTTCCTCTGATCCAATCAGCTGTGTAGTTGAAGGAGACTGACAGCAGCGTGAGTTTCACCTGATGGAGCTGCGTTACTTTCATCCTGTGGCCCTTGCACGACCTTATCATCCTTCTAAACAGACACACACTCATACATACACACAGTCGCACTGGATGTCCAGGAGTAAGGCAGCAGACTTCATTTAATCTGTTTTCCTCAGCGTTAATTGGGTCAAAGCTTCCTTCTTGATGTGCAAATGAATGTGGCATCAAGATACGCCCGCCCATCACTCCACAGGCACATTTACAGGACACCTCAGGGTGCCGGGCTGCCGTCTGTGACCTGTATATGGCAGATGAAGGAGGGACGGGGGGATATGAGGTTGTCAGTACCAACCTGGATCAGAGAGACCAGAGCTGAGGGAAAAAATCCTTGAGTTCATTATTGCAGTGGAAGCCCGGAGGCTGTACATGTCACCCCAACCCCTAATTTTACCTTCACCATCCTGCAATACTGGACTTTATGTGATATTTAATAATGTATGTGGCAGATCAGGGACGTGTACAAGAAAAGGTCACAAAGAACACACATGTATGCACTGCAAGCTACCTGGTTGTTGGATCGTTCGGTTGTGACTGATGCAGCTTTGTAGTAATCTGCTTCTATTATAGATAAATTGTGTCCTAGTCACTGATGTGACATGGTAATATTTTTCACAATTGTACAACATCTATGGATAGCAAGTGCTAATTAGATGGCATTCATAAACTAACATGTATAGCAAGGACAACTAACAGAGGTGACGATAGAGCACAGATCTACTAAATGAGTTTGTCAGAACCGCCAGGGCCGTTGTATACCTAAAACCGCCATTGGGTAAAATTTACCCACCATTAGAGTGTATTGATTTTCAAGGTACAAGTGGTGTTTTTTTTGGTTTTTTTGGCCTTTTATTGATAGTGACAGCTGAAGACAGACGGAAAAGGGGGGCCAGAGAGAGAAGGGATGACACGTAGCAAAGGGCCGCAGGTCGGCTTCGAACCCAGGCCGCTGCAGCAACTCCGTACATGGGTCGCCAGCTCTACCGACTGAGCTGACCGGGTGCCCTAAGTGGTGATTATTAACAGGCAGGATGGCGCAATGGGAGCAGCCCTCTGCCCCCACTGTAGCAGCTGAGTCAGTGCAGGTTAGTCTACCTGCTCCACTCTCACCAAACATTTACAGTAAAAACTATATCTGTAGTCATGTCTCCCCTAACATATTTTGTTACACAGGTGGCTTGGTCTGGGGGAGTATTTTCTGGGGCACAGATGCCACTGAATGATCACAGAAATATAATATAAATATTATAGGAATACTGCAGACAACTATGTTTATATGATCCTGTCGCTCTCTCACCACTTACGTGCTGCTGCTTGTCTCCTTGATCATGAAGGTGACATTACACTGTAGATTATATAGGCTACAATATGGTATAGAATTGAGTATTTATAGTGTGTAGTTTAGAGAATATTATTCAAGATGAAATAAGAATTAGACTCTCCTTCACTCAATGCATTGAGCAAGTCTGTTTGATTATCATAACTCTCTTGCTCTTATACTACTTAGTAGTAGACAAAAGACTTTGCCAATAGCAACACAGAATGTTGCAATGTCAGGAATTATTGTTCTAAACTATTGGTGCTGTTGCTGATGCTACAACAGAAGCATATAATGAATGTGTAATGTCTTGTAATTGTGTTTTTATACTACAATATAAATGTTCTTATAGTGCTAATTGCTTGACATAGATGTTTTTCTCACACTGGTCAAGTGTGTAACATTTAGGATGATCTACTGGCAGAAATTGAATATAATATTCATAGGTATGTTTTTATTAGTGTATATTTACTTGAATATAAGAAGATAACAAACCAAACACCGGCTTTAGATAGGGCCTTTTTGTGTAGTTTCTACTACACCCTTGAAAAGGGAGTGTGAGGCGAGGGCATTGTAATCCTGGCAACCTGCCACTAAATCCTACACACTGGTCCTGTATACACTTAGTGGACCTTTTTTGTCAGGAAGGCATTTTGAAACACTGCATTTATGAAATAGATTTTATTACACGTTTAACATGAAACACATGTTCTATATGTAACCGGCAGGTTAAGGGTCACCTGACGTGACGTGAGTCACCACTTTAGCCACCCGGAATTAAATGCCCGTCCGGTCAGCTCCGAGCTTCCTCTTTCCGCTCCTGCTGCTGCTTCATGGTGTGGTTGTGTACCGCTGCTCCATTCCGTTGATCGAGATTGACGCTCTGTGTGGTCCGTGCTGTGTCTGCGAGGTCTCTGGGAAAGACGGCTTGTGAAGCATGTAAATGTTTGCAGAGATTCGGAAGCGGGTGCACAACAAAGGTACTTTTTCTTCGGTAGATTACCAGTCTTAAGCGTCTTGTAGACTCGCCGTTCCTGACCTGTCGCGCGACAATGTGACGTCACGGGAGCGCCGTAACTATTTATACTTGCGCTGGTGGTCGCGACACTAGTTGCAGTCTTCTCCTGAGGTATGAACCAATTTGTTGGCACTCTATTCGATCATACTTGCACAATGAAGAAAAAGGGAGAAATGACAGTTTTGAGTAGAGGGGCACTTGCTTTAAATTGACTACAAACACAACAATCAAAATCGACTATTTTTAAAGGTATTTATGAAGACTTTAAAGGCTTTTATAATATGTGACATTTCTCACATCAAACTTTATCTTGATGAATTTGATGCCACTAAATCTAAAATAGTGCTCCTTTGAAGCTACAATATCTAACATTTCCACATTAAAATATAAACACTAAACCTATACTCTATATGTTGTTTGAGTTGTGTGTGTTATCCCAAATGTTTGTTTTTTTTTTGGATTCAGGTAACGCTGCGTTTCACCTGGTCGCCTGCTGTCTTTTTATCCAGGGGGGTTTGTGAAGCCACATTTTTTCCATCCACTGTTTACATCTTGGTGGCTTTTTTTAACTCTAGATTTGAACCAGATGAAGGTATTTAGTCACTTTGGACGCTCTGGATCTTAAGTTTCAGAGAAACAAGCTGAGCTACACGCTAGCAGCTGCTCGGGCTCGCGCCCCTTCCCGGACGTCCCTTTTTGTTTCTGCCCCTTAATCAGTAAAGAAGGAGATAGCAGCTTATGTTTTAAGTGGGGACTCGCTTTATTTCAGTGTGTGTTTCATGTCCCGTTTTTTAATTTATGGTCTGTTTGGTTTTTTCGTGTGGGTAGGGAGGAGACCTCTGTTTCTGTGTGTTAATTGGTTCCTCCTGGGTAGAAACCTCCCTTTGGTGCTGTAACGCATGAATATGTGTCTTTGAAGAGTATCCTATATCTCGGGGGAGAAGCCTGACTGCAATTGGACTTTGCGGGCAACGGTGGTGGAGACTACTTACCGGGTGTGGTTTGTCCCGATGGGATTCCCACTGCGTGGTATTCTTGGTTGACGATCAGTCATCAAACGTTTTTCTTTTGTTGTGATGTTTTGTTTGAAGTGACCCCTGAGTGGCCAGAATTACACCATTCTATGTTTTAGCGTTACTTCATAATCTCAGCTTAATCAGCCTGTCATCAGTTATTTCTTTTGATTACTTAATTTGCTTGAGATCTTGTTTGTATTTAGTGCTTACAGTATGGCTGACATCACATTTTTTTATAACCCACCCACTCTAAAACCAGTGAGAAGCGCTTCTTAGCTTTAAGTTAAACCCCCCCCCCCCCCCCCCCCCCCCCCCCCCCCCCCCCCCCCCCCCTTTTTCATGTGTTATTGACCAATTAACTTGTTTTCGAGTTTTTGGCAGTAAAATGTTGTTGCTTCATTTGGTAATGGACTCTCCATTCACTTGAAAATTGTAGATGTTGGAAGCTTGCTTTGATGAAGATTACAGTTCTTTATGGGCTTCAGGTGTGCAATTTTTCAGGCTTGTAAACCCCTTCCCTCCAGAAGTCCTGTTCTTGAGACAGTTTCAGAGCTAGGCCCCTGCAAAACACAGAAGATAAAAGCACAACATAAGTGTTCATTGTTGCTACCCTTTGCGCATACTCGCAGTGTCAGTATTGCATGTCAGCTCCAACTCTGTTTACTTTCTACTGCAGTCCCCGGTCTACTTGTTTCTTATTTCGTGTTTTTTTTTTTTGGTTCATATTTGCCTCTCTCGTCACTTTCTCTGTCAGCTGAAAAGTTGAATACCTCTCTCTAATGTTGGCCCGTCTTGAAACGGGTAGGCGAGGACAGGGTCAAAACAGACCAATACCTGCCACAGCCTGGCAGGAAATTGGAACCACATGGCACATCCTCACATCCACTGTGTGGTGGTGGTGGTGCAATATCCCACCTGGCTCGTTGTTTGATTTCTTTTCTGCCACAGGTGCAACCACCCTCAGTGCACTGTGTTCTTGCTTTTCTTTTATCCTTTTGTTTGCTCTGAAGTTTCGACGATATTAGCTTATTCCGTGGTGAGGCCCCTATCAAAGATCATCACTTCCAGTGGGAGGACTTTCTTTAGGGGGAGGGCAGGTTATAGGTGAGGAGATTGTAAGAAATAGCCTTAAAGTTGTTTTTCAAGCCTTATTTGCCCTTTGGAATACTCAAGTCCAATTGACAATTTGTCCTATCAAGATCTTAGCTTCCACAGTTTATAGCTTTCTTAATTGCCTTTGACTTAATAAAGTTTGTACACTTTCCAGTTCGCCCAACAGTGCTAATTATATTATGAGGGGGGCCCAAATTTTAAATTTGATCGGGTCAGTAAACGATGCCCTGTATCGATCTCACAGCGCGGTAAGAAGAGAGATTTCTAACTAGCATTTGTATATTATTGGATTCTAAAAATGAGAGAATTATTTTGCATTATTTCGCCGTTGGTGGTGTTTCCAAGTATATGTTTGTAAATTGTTTTCACAGTTCCAGACGGTCTTTCGTCGTAAAAACACTATGTGATTTTTTTTTGTGTTTTTGGTTGTTTTAGAGTGTCGGTTGATCTACAAGGCATATGATGCCCCAGAGAGAATCACTACGTCTACCGGTCTTGTCCCGTCCCTCCCCGTCCCCGTCCCTCTCCTCCGCCTGCCTTGTTGGGGTGTTTTTTTTCTTTGTTCCCTTGCCCTGTCCCTCCTCTTTCGTTCTGTCTTTTTTGACTTCCCCTGGCTGCTTCTTTCCTAGTCTTTCCCATCCCTCGCTGGTGTCTCTTTTTTGATCGTCGTTTGTTCCTGTCCGCCGTCTTCTCTGTTTTCTTTTTGTATTTCTTCTCCTCTTTCCTTTTTTCAGCGTCCTGATTGAGTGTAGTGTCTTGCTATGTACCTGAATTCCGACAGACGGTCGCATAACAACACAGTTTTCTGACTTCGGTCCAGATTTCATGCTTCCAGCATTCATCTTTGGTTTATTAGTTTTATATATTAGTTTTTGTTATTTGTTCAATGCTGACTGTGCATACGTGCGCTTGTGGTCCATGTGGGTCATTGTGTACGACCAGGGGCTGCCCCATACATTTTCCATGCCCAAGGCCCCTCCAGAATTGCATTAGCGTTATGGCCTGGGCCTCCCGCTTTTGACAATGACAATTACTATTGTTATGTTTGTATTAATTATGAATCAAGGTCCTTATATTTCGACACATTGTCTGTATTATAATTATATTTTCACAATAGTAGTACCATTTTATAGGTATATTGTAGTGGCTGGGCTCGATTTACAATTTTTTTTGAATTGAATTGATCTTTGCCATAACTGCGTATCTTGTTCGCTGATTATATCGCAGTTACTGCAAATTCAATAATGCAATTCATATAAGCTTTGTGTATTTTCGCGTCTTACTTTTTCATTTTTTAAAAGTACTTGCTTATATTTTGAAAATAAGGTGCGCAATGACATTGTGGTTTCCTCAGCTTGATTATAACAACTTTACACTTTACAGAATGTTAGTTGCTTTTTTAATCAGCAGTATTTTTCCCAGCAGTTTAAATATTTTTCTTGCACTATCCTGTTTGCTAAGTTGGGTGCCTGACTTTTATTTTGAAACGTTTCCTACTGCTGTGCCTTAACATTGTATGGCATAGTTCCAGCGTATACAGTAAATTAACGCATTCATATGTTCTTATTCATACTATCATTTCACCTACACCGATGGCTACAGGCGATTGGGAGCAATTCGGGGTTCTGTATCTTGCTTTACAGATTTACGTTTGACAACATGTGTGCTGGCGAGGAGGCTGGGGATCTAAACACGACGATCCTTTTTCTTGATTAGTTGTGACGACTCCGCTATCTCCTCCGAGCCACAGCCGTGCCATTCTTCTTGTGCCATGGTGCGTCCTGAGGGACGGGTTCATACGTGCCCTTAATTCATTCTCATTAGAGCCTATCTTCAACACTTCGCTTATGACATTTGGTTAGGTTCTCTCCTTGCTTTTCTGTTTATGCTATACTTCTTCCCACACGGCTTGCGTCTCAACCGGTAGCTTCTTACCGAAGCCCCTCCCTCCACTCCCCTCCTGTGCCCATGGTTTGTCTGTATGTGTATTCAGACTTTCAAAATATATTAATAATAGTAAAAAGGAAAAAAATATTGTTTGCCCGTTAATTTAATTAATGTGTTAATAACTCGTTTAACTTGCCCAGCCCTAATAATAATATTGATAATAATTTGATTGCTATTCTTTTAAATGATTTTATTTGAATACTGATTTTTGCAGCAGAGAAAAGGTATTTTTTGTTGCAACAAACGTCTGATAGCTTCTTGTCAGGGTGACAAGACACAGTTTCCCTGAACAGAGTTTAACATTGTTTTTTCTTGCAACTATGTGTCGATTATAACGAATTTTAAGGGCAGGCCCTACGAAGTTAGTTAGCTTTTGCTATCTAGAATTATTAACATTAATTTTCTTAGAAGACAGCTGTCCTTCAGCAATGTTGCTTAAACAACAACTGATCCATGCTGGCATGAACAGCTCCAGCAGCTGTTGGGTGCAGGTCTGAAATGTTCAAATAAAAGCTGCTGCTTTGGGTCTTAATACCATGCGTACAGGCTTACAACAGATCAGAGTATGTGTAGAACTCTACTTCTTTTCCTCTGATCCAATCAGGGCTGTGTAGTGGACTGGTATTCTAGAGAGGTGCCAGCTTTCACCTCCTGTTGCACTGCCTGAGGTCCCTTGAGGCAAGGCAACCTTAACCCGAAAAGCTGTTCCTCATGGGGCGCTGGTAACGTGGCCAGGCCCCAGTCACTCCACCATCTTTCCCCTTGCCATTGTCACATGTGGCATGAGGGTGCATTTCAGCCTGTGTGTATGTATGTGTGTGTGTATAAAAAAAAGAGTGAAAAAAACAATTTCCCCTAGGCTGATCGAATAAATAATATCGTTCTTCCTTTCTTTTACAATTACCATTACAAATTATGCTTTACCACTCAGGACACAAAAATGAGACCAGTAGTAAGCGTATTCTAGACGTTGAATTTTGCCTTTTTAATGGGTCACATGAATTGTAATAAATGTAAACGTCAAACCGACCCTCTTAAGCCAGGCCTTTAACTAAAGAATGTTTTTTTAGATATTATTAACCTTTTTGAGCTCATTTATCTTATTGCATTTTGTCTTGTAAATGTCTGTGTAATTTATTTTAAATATCTTTTTTAATTTGTTTGTTATTTCTTTCAAATAACTAACAGTTAATTTTCAGTATAATGTTAGTATCGTTGAAAATGTATATTATTCTCAGCCACTCTTGTCATGAAGTCAAACTCACGCCCACAAGCCCACAAAAAAAGTCTGTGAATCTTAATTTATACACTTAACAGTGGTAGATGTAATAATGAAGAACCACAGCTGCTTGAATAATAAATCAACATGAAATAGCAAGGGTAAACACAGGTGTTGACTAAATGCTACTAATTAAGGTTCTGTTCAATTTACCGACAATTATTATCATTGGTGACGAAATTATTGCAAGAATATCCAGAATATCAAATTGCTGAAAGATGGCAAATATTGTTTCATACAAAATTTTAAGCTGCCACATGACAAGATGTCTCCTACTGTCTCTGGGGGGTAGCCTACCAGCTGGACAGGCTGCTATTCATCATGGACCATGGTGGGGGCTCGCGTTGCCAGGCGAGAATCAAATCAGCACAGAATCCTACAGGTATGTGTTGAACTGAAATTTAAGGTGAGCCGCAAAGAAAACCTTCCTCCTTTTTCAGCCGATGACCACACTCCATATTATGTGGTCTGTGGGACTTCAACCGGCGACCCTCCGGTTCCCAAGCCAAGTCCCTACACACTGAGCTACTGCTGCCCCGTGTAATTTTACCCACCTTCTGGCTCTGCACTGAATATCACTAAATGACACAAAGTATGTTGGCTAATACAAGTAAATACCTCTAAAATAATAGCTATAAATAAAATGATATATATAAAATGAGGCCTACATAACATAGTGATACAATGTCTCTAAAACATGTAATACTTTTCAAACGCCTTAATCTAACTTTTTCCAACTTTAGGCATCCACAAACATAGACAAATGGTCAGTCCAGTCATCAGCTCAAACACGCAGACGGACTGACTGAGTGGGCTGACCAGCTGTTTCCCACAACACACACCCATTTTAGCTGCGTTCTGCAGATGCCCGTCTCTCCCAGCGGGAACATTTGATTCAAAATGACAAATGCTTTGAGCTGCACTTTTTCGGCAGGAGATGCAGGTGTCTTTGTTTCCGATGCACAGGGTTTAGTGAAAGGTGCCTCCTTCACATGTAATTACCCACAACCTCCTGGCATCCACTCTGAATGAGTTTTTCGGCAGGTAGTCCCGTCTGACAGATAATCTCGGCGGCACTGTGGGGTATAGGGAGGGACTGAAATTATACATTTGCTGAGGATAATTCCAGTTTTACGGGTATGGTGTGAAGAGTAGTGCCATGGACTCTTCTTTTCTCATGTGGTGAGCTCCTTGTTGATCTGCCATGTCTGAAACACCTCGCACAGTGACCTCCTGTACTAGCTGGGAGGTTGGCTTGTTTTAATCATGGACTGTAGATAACTGTGGATGGAGTGTCTTTGAAATACTGCTGGAAACTGGAAATTTTAAAGGAATAGTTCAACATTTTGGGAAATATGCTTATTATCTTTCTTTCTGAAAGTGTGATGGGAAGATCAAGAAGTGAAAGCTGGAGTCAAGACATGATTAGCCTGGCTCAGCATAAAGACTGGAAGCAGGGGGAGACAGCTATCCTAGTCCTGTCCAATGTACAAAAGCCGACCTACCAACATCTATAAAGCTTACAAAAGAACATGCTATACAGTACCTATAGTACAATTTCTTTCACCCATAACAGAAATGTAATAAGCATAGTTTCACTAACAAAGACCACGGCAATGGCTGTGTGGAAAAAGAAAAGTTTATTACATGTTATGGACAAATGTGGAATACTGTGGGAGGGAAAGGGTCGAGGGATGGAGGGGATAAGGGGATGAAGGGGTAAGGGTCGAGGGATGAGGGGAAGGGGTCGAGGGTTGAGGGATGAGGGGGTGTAGAAAGGATGGATGTAGAAAATGAGTCATGGAGGGAGTGAACGGATAAGGTGTGCTTAAGTATGTTTTGAGCGGAAATGAGATGAGTTCAGGGCGTGGTCTTTGTTCCCGAACTTAGTTATAAAACTTCTTTTAAGGCAGAGTTTTGTGCTTGAGCTTCAACTAGCACGTTGCAGCATCTGCTACAATGCCACTGATCAGAGACATCATCAGTGAGCACAAATTTTGTGCAGGGCATTGACATACATAAAGATGGATCATGCGTCTCCACTTCCTCCCACTGTACAAAAATGAATCCAAAATAGGTTGGCGCCTTTTTATTAAGGTCCCGCCAATACATCCAGTCGACTCAACCAGGGCTCATGCAAAATATTGTACTGACACAATTGTGCAAAATTCAAATCTACAATATAAAACTCTTACTGAAAATGTGCCACTGGTGGGCCCTGGAGGCCCCATGTTCTAAAAAACACAACAAAAGTGATCTACTATAGATTCCCCTATGGTAGATAAAACATGATAAAGTGTCTTCTGGGGGGCTAATCCTAACCTTTATTGGCTGTTTCACCATAAATGCATCACAACTTTCTGCGCACTGGTGCCCTTTTTACTTTTTTCGCCCCTGCCCCTAAACAGTGATACAGTGAAATGCCACAAAAGCTATTAGCTTCCTCTTGCAACACAGCCCATGACACATTTGTCAACCACCATGGACATTTAAAACAAACAGTTTAAAGCCCCTAAAGGTATCTCAGACCTCGGTCAGTCTACAGGCCAAAGTGACCCAAATCTGATTTTCTCATGACAGTGTGAACAGCACTGTCATTAGAATTCTGATTTTGGCTGTGTTTACAAAAAAAAGAAATGAAAAAAAGAAAAGAAAGAAAATGTTTTTATTCATCTTGTTTCCTAAATTGTTAATCATCCTGCTAGCCCTTGTGGATTCTGGGCAACCTATACATGAAAATGTAGTGTAACCACTGACCTCTGAAGCACACTCACCTTTACTGTCCCAGATGTATGTACAGTCAACCTACTTATTGATGCAAGGTAATCCTCCCCTGACAGCAACCCACCCCTAAAAAAAAAAGACACTGAACTTCACAGCTCTTCCAGTTGAAAGCTATAGAAGGGTGGGTGGAAATGGGGGGGCAGATGTTTGATTGCAGCCTAAAGTGCGTGTGTACGTTAGACGCTGTTTTTGCTGTGTCTCAAATCTCAGAGGAACTACTCCCCCTCCCCACTCCTCGCCCCCGTTGCTCCTGGCATCACCCGGGGTGACGAAGGCTCTATTGGCACCCTAGGGTGATGGTGGGTGGTGGTGGTGGTTGCGCTGGGGGTGGGGAAACGGGGATGGGGGGGGCGGCCGTGTCACTCCCATGTATACACAGCCGCACGCGGAGGCACACACACACATAAGCACTTGAACAAAACAGTTGGATGGATGAGTTTTAGACCCTGAGGCCGCCTGGGGAGACGGAGACCCTGACAGCATCTCAGGGGTATCGCACACACACACACAATGCAAATACTCACCTACATGATGTGACTTATAAATGCTGCTGAAAAATAGGCTATTCTCCTCATATGTCTTAAATGTATTTTTACATTTCAGCTTCAGTACGTACAATACAGACACACAGACTGATACTTTATTACATTAATATGTATTTTTCATAATCGCACAGGCATGATTTTGCATCTTCAATCCTCAGCCTCCATAATTACCTCCAGTCTGCAACAGTAAAATGCAGTATTAGCATTATTTCCCTAACATGCAAAATATTCATTGACTCCATTTAATTTGAGTGTAACATAAATGCTTATTATGCTGCTGAATCACAACTAAATTAAAGCAAGCTAATTATGCTTAACAGGGGGAAAAAGAGTCAGCTGTATAACTGTAATTTTAGATAGACCCATATTACAAATCACCTGATTCTCAAACTTGTTTCCCCTAAACACACACTTTGTCTGAAACACACTCCAATCACACAAATTTTCTCAATGGTTTAGTCTAGTATAGAAATAAATATGTGCTCCTCAGTGCAGAGGAGAGAGAGAGAGAGTGTGTGTGTGTGTGAACCTTCTTCATACCAGTGGAGGGCAGAATTACATTTCATAAATTAGAATCACCGAGTGTTGATTAGAATGCAGGAGGAAGGAAGGAGGAAGAAAACAGGGGAGGGAGGGGGGTAAATGGTTTTCATCTGAAACTGATGGACCTGTTTCCTTTCTCTCCTTCTGCCCTTCTTTAACATCTTTTATTTTTATACTAGGGTTAGATGCTGATGACAGAAAGAAAATGCACATACCAAGCACACAGACATTTAGTGTTTGAAGAGTTAAAATGCTTTGACCATCTTAAATTTCTCAGACTTCCCTTTAGAATTTATGTAAACATGTCTTTGGGGGAAAAAAAAGTGCAACTTTGCCTTGTAAAGATTTTGCGTAGAACAGGGTCAGGATTTTAAAGATGAGCCCCAATGTCTTTAATCTCCACCTTCCTCAGAAAATAGTCTTTTTCACACTTTTTAAAATGCAGTTAAATGTTCATGTATATTCTATTTTTCTGGTAAAGAAATCTCTGAGTACTTTAATTATTTACAGTATTTACTGGCCCAGAAAGAGTCAAAATTTGAACATATTGAGTCCAAGAAATCTGGAAACTGAAAGGTGGTGTCTGTCTTTAATACACATGGTGGGCAATTAAAAACTTCTAGCAGCTTTTATTTATTTGCTTGTATATATATTTTGGGGAAAATGAAAAGTGCAACAGAGCCGCCCCAAATCAACTCCCACCCCCTCAAAACGTGAACACAACAAAACAAAAAAACATCAAAATTTTACATATATCACTTTTTAAAATGTATTTAAATATATTTAGTTAAATATTAATCAAGATGTTCTTTACACTGCTTGGAATAAAAGTCTGGTGAAAAAAATCATGTTAATCCACTAATTACTGCAACCTAATGTACTCAAATTATAAATACACTGCATTAAAAATACAGGAATCAGCATGTAAAAAAAAATCATCATGTGTAATTTCACATTGTACACAATTTAAAACCTACAGGCACAGATTCTGTAAAGTCCAATAAAATAAAGTAAATTGTATTATGTCACATAATATAACTCACAAGAATGGCTGTAGCCAGACAATTTGATATACTGAGGCCATGACTAAGTTCCCCCACTGGTACATCCACACCCAGCAGAAACATCTTTTTAATACATTTTCAAAATATACATTTTTTTAATGTTTGATACATTTTTATTCTTAAATTGGGCTTCCACAAAGTGCTTGCTAGTCTCCCTGGGGTCTGCACAAAAACAGTTCCAGTAAAAACAAACAGCAATTTAAAATCATACAGTGTCAATAAAAAAAGGGAAAATAAAAAGCAAAATAAATATAAAACTCATAAACTAAGTGAAATGATTCTACATGTGAAACAATAAACAATAATAGCCTACAATGGAAACAAAAGCAAACAAACAACACCAAATAAATAAATAAAAACAACCAATTTCCTGTGACAAAAGTCTGATGAAGAAAGACTTCATCAGACTACAAAACGTAGTCAAATTTGGATATAGACTCTCCTCATAAAATACACATTTTGAAGTTTCAAAGCTGTAGAAGGTAAACTCCACCCTCCAGGTGGAAAATCTACCAAAGACTTGACCTCAGTGTCATGGTGGCTATGGCCCTGACTTGGAATTAATGTAGAAACCATCAGTAGGCTAACAATAAAAATACAACAATATTCACTCAGTGTACAAAATATTTTCTTTTCAGCTGCATTTATATAACTCACTTCACAGTTGTGTTAAAGCATAAAAATCTTCTGTGATCTGCTTCTCTTTACATCTCCCCCTTTGTGTTTTGTATTGATTGATTAGAACAAATCAGTAATAACAAATAATAATAATCTGGATCGACCTCATCAATGCTATTCATAAAAGGATGTTTTCGACATCATGCAGGGACAATCCTGAATAATGTACAGTCTGGTGTCAATACGTAAAGCGGCACGTGGTGAAATCTGTGCATTAGCATTAGCTCCGGGTGCTAGTAAATGAGATGCTATGAAAATACATTAGAAATAAGGTCATGCCTCATGCCGGATCTCCTGTGTGTGCAGCCTCCTGGGTGAATGTGTGATTAGCCTAATCCCAGTAGTCACAGCTCTGCTCCCCTGATGTGGATGGAAAGATTCAGATGGTGATACGCTGCCACAGAGAAAAGCCATGTCAGAGCTGCTGGCAAAGAAAGAAAAAAACTCTCCCGTCCTCCACACAGCAGAGACGACTGCAGGAAGGCTTTCATTCCAAAATGCTAAAAATCTGTTGCGGAGGTAGCTGACATTCATCAGTCAATCACAACTGCTGATTTTTTTTTTTTTTTGTAAGTTTAAAAGACAAAATGTGATGTGAGTTTCTCAAAATGCCCCCTTTCGTGTTGTGAAATTTTAAAAATCATGCAAGAACAAATAATCTCTTGTGACATACCCCATAAAACCGACATCTGATTGGCCTTCAAACCCATATTAGATTTTCTTGTAGAAACCGGACTTTCACTTCCGTTTTCAGTTTTAAATTTACAATTTCTTTGCTGGCAAGTCCAGATCCTCCTGCTCCATCCTGACCACCTCTCCTCTCCACACCAAACAAATTAACTATCAAGGTAAACAGAGAGGCCTCTAAAAATTGACATTTCAGCCCTTAAATGGTCTCTTTCCCCACATCCTCTCGGTCTCTTCCACTTTCACACGGAGCATTTTGGGTATTCAATCTGCATTGGTGACATCACCACTACCGCAAGGGAGCCTCTCCTCTTTATTCTTATTGGCTAATCTGGAAGCAAATAGTGGAGAAACACTCGGTCGCATGGTAATAAATAGAATATGCCAATCAAATTAAGAGTGGTGTGTCAGTTTGGACAGTGAGGAGAGTGATCCGCTATAGGTTTAGAGTACCAGCCGGCCATACCCTCATTTTATAGGTCATTGGGCTCATTTGGAGGCAGGTTTAGATGGCCCGTGTGGAGGGAAAAGAGCATAGCTGTGAATATTCAACCACAAATAAAAATGTAGTTTCAGCTCCATTTGGTGTTGGTTTGGAATTGGATTTGGATAAATAGTTTGAACTTTTATTTAAAGGTAGGATAAAAATGTAACACAGTATCATATATGTATAACAGTGTAAACTGTTTCTGCCACATACCACCTCAGAAAACATTGACCAGCGTTAAAATAAAGCAGCGTAGGCTGACCCTATTCAGCTACAGACAGTTCACACAGGAGGCAGGTTTATTTCTAATAAGATTATTTATTGTTGTTGTTATTGTTGTTGAATCCTGAATAGACTGTAAAAAAAGGAAACATTATTTTTATGATGAAAAACTGGCAGCTGTGGATGGATACTATTGATGTTGGGTTTTTTGCCATCAGAAGAAACAGTTTTGCCATATAAATACTATAGGATACCATCTGTAATATAAAAAGAAGACATTATTACTACTATTATTACTAACCTTTATGGTCTTTTACTGTCATGGCTTGACAGTGTTTCACTGTAAAATCTATCAGAAAGTGTAGAACTGGTTAAAGAACCAGAGCTAATTTGTTGTAAAAGGGGTGCTCCTGGTCCACACTCCAGTTTGGAGCTGTGATTACAGTGTGAACCATTCATTTGACCTCCACCCACTATCTTACCATCACATTTTAGCTCCTAACTAATCATGGATGTATGCATGCTACGTTCATGAACGTGACTACGTAGCAGGATGAGACTGACTCAGCAATCTCATAGTTTTCATTCACAATTTTGTAGTATTTAGATTGTATTACATGTTAGTTTTTTTCATTAAAACCACTAGAGATTCCCAAATTGGGGTTGGGGACCCCCAAAGGAGGTGCAACATACATGTGATAGGGCACAAGATAATTAATAAGAAAAAAATAAAGAATTCAGTTACTTCTAGGTCAATTTTATTTCTAAATCAGAAATTTGCTTTAAAGGACCTTACAGTCTATACAACATACATCTCTATCTATAGACACCAATATGTTATCCCTGATCGTCTTCAGTCCTCTAAAAACTATTGTACAGATATGAATATAGATAATGGTGTACTTGCTCATCCCTTATAGTATGAATGCTGTTTCGAAGCCTTACTGTCATGATGTATGTTATTCTGCTGGATCAAACTAATCTTTATTGTAGTTTTTTAGAAAAAGTTGAATCAGCCCACTGAATCACAGTTTATTAGAGATACAATGTTTTCATCTTGGACCTTCACCAGGCATCAAATTCACAAAATGAAAGAACTAAGCTTTTATATTTGAGCCACAGGCTGCAACAACCAATCAAAAAAGAAGCCAAACCTAAACACCTCAGAAAATAAAAACACAAACACTGATAAAAGCATCCTTAAAGTGACACAAACTATAGGTAGTAGAGATGGCTGACATCATTGTAGGACACAATAGACCATCTCAAAAAGGGAAATGGGATGTACCATTAACATAGGGGTATGTGATGGCCTTATTGACTGCAGACACCATACAGTGTTAGTAATCTACTTTTGTCATTTCAGTACATCAAATACATTTTGTTAAGCATTTATTCTTAGTATGGTTTACAATAATACTAAGTTTACTATTTTATTACACTCATTTTCATTAACATTTAGTGTTTATAGGTTTACCAGAGTGCTTTGTTATTATTTTTTTGTACCTAGTTTTCTCTTTGTTTCTCTACATGCTGCTGAGTCTTTTGGCCAAAAAGGCAGCTGGAGAGGAAGCCCTTAATGCCGAAGTTAGGCATACCCCGGTGTTTGTGTATAGGCTAGCCTATGTGTAAATAAAGCTTTAACTCTCCCACAATCCACCTTGTACCCCTGTCTTTGCTGCTAGGTCCCTGATGGGGATAAAGAAGGCTTATAACTATAAAACTATATGTCAAGAAAAATAAGATAAGGTATGACCTAAGTGTCCTCAACTGTAGCAACATACCTAGATACAAGAAAAGGTTGGGAATAACTACCTAAACAAAAACCACAATTGGTATCATTTAGAATATTGTGTGTAGAAAGGAACCTTGGGTAGTAGCTTTGGACTGTTGTGAATGATAAGGTGTTGGAGAAGTGCAGTTTAAGAGTTTTTGCCGCAGGGCTGGACATTAGTAAAGTAATAAAGACATACTTTCACTTCTTCACTTGAGCCACTTTCATCTCCGCACTAATCATATTATGTAATCAGTCAGTTCGCGGAGAGGAGCGATGCCTTGTCCATTTGCAGGAGACAAGTTGATCCTTCCTTGGACATGGCGCTTCTGCAGATCAAAAGCTACCTGCTAATGAGACAGCGAGGAGAGCCCGAATAATAGCGAGTATATCTCCTCTGTATTCAGCAGTGACTTAGAAAGGCCTTCTTAGCACCTGCCAGGCACTTTGTGTTCTTCTCTAATCTGTCACTGCTGAATGGATGACACCACCCAGGCTTATTTATATGAATATGACAGCATATCTAAAGACAATACCATCTGTCAAACAGTAATTGAAGAACTGCCTCCTAAAACAAGAAGAGATTCCCTCCTAAATCCTTTGAACCGCTTCTTTATGAACCCGGCAGCCAGACAAACACTGATTTTTAGATTTTTATGACATCAGCAAAACTAAGTTAATTATTCGGAGTGGAGCAGCTTTTTCATTTTTGGTGCTTCTTCCGAGAAGCTGATGGTGGCGGAGAGATGATACATGGCGCATCTCAGCAAACGTGATCCTTACCGCGGACGTATGATGACTAATCTCCAGACTCCGACCGGCGTTGGCTCATTAGAAATGCGTTAAGCTCACCGGTTTGGTTTACTCCTTCAAAAGCGGC
>NW_023339873.1:23020143-23022485 GCF_004916995.1 Morone saxatilis | reverse complement strand
GGGGGGGGGGGGGGGGTGTTGTTGCTCCGAGGCATGTGAAAAATAGCAGGAGTGACAGATGAGTTGTGGAACATGGATGGAAGGAGACAGACAGCAAAATGGAATGGGAGGATCTGTAGTCCGGCTATTTTAATGGAGAACAGAGAAATTATTCTTCAGACTGACACTTCAAGTTGGTTTGTTAATTTATCTGAGCTACTCAGACAAGTGGACATGAATAGAAACATTCATATGACACTTCAGTCAGAGAAAAGCAGCTGCACCTCCATTTGGTGCAAAGGTGCAACACAAACCTGCAGATCTTAACAAAATTAACTGAAATTAAACTGCATGTTTGTGCTACAGCGCACATACTGTACCTGCTCTGTATATCACACCTTCTCCTTTTTGTCTTCCTTGGTTTCACGACAGAGCATTTACCAGAACACAGAGACATTCTCTCCGAATCAAAGTGTCATTTTAAATGTATTTGCATAAAACAGTCTCCGGTCTATCATTGGCTGACAGCTGACTGACAAGAAAACAGCTAAAACACAAAACACAAGAAGAACTTCGTCGACAAGCGTGTCCTGCTCCTTTGTCTCTTCCCTTTGTTTATCTCGTTCAGTGAGCCACCAAACAATCAACCCGGGGAAATGTATCATTAATGTGATTTTGCGGGCTAGCAAGCTAATGAGCTAGTCAGCTGTGGCACACTGAACAGCTTCAAAATGCACCCAAACATCGACTTTAAATGTGAGATGGATGGTAGATTCTCAACTTGTTCACGCCATCAAGACAGCTGTGTGACTCCAGAGAGCGTTTAAACCACTTGTTCCCTACCTATCTCTTTATGGGACCCCTGAATGAACTTTATGGATATTTTATATTTTATTCAATGCATAACAGTAACAGTAGAGAACAACAGATGAACTGAACCCAAACAGTGAACATTTGTGGGACATTTGGATGAATTTTGAGCAGATTATTTTCTGTGAATATTGATCAGAGATGAGTATTTTAAGTACTTTTTTGACAAATTCAGTGTTTTCTTCTGATTGTTCTAAAAGCCCTTGGCTTGAAAGCTCTGTGAATATATCTTGATGTCTTCACCGTATCCATTTTTTTTAAACTTTATATCTTAAAGGTCTAGTGTGCAACATTAAGGATGATCTATTGGCAGAAATGGAATATAATATACATAGGTATGTTTTCATTATTTAGGTTTCTTCACAGAAGTGAATGAAATACTGAAATATAGTCTGTGCATATTTTATAAAAAGTTTTCCTACATCTTTCAAAATTAAGAAGGCCTCCCTACGCATGAAGGTTTGGCGACCCCTAGTGGAGGTCAGGACCCGCAGGTTGGGAACCAGTAGTTTAAAACACAATTAATTATAGACATTAAGTCTTTAACAATAGATTGTATTTGACTGTATAGATGTTTTCAGGCACTTTCATATTATCAGGTTCTTGTGATAAGCAATGGTACAACATGAACACAGTTTTCCTCCCAAAATGCTGCTTCAATTGTAGAAAGGCGTACTTTTGTGCACCAATGAGGGTTGAGCAACGTTTGAATAAAAATGTGACAACGTGTCAATCAAATCTGATCAAAGCACACACACACAGTCCTGATGTTCTTAAGTATAATTATACGGACGCTTCTTTCGAGGACATATCTCATAAAATATCAACATGGAATTTGACTCTGAAAAGAGTTTTATGACTTCAGATGGACTTGAAGTGACACAAACTGATCCCAAACCTGTACAGGCACTCCAGAGGAGAAAGGCCACATACTGTACCACCACTCAAAATACTTTTTCAACTTTCAGGAACACATGTGTACGCCGTGAAGCTGTGCAGCTCTCTTCCTGCTCAGATGACACCCAGCACAGGCCTTGAAGGAGTAAACAGTCGTCGGCTTCAAACAAATAAAAGACAAGAGGAGGCAAGGAGACAAGAAATGGGGCAGCTTGTGTGAACCCAAGCTCTGGCGACCTTTCATCGATGTTAGCGTATTCAGCGGGGACGATGCCTTTCATAAGTGACACCTTGTGCTATCATAGCGGGGGCTGCGGTGCATTTGAACGCCTCTTATCTGATAGCTAAGGAGGGAGAGAGGAAGCTCTCACTGGGCTGCAGTGACGGTGGTGATGGAGATGTGTGTGTGTTGGGGGTGGGGGGCAGAGATGTGCCCACGATGTGGCAAAACTTCCTCCTTTGTTTACGGGGAGGTAATTGGGACACTAAGCCTGCCGGGCGAAGCCACCCAACCTTCCCATTTTCTCTCTCTGTCATTCTCTCAGAACGACTGTGGCAGCTGTGGCACGTCATGGCCGCCGCCTCTCACCCCCATG
>NW_023339873.1:23011259-23020124 GCF_004916995.1 Morone saxatilis | reverse complement strand
TCTCTCTCTCTATCTCTCATGATTTCCTGTTTCCTGTGTGGCTCCCTGCCTCGCCCACCCACCTACTGCCGCTCGTGGCAGGCAGTGGGGTGGGGGGGGTGGCTACCAGAGGGGAGACGGTTGAAGCAAGCAGGAAGGATGGCAGGCTGTCCTCCCCCTTCCCCTCCGCCACAACCCCACCTTCATCCCCTCCTCCTCTTCCTCACCTCGGCTGCACAGACAGAGAAAGTACTGCATGTTTCCATCTTTGAGTCTCACTTTCTGTAAGTGTTTCTGTCACACCGCAGATTGGAAGTATTTCCTGAAAACTAACAAAAAAAGGTTTTTTTTTTTAAACTCCATCAGTAACTGTACCAACACTCTGACAATAATCACAAATAAGTCCCAGAACTTTGCTTTCATTATTGCTCAATTTGCCTTCTAAGATAAGTATCGATTTTCATTAGCGTGAATTAATTATGCCTTTAAAAAAACATTAAATATTCAGAATAAAAAAACAAAGGTAGCAGCAGATGTTGGCTGTTCTGCATGTACATTTATCATACTGTAGCTACCTATGGAAGAATGGTTTTAACACTCCCCCCCCCCCCCNNGGGGGGGGGGGGGGTAACATCGCTGTAAACAAGGCCAACAGAGGCCAGACTTGAATAACAGTGCGTATGAGTCGAGGAAGTCACCAATTATTTGTGCGTTGAGGGTTCGCAGGCAGCGTCTCCTTTTTTAACATCAGAAGAGTTGAACACCACTCCTGCATACAGTACACACACACACACACAGTGTGGATTTCCCTTAAAAATAAATGACTTTGTTTTCAATTCACTTATCATATGTGAATAATGAGAAGGACAAATGAAGCAGGAAAAACTTTACAAACAACAAAAGAAGAAACAATAGACAAACACTCATTTCATACTTTCTGGGTGTAAAATGAAAGCATAATTTAATAAGAGAAATGATAAGCTTAAGAGTGCCAGTAAGGTTGTTAATTTGCATCAGAATGTGTAAAAAAGAAAAGAAAATGACATCTTGAAATACAGGAAGCACACCCCCCCAGCACACAAACACACTGTCTCTCTCTCACACACACACACACATACACACACACACCTGCACACACATGCACACACAGTTTTAAGGCTCTCTTCTTCAGTTATGTCTGCAGCTGATTGATTTAATTAGTTTAACATACATGTGCATAATTAATGCCACATATTAACAGCTCTAAATATATCTCAACACATCTTGAGCGCACAATTATTTTCCAGGCGCCCTGAAATAAATCACATAATACCAGCATGCTTAACAAAAAAGCACAATGTTTCTTCATATACTTGAAAACACTCCATTAAATATTAATAATTTACAGCAACACTTCTGAGGAAAATACAATATTTACATCGCCAGTAATGGGGCTGTTTCCAAACATATTTTTTGAGAGAATTTGCATATTACAACATAAAATCAACAGAGGAAGGATTATAAAATCAAACAAATAATTGGATTTAATTCTCTTCCTCTTTCTCTCTTTGTTTATTTCCTCCCCTATGTAACAGTATATAATTTATGGGGAATTCATTTGACCCTGTATTCAAGCTGCTGTTTGCCGGAATGTAAAACCAGTTTGCTGCAAAACATCAGTGTTTTTCTCATGTGCTCGCTGCCGACTGAGGTCAGTCGCTGTGCAAACTGCACCTCAAAAACAACCTGTGAAGTCTCGGTTCCCTCCTTTACCACCCGGCTCTCGCCTTTCCTCACTTCTTCTCCCTTCATTCTGTATTTAATGTTGCACAGCATCTCCCTAATTGATGGTATCTCCCCCAAATCACCAGGGTGCTATAGGCATGCATAGTTAATTATTAATGGGGAAAAAAAAATACTATCAAACAACACCGATCTTTGTCTGAGGCAAGAAAAATCAGCAGAGTGTGGAATCAGGAGAGCTGTCTGTCAGACAGATTTTTTCATTTTTTTTTTTATATAGAACGCAAATAAGAGAACATGCACTTAGGAACTTAACCTCTTTTCCCGACTCCCCCCTATCCTCGCCCAAAAAATCAGAGAGAATTCAGCCGGGCGTGTTTTGCGGTGAGGATAAGCACCGTGGTTAAGGTTTTGCTGATTTTCATGTAATGACTGGCAGCCGTAACACCTGGCACTGTGAAATCTAGAAATTAGCACACTCCGGGGAAACAAATTGCTTTGTTGATGCAGAACGTTATAGAGAGGGAAAAAACAACATCAGTTTGACATTGGCTGTGGATGCATTTGCGTGCATGCTTTATTTTTCATAACTTTTTTAGTGGAACTGAAATAACACACAAAACTTGATGTCTTCTGTGTGCATGAAACGTTTGACCAACAGACTGCTGTCTTCCCTTTGTTCTACAAAATATAAATCTGTAGTATCTGTTGTAAGTTACAAACTGCTGTGTATGAATCATACCAAGAAATATAGTTGTACTTGTGTCAAACTGCTCTGTGGAATCATTGGACTTATACCGCAGTGGATCCCAACGCTGTTTCTTAAGGTATCTCTTTTCAAGTAAACTGACAACCCTTGACTAATATTTTTATGGATATTTCATATTATACTCAATGCATAACAATAATAGAAGAGAATAACTGATCAACTGTACAATGAACCCAAACAGTGAACACAATACCTGCAGGAAGTTTGTGTTAAACCAGAGATTTGGATGAATTTTGAGGAGAATATTTTCTGTGAATATTGATCAGATAAGTTTTCCTAATAATTTTAGGAACTTTTTACACAATTCTCTATGTGTTATGTATTTTAATTCTTAACAATCACACATACTTAATAGGTTTTTTAGTGGTAAAGTCAGTGTTTTTCTTCACAGAAATGAACCAAATGCTGAGATATAGGCCTACTGTGTATATATTTTAAATGTGTTCTTACAACCCTTAAAATCAAGAAGGCCTTCTTTTGGTTTTGGCAAACCCTAGTGGGCGTCCAAATCCCTAAATTGGGAACCACTGTCCTAAAGCATAATTTATAGTGAGTTGTACCTACTGTATGAGCATACACGCAGTATAATGTGCTTTGAAAAACATGTCCATCTCCAAAGGTTTTCATAACATAAATGAAAACAAGACTAGGTCAAAACCTGACTGGAACATTCACAGTTTGGTCAATGTGCTCCTGACGACGTTGCACCTATTGATTTCGAACAGCCAATGGGGAAACACTCTACCGACCAATGACCACTTAGCATCTTCTTTTTTAGATTGGCACTGCATTTTTTAGGTAATCCAATGGATATGTTAATGATTTTTTTTTTTTTGCTTTAAATGTAGGATAATTTTCAGATTAATCATTAAATGTATCTCACATTTTTAAAACCACCACATCTTAAGATACAAGATGCTAATATTTTTAGATTAATGAGATGATACAAAGAGTTTATGAACTGGCATTGTAAGATCTCAGAAATACTAACCTAATGAGGAATCAAAACAGTTACTATTGTTTTGTGCTTTTGTGCTTTTATCTGTGCATACGTGCTATTTGTGTGTGCTTATGTGCTTGTGTATGTTCTTTTAATTCTTTTTGATATGCCATGACCCACCCATATGAAAATTAACCTATATTGCTAAATCTGGCACATTTACTCTTATAACTTATAAGTCCTTGTGTTAATTATGTGCAATTTCCCTTTTTAAATAAATACATTTTAAAAACAGGGACATTTATTAGATTTATGTATGTAGTATCCTCTGAATACTTCTTTCCACACTGGTGCTCGAATAGTAGCTTGGGCCCTGTTTAGACACAGTGCCCATAGTTGCCTCTATCGTTCCCAAAAATCAGGGCCTAAATATTGTTCTGACACAGATTACAAAACTAAAACCACATATGAGGGAACACATGTATTGGTACAAAAGTTAGTTAGTTTAAGCATGTCTTTGACCCCTTCCTTAGTGACGTCCGACGTGGGGAGCTGAGCCACTTCCACTCTTCCCAGAGGCCCTTTCCCTTCCAAGCCGAGCAGCGATGGAGGCATATTTTAGAGATCTCTCCGTCTCCACTGAGGCATCTTCTTATCCTGTCAATCAGCAGCCCGCCTCCACCCCGGCTCTGTGCGGGGCTGAGCAGCTTGGCGGAGATGCAGGGTGATGATGAGAACTCGTCGCAGCCTAGCAGGGTTTCCTCCTCATCAAGCTCAGAACAAAGGGGGGCCCGGTCCGCTCGGCTGCTCTAAATACAGCCTGCAACATGCCCCAGCCAACTGCTTAACACACTCTGCTTTTATATGTGAAAATAGAATTGTGGATGCTGGAATCGGTCACAGGAAGGAGTTTCGTTGTGTTTCAGTGTCAGATGAAGAGTTGCAGCACACCAGATGTTTTCAAAGCTTAAAGAAAACCTGTCCTAGAATAAACACTAGAGGAAGTCAGAGGACGTGTGTCTGACTGAGGGAGTAAATGAACTGAAAGTGAATGTTGTCAGTCAGACAGCACATTGAGAAGGTGGGTCAATCCAGAAATAACACAACATTTTCACAAGTGGCTGAAATCCTTTTTAAAATTCAGGTCAAGATCATAACAAATGATGCAGATGGCAGCTGTTGGTGATTACAGAGATCTCAGCAGTTAACCTGCATCCCACCCTATACCACAGACTGATTCCAAGCAGGTTTTGAGCATGCAGTGTTTTACACCGGAAAAGTGACATACTCAGAGATGTCAGACTAAATTTGCCTGATTTCTGAGTGTGCTATGATGGACACTATTGTGCCATAATACACTAGGGACCCTGAGGAGCTGAGTCACAATAGGAAAAATTCTAACAAACTGTGGGTGTGTGCAGAAACAACAACTTACAGATTAGGAAACACTGTAATAAAAAAATAAAGAAATAATATAATAATAACTTAACTAACAGTAATTAAAGCTGCAGAAGTTAACTTTTTGTCATATTTGCTGAAACGTTCATTATATTCTATAGTAGTACAGCCAGTAGACGGATAATCTGTGAAAAATTCCTTCTAGTGCTCCATTTTCAAAAATCCACCAGACCCGAACATATGCAGCCAGTCAGAGCCGAGAAAGATGGAAGGATGCTTTGGGTTGGTGGTTTGAAGATAGTTGATGGTTGGGTCTAATTCCAGCGTTGTTATTTGATGACCTGGGAATGAGCTTCCACACTCATCACATCTTTCTCGGTTACTGCACCTTTAATGATAATTTACTTTTCTTCTTTATAAGAACTTGAATCTAAAAAAAAAATCTATTAAAAAAATTGTTAAAAAGGGAAATAATTTAGGTCCGAGTTTGACTTGAAAAATTTAGTGAAGTATTTGTCTTGAAAGTATGACTTTTCAGAACTTTATTTTTACAGTGCAGGACATACAAATATGTGCACAGAGAAAACATGAAACTGCAACTTTTGAATGCCACTTCCAACTAAACTCCATAAAGATTAAGACTTTTTTTTTTCCAAAGATTTAATATGGGATTCTTTTGTTATCCACGATCTGTCTCCATCTGTCTGATCAACATTTGCAAACTGTTTTGAAGTTATATTTACAGTCTTACAGTCAGGAAAATTTTGTATTCACAAGACTTTAACCTGCTTTATTTGGTTGGATCAGACTGCTGAGGCATATTAGCTGCAGTTTATGCATTTTGTATACACACAATATCATGTGCTTTGAAAAACATATACAACGTCAAATTTTCACAAAATAAAAGGAAAACAAGACTAGGTTGAAACCTGGCAGAGAGACAATGGGGACTACTTGACTGACCAGTGGTGCATCCCAGTCAGTGATGTTAAAAGGACTGGATCCACTTTGTCCAGCCAAAAACTAAACTGATTTTTAAATGATTTATTTTGCTTTAAGCATAGTATAATTTACTCAACTAATCAAGATTAATCATTAGATTTATCTCGTTAAGGTAGCTGTGTTTACACAGAGATGCAATTATGGTGGTGTTTAGGAGTATTTAACCAGCATTGCGGGGTCCAAAAACTGAACTTGCTAGGGAGCTTTTGAGGCCTGCATTTATTTCATGACTTTATACCTTTCGGAAAAAATACTGTGGTCCATACCTTGGTGATCTCAGTGATGGGTACGACCATGTTCCACCAATAATCAGTGTCAACATGAAAGAGAAAATGCAAAGCAATCCTTTAGTGAGCAGCTCCTTCATTTCCTTTCTGCTGTGGAACAACTGCGGTTATTGAGAGCGTCTTTTAGTCTGCTGGCAGAAAACACCTTTCAGATTAACCCTAGTCACTTGATCCATTGTTAATGTAATATTAAAAAGTACTTTATTATTGTTTATTATTGCAGCTTAAAATTCCCATAAATATGAATTAAGATTTCCCTTTGTTGTATAGTGTTCTTTATTTTTGCCCTCCCACCATGGACAACCTTCTGCACACAACAGAACATTTCAGTCCAACACGACAAAAGAGTAAAGCAGCAACAACATGTTAAAGTCCATCATCTCATCCTGTCTGTCCTGCTGCTAATGAGGAAGGGCGTTGCTAAACGGCCGAGCCCAACTTTGGACATCACATCTGTTAAACTGTCAAAAAACATTCACACGCACACACACACACACACACCTCCCTCTCAAGCCTAATTGCTGCCTCTCCTTGTTGCAGGCCTGTCTGTTTCGCTCTGGGCTGGCCCTGCCTGGAAGAGACTTCACCTCTTCCTCCTCTCTCTCTCTCTGTCTGTATTTCTCTATGTGTCCCTCTCCAGGGCAGAATGTCACCTCGGTTTACGTCTCTCCGAATACCACTAGAGGAAAGAGAGATCAAGTGTCTCACGCTAAACGGACATCTATGCTAATCCGGATACAAATGGAAGTCTGAGCAGAGGCGAGGCACCGGGTACTGCACACATGTCACATTGGCTGTGCTGATCATCTCCATTATGGCCTGCATGCTGCAGGGCTTGTTTCCTTCTACATCACATTGATTTACATGAAACACACATAAACAGGTCACTTTTTTCAGTTTCTGTTGTTAGTCCAGGAAGACAAGGTTTCAGAGCATCCAGTCACCCACTGCCACAAACACGTACCATGGGTGTGGACTTCTTATTCTTCAGTCTTTGGCAATCAGGTTTTTATTGATTTTAAAGCACGTACATGACTTTTGGAAGAAGACATAACACAACCTTGATTTAATTCATAGGCAATAAAAGGCAGGATCAAATCACAGTGCAACTGCTAACTAGCTAGCTAACTAGCCTATTTATTGGCATAGTAAACGCCATTATACTCACCAGAGAGATTGACCTGGCTGCTCATGTAACTCCATGCATCCATTTGCTATTGTAGCCTATCTGAATAATGGGGTGACCTTGTAGTTCATCTAAATCATCACTAATATTAAGCTCTCATCTGCATGTGCCAGTGTCCCTCCGTTCCTATCACATCTACCAGCATTTAAACAGAAAGGAAGTGCTAAAGCTATAAATCCCTCCCAAGTCTGACATTGGTGATGTCAAGTGACATCGCTTGAGGACATTCCTCTAGAGACACTACATTTTTATGTAGTAACTTTTTTCCCATGCATTACCTGACTGCTGAGATAACATCTCAACTGGATTATATGTTCAGCATAACTTTGTCTTTATTTGCCAGTTTCCAATATTTAGCTTATTTTGCCAATTTGAATGATAGTCCAGACATTAATGTCAATTTATTATTATTAGTCCCAGGTATGTCGAAAGACATGTAAATGTTGACGCTGTACAGGATTTGGTGATTTCCTTTTTTTCTGCTCTGAAAAAATGCAGAATCCTGATACTTAAAGCCTTCACCAATTCAGCAGAACAAATGTTATTCCCTTTTCCTGTGGGCTGACTAAATGTTCTCTCATTGGTTAACACGCCAGGTACATTTCTTTGCACAGATGGCAATTAAAATAGTTTGATAAACCCATCGGTAAGGTTTTTGCAAACAACTCTTTTATCACAATGGAAGGCAACACCCTCAGCTAAACTGGTATTGGATTAAAACTGAATGTGTTGTAAAAAGAAAAAAAAAGAGTGGAATGGTGAAGTTGGCCAGTGAAATGAGACGAGTAGCAAGAGTAAGTCTTATTTATATCTCTTTGTTGGAGCTCTTTCAAGGTGCTGGCAGATTGAAGAATCTAGTGGGCGGCAGAATCACATAGCGGATGGCCTTAATGTCATCTGCACATACCCACTGCCTCTCCATACATAACATTAGATTCTGCTCGTGTTTCTAAAATACTCCATATAGATGATGACAGGGAATGGGCTAAAGAATTCACAGGTTAGTGTTGGTTTATGGAAGTTTAAAAATCCTTAGTTATTTAAGATAACATATGACAATAACTTAATCAGGGTGAGTTGTCTTTTAAAATACCATGGAAACCTTCAAAACAGTCATCTAAGGTTCTTGACCTGTTGTCCTTGAATACTTTAATCTGACACCATGCAGCAGGGCTGTATCCAGGACTTTAGAAATACTGCATTGAGGGGAAGTCCAAGTGGCGCCCTCCATCCCCTAATCATTTTAAGAAACATGAAAACTCCCCCAGAATTCATAAGCAGTATACATCGATCAGCCATTATGACCACCTGGGTACCCTGGTGGTCATAATGTTATACAGCCCCATACCAACAAACTGTGATGCATTGTGTTCTCTGACAGCTTTCTGTCAGAAACAGCGTTAACTTTTTCAGCAGTTTGAGCTACAGTTGTTGGATCGGACCACACAGGCCTTCAACGCCCCACGTGCATCAATGAGCCTTAGCCACTCATGACCCTGTCTCCAGTTCACAGCGTTTCTTTCCTTGGACCACTTTTGATAGGTACTGACCACTGCAGACCAGGAACACCCCACAAGAGCTG
>NW_023339873.1:23006876-23011159 GCF_004916995.1 Morone saxatilis | reverse complement strand
GAGGACAAAATGTTCACTTGCTGCCTAATATATCCCACCCACTGACAGGAGCCATGATAACCAGATAATCAGTGTTATTCACTTCACCTGTCAGTGGTCATAATGTTAGGGCTGATCGGTGCATAAACACTTGGTTTACAGTGGTGTAAACCAAGTGATGTTGATCCATATGGACTGCTCTCCTTGGTTCGGCAAACATTTGAACCATAACACTATGTAATCCATTTACCATTATTGCAATTAGCAGTCCCCTCCTTCCTCCCTGTGTCACCATGCTAAAATTCTGTTTCCTTCCCTCTTTGTGTAGTTCTCTCACCCAAAAATGGATAATTGGTTTACTGCAGAAAACAATATACAGTAGGAAATATGTTAAATATGTCCTCATTTTTTATTTCTGTTTGAAAAACACAAGTGTGTGACTCCCCCCTTCCAGTTGTACCCTTCGTTGTGCCCAGTACCCTGCAGTAAATAAAACTTAAAATTCAGATGACCAGGTGAGAAATAGGAATGTAAACAGTTTAGTAGCACACAGACTTATACCTTTAATTATTATGAAAATCAAGAATTTATGTTTATGTCTTTATGTCAAGTCCATGATTCAGTGTCAATGCATGGACTTTTATTTTGAAATAATAAAAAAAAAAACGGCCATATCTCAGGGGTATCACAGACAGTTACGCCCTTGAAGGAGGGACTGGGAGTTTTTCGCAGTTTTCTTTGCATTAAGCTAGCTATATATTTACATATACATATAGAGATGCAGTTTTGTGGGCGTTACAGCATGTGGTGCTGTTACCAAGTACTGGTCATATTGGCCCATTTCAGGCACTGATTCTCTACAAACACACATTTACAACAGGAATCCTGTGTTTCCCACTGGAGTGTAAAGACATTGGCTTTTAACAGCCATGGAGACTCAAATAATAAAAGGTATACTTGCATCATGGGAAGTGTAGGATCCAATGTTTTTGACCCACTCAAGGAGTCCTCAGTGATTTTAGCCTCATTTCTGATGTCATGTTGCCAATGTGGTGCAAAAAATCGACTCTGGGATGAATGAGTCACTTTAAGCATTGCAGCGCTGTAAGTCTCCTCCTTACGTATCAAAGTCGTGCATTTTCTTTGTTACCTGCCAATAAGACACTATGCTGCTTACAATCTTGCCTAACCTATATTGCCACAATGCAATCCTCTGCCACATTCCCTGGTGAAAAATTACCTCATCGAGCGAAACAGATTTCCACAATCTAAATCAATCGTCCATCCATCCATCTCTCCTAGATCCTCTTTATAGTCTGCAGCCCTCCCATCCCGCTAAGAAACCCATCACTCTCAACACACGGTAACCCTGTGCGTGAGATGTACAATTAAAACCTTATTTCTGCTGAAGGAAATTAGATTTAATGAACAGCGAGCTGGGCAACAACAGATGGTTCGTCTTATTGGCGGCACAAAGATAGACTGGGTGTTTGAACGCCTTCAGATCAAATGCCAGTGGTTATCAATTAGGAGTGGAGGTAAGGCTCCTGAAAACATGAAACAGAGCAGAGGCCTTGCCGCCGTGGCCCTCACCTTCACTGCTGGGACGGACTGCACCACACTGTCGCCAGGAAGAAGCGGTGCCTTTCCAGATGCTGGTGTCAGAAATACTGCCCAGATGTTGCATAACGTCAAACGAGAGATTGCAGACTAATAAATAAAAAATGTGTTTATGATGAACCCTAAAGTCATTTCCAACACGGCAGCCAGGTACGTCAGTGTGAAACATCCTTTTGAACCGTCACACAGAGCCTTCTCACTTCACGAGCAGCAAGGGAGCTGAAGTTTTCTTTAGGATCCTAAATGTATTCTTAATCATATAAAAATTAAGAAAATAAGAATAATTAAAAAATGCTAAATTTTGAGTACTTTTGGGAGCGGCTACTTCCATGCCATCATTCTGCTTCAAAGAAAAAAGATAAATGATGATGCCATTAAAAGTGAACTAATTAAGGAAGGCTTCTTTTAAGAACTCATTAACTGCAACCTCATTTACATAATGATGCATATTAATTAAGTTTTAATGAATCTGAATTTCCAGCAAGCCGATTTCTTTGGCCGTGGAACAAATTGAACAAATTATTTAAAAGTGTTCTTGAATCTACTTTTCACACCAAAGGGGAGAGAGAACGCAATCATTTGTAGAAAATCATATTTTTTTCTCCCCCTCTCCCCAGCCTGTGCCCATCTGTTAATTATTTTTAAATGTAATCATTTACCCTTTTGTTTCACTGCCTTCCAAACCAAATCAGGAGGTAAGGGACTGGCGCTTAATATTGCAGAGTGTGTAAAAGTCTGAAATGTGTGATTACGAGACAGATGAAAGATTGTGTTTTTGCTCGTTGTCATGTGGGATGTGGAGCGCTCAACACTTCAGTGGACTGGCTGTTAATGTGTGCTGTGTGTTCTGACTGTACAAGCCAGCTCGCTTTGGGGTCTGTGTGTTTCCTGTCAGCAACACACATTGATGGTAAACAGTTACTTATGATCTGAAAGGTATCAGCAAATGTAATGACAAAGCATCAGCAGCAGAAATGTCTAAATATTTTTCTAAAAAAAGGCCATTAACCACTTTTTCCATGAAGTATTTTTTTAAAACTCTAAGAAGGAAATCAGAGCTGATAAAATCACAGTGTTCCAGTACATACCAATGGAGAATGTAGTGTAATATTTCCAGCAATACTGATGCTATGATGCTCTGATGAAGGCCATGAGGCCGAAATAGCATGTTTATCTGACATGGCCAAAATAAATAGGTGAAATTGAGATTAGTCAATTTTGTCCTGGAAATCTCTGTGCACTACCTTTTATGCCTTGTGATTTACATCCAGGGTTCAACATAGGAACTTAGGACTTTGGTTTAGCACCACAAACAAAATACTGGGAAGGTGCATCCTTTCTAGTATATAGATACTAAGCAGTTAGGAAGGTTACTTAAAAATTAAATCTGTTATTCAAATCAAGTTATGGTTTAACAGAGTGACAGCAGTGTTACCTTATTTTGATTAGATTTTTAAGAGATGTTATCAATGCCTGGACTTCATAGGCACTTCAACAATTTTGTAGTGAGCCAAAATATTCTGGAAACTGTGTGTAAGAGCTTAGTGGACAGTACTCTATCCTTTAACATGATCATGTGGTGAGGAGGAATATGCTGCAGAAAAAAGTGAACATGGCCTCCAATACTTTAGGGAAGCCACAAAAGCAGCTAAGTATGTATACTGTACTTTTAAGAAGTAAACTTGATAGAATTATTAACAACTCTTCTCGTCCAGTGTACAGTGAATCTGAGCTTTTATCTTCAGGGAGACGTTAAAGATTACCAATAGAAATATCTACAAGAAATCCTTTGTCCCTAATGTGGTCAAACTAATAAATTATGTTTTTTTTGCGTGGTACATTAATTAATTTATTAATGGTTTTATGTTTTGTAAGTTGTTTTTTTATGACGTCTTATAGTGAAAATTAAGACAGATTTCTACATTGCGGACAAGTTTTTTTATTTGTACCTGAAACAGTTACTAATTACATGTTAAAAAATGTAGTCAGTAACCTAATCCAAGTATCCCAATATTAAACCAATGTTACTTGATTACTTTGGATACTATGGATTACCTCAACACCAAATATATAAATAAAAACAAGATAAAAGAAATGTCAATAAAATCTATTGATACAAATGAAAACATTTAAAATGGAAAGATTTTTAGCATCAACAATGTGTCCTGTTGCTCAGTGTATTTTTAAACAAAAACATATGTATTTTAAAATTGTAATTGTAATTGTAAATGTAACTGTAATCTGATTTTTTTTCCCCCTGTTACTGTAATGATCAACTCAGTTACGTATAATCCGTTACTCCACTAGCCTGATACTGAGGTAGGCAACATAAAAGCAGTGAAAATCGTGGTAAACTCCAGGGTATTAAAAACACTGAGGTCATGAGATCAGAACAATAGTTTGACAATTTAACCTCAAAATGTAAGAATATTTTCTTAAACAAAAAAAAAGTTGATTGGCAAAAACAGTAAACAGGTATTCTTGTCCTTTTTGGCATGAAGGCCTCATCATTTTTCCTCTGGAATTTAATTCAGACTCCCTAAATACATGTATGAAGACATTCTACATTACAATTCTTAAAAAGTCAACCACCCCTTTACTTGATTAAAAATTCCAGAATCTCTGAATATGCAAATTATGTTGATTTCTAGAGTTTTCCTGCTGGACACAAGATGTCTCCTACT
>NW_023339873.1:23005094-23006720 GCF_004916995.1 Morone saxatilis | reverse complement strand
CATACATCATTCAAACATCATACTGTACGAACAAAAAGATACACTGATAGATTAGACACGCTGATTATAGAGTGTAAACTGGATTTATTGGGACTAATCCAGCAGATTTTGAGCCAAATAACTGTGAAAATGACAGATTGTTCAATGTAAGCTACTGTAGAGTCAAGGCCTTGTTTCCTGAGCAAGTCTTCCTCAGGTCTTTAATGACTCATAATGCATCTGTGTTTTAGCTTAGACTTTTATATTTGTAGATGAGTAATCCAATTAATAACATTATAAATAAATGCTCATTTTTATTTGTAATTGTTTTAATCCTTTTTACGTTAGTAAAAAAGTTTTGCACTGTATCATGAAAGACTGAAATATTGAGGAATTTACTGCAGTCACTTAAGTACAATTTTATGGTACTTTGCAGTGTTTTAATTTAACAATGTGCTACTTAAACTTCTATTGTCCACATTCAAAAGGCAAATATTGTACATTACATTTATCTTAGAGTAATCAGATTTTAAATACAACAATATAAACAATGACGTTTTTAACAGAATACACAGTTGAATGTAGCACCACCTCGACCAGCTACAAAATAAAACGTAATAATAACAATTGACAAAAGGACTATTCAGCAGAAGTAATTTTACTTTCAAAACTTGATAATACTGTTGAAACTGTGCTTTTACTACTTAAGTAAAGGTTCGTATTTACTTCTGCCAGTGATGTACTGATTGGTTTGATGAGTAGAATTAGCTATGTTTAAGAGAAAATTTACAAGAGCAGGTACTTAACATATTGTATGTCAGCCCCCGGGTGTAGAGCATTCCTCACCATATATTGCTTTTCAGAAATTCAATACAAACATGATAGCTTTTTGTATTGTAAGCAAAAACGATACCACAATAGAAATTCTCTCCTAAATAAGAAATAAAAGTGTCATGTAAAAGTTTTAAAAAGATAGAAGCATTAACAGAAAAAGGGTACTTGGTCGAGTATGCAACTTTTACAAGTGTGATGTAGAAACTTAAAGCCAACAGTGCATATCTATTGAAACATTCATGGGCTGTCCAGAGGTTTGGTGTGGAGGCTTTAAGAGCTGGCAGATATATATGCTAATTTAATCTCAATATTTGCTTGGAGAAGCCCCCAGATGAAGATATTTGAACTGAAACATTACATTATTGTGGCACATGAGTAAAGCATTGAATAGAAATATATAAAGGTGGCATTCAAAAATTATTGTTCTATTTTCAATTCTTCTTTTTTATGTAAAATCTGGCCACATCATTATATTAATATCCAACGTTTTTTTTTTTAAATCGATCTAAATGAATGTGTTAATTTGACAGCATTTTACACCAACATGGAGTGGCAGTTGCCCATGCCATCCGTCTAGATTCACCCCTGCCCATACGTGGTGTGATAATTTAGGGTTTTCTGTCATACAGGATGTAGTTTTGCGGATTGTTACAGTTTTATGTCATTTATGATTGGAATTTTAATAACTGATCAATTGAATTTACTGTTGTTTGTTTTTTTTACTGTTTTTGATGTCTTCTTGGAATATATGTTACTTTGTGTGTAAAGTGTTCTTTATTCGTTTATGGTTTATTTGATAGCGACAGATACAGT
>NW_023339873.1:23000531-23004941 GCF_004916995.1 Morone saxatilis | reverse complement strand
TCCTGAGATAACTTCTGTTATTAATTGGCACCATACAAATAAAACTGAATTGAATTGAATATATGTCATCTACTGTAATGTATTGGATTGTGTGTATTATTTTACAGAGATATACTGACTGCACCTGATGCTGTTGATGCAATTAAATGTACCATGATTTAAATGTTGATCCCGTTGTAAATCCTGCTGTAAATATACTTCTTTAAAGTCTGCATTTTCCGTTTCTCACAATCCATAAAAATCCACAATTTTCTTTTAAAAATCATTGCAGCATTGGTAACCTGTTTGTGGTGATTCAGATTAACAACACAAGACTCTAACATTTTGGAGACGCAGTAACCAGGAGACTGTACTTATCTCTGATAGCGTGAAGTCAACAGCTGCTGCTATTTCTAATGTTCATGTGGTGTGTTTTCAGGCAGAAAAGACAAAAAAAAAACTCTACAAGCCCAGCCTTGTTTTCCAGAGAGAAACACACACACACACACACACACACACACACACCTGTTCTGCAGGTTACTTTGGGAATAGGTTAGAGCTCTGGAGATGGGAGGAGGACTTGGGGTCCTTCACGGATAGAGGCAGGTCGGTGCCACGGGAGGACGCTTGAACCAATAGCAGCGCAACACAAACAGTGCACTTCCTGCGTTGGCTGTCCCAGAGGATGATTGGAGGAGAAGTCTCAGAGGGTTTAGAGCCCACCCACTCGCCTCCTCCTCCTCTTCCCCGTGGTGAGCTGGAGGCCTCGATAGGAAAAAAAAAATAAGAAATTGTCGATGGCGTTGGCCGGGTACTTCTGACAGCGAGTGCCTACCTCGGGGGAGGTCAGAAGTCAGCGATTCATACGAGACAAGCTGGCAATGCAGTGTAACCGAAAATGGAAAGCAGATGTTCGTTAATTAGGGGAAATGTGACTGACAAGACTTGAGCGTCGAGGTACATGAGCTCGCCCGCCATCCAGCAGCTGTTGTTACCCGACTTCATTGTCAGTCTCATACACAAGTCACAGCTTCCCCACCGAGCCGGGCCCAGACGCCCAGCACCCACAATTATCAAAATAGAATTAAGCTTGATTGAATCGAGCAGATTTTCTCCTGAATATTTTTGGTGTTTTTGTCTGTGTGCTTTTGTGTGAATGAGCAGCTATACTCACACCACCTTCTGGAGTTTTTTTTTGCTTCCTCCTCCCCCTTTTCCGCTCCTCTTTTTCTCCATTCTACCGTCTCAGCTGCGTGAAAGTGCTGCTAAAGACAGACCTACAATGATTTACAAAAACAAAAAAAGATTTCTCATTTGGGGGAATCATACATTTCCCTTCCATTTTTCACCTCCTGCAAAATTGCTCATATACAATTGTTGTTGAGTACGAAAGCTCATCTGCATTTTATTGCAGTCGATATTTAAGAATATCCTTAAAAATCTGATTGTAGACGAATGCTGAGTGCTGCAGTTTGCCCACTGAAGAGTCAATGATCCTGGAAACTGTGAGACCTTTTGACTGAAATGAAAATATGAGTGTGTATGGCCCCCATATCCACCATATACACACAAACACACACACCTCTGGTCAACAACATAATCCTGTGAAATTGATGAATGGCTACACATTAGGCCCATTCAAACAACAGATGTTAATTCACTTCACACAAGCATTATCCGATCATTTGTGTCAGGCTGCAGAATATGAATGACATAGATTATCTCAGATTTGGGGCCTCTGCTGGCAGACCCCTCCATCCTCCAGGCCTCTAGGTGACACTCCTGATTATTGCGAGTGTGTGTGTGTGCATGTTTCAGAAAGGTGCCATTACGCCTGTGTGTGTGAGGGATGATGTTTCTGCAGAAGGACACAGAAGCCCCTTTGGACCCAGAGAGGAGAATGGTGCCTGATGGGAAACGGAGTAAGAGCCCGTGCACTGTTATTTATGCAGAGTGAGCTCACAGGTGACGTAACTCAGCCCCTGGTGGCCATGTTGGAGGCCCTCAGCTCCTGGGCAACTGTGGCTGTTAACAGCTGTTGCGTTTCTAAACGTACAGCTTGGTGGTCTCAACAGAACTAAATAGACGCTATTAATTCCTGCACTGCTTTTGACTCTAAACTCATCATTTCACAGAGGATTCATTTGATTTATTGTGTGTTTGTCAGCCTATTTATTTATTTAACCTTTATTTATTCAGGGAAGTTTCACAGAGAGGAAGCCTCTCTTTTGCAGGAACACCCTGATCAGATTTGCACAGTTACACACATTCAAATCTGGAAGCTGCCCAGTACAACCAGTCTGATGGTCAGTGAGCATCTTTTCCCACCCACATTTATCCTGCCGGTTTGATAATCGGGTCCTATCTCCCCAAAATCCAGTTTTATTTGTTAAAATCAAAGTAATGGAATATTTCCAGCCACTCCCTGCTTCATGATGAGCACGATTACAAAATAAATCTAGGATTGATTGATTGGATTGTTGGATTTTCAGATCGCAACTGCCCCCTTCACCCTCCCCTTCCAAGCGCAAAGAAGAAACTTTGGTGTTAGCGAAAAATGCAAAAACACCTATCTAGAACCAGTTTTTTCTGAATATTATATTAGATTAGATTTAGATTAGATTCAACTTTATTTTCATTGCACAAGTACAGGTACTAGGCAATAACATGCAGTTAGCATCTAACCAGAAGTGCAAAGCAGCAAAGTGCAAAGTAATATGCATATGTACAAAGATATGTTAAAAAAAAGTAACATTGTAACATTATATACTAGCAGGATATTTACAGTATAAACAGTATTAACAGAATGAAAGGAGTGAGGTAAACACACTTAGATATATACAGATATTAAGTTGAGATATTTACAATGTGAGGTTACTTAAATATTCCCTTTCTGACAATAGATCCTCCTAAATGTTACACACTGGACCTTTAAATCTTTGGTGGGTGGTGAGTAAATGTGATATAGCCTTGTAATTTGGAAAAAGAAAAATAACTTTCTTATCAATATGGGACCAGGACCAATAGAAAGTGTGAAAAAGTGGCCTAATTTACACCAAAGAGTGGATTTAGCATTACGTTTCTTTTTCACATTACTGAATCACTAGATGAACACCACATCATTGTCTTCTCAGGTATCTCTGGTTATGGCTTTGCCATTATACAGTACAGTATGGTCATTATGCTCTGTATAGATAACAAGTGGCTTTGTTACTGCAAAGCCTCTGTAGGCTGGGGAGAAGTAAATTCAGAAGCTAGGTGCACTTTAAGTGGAGCAGAGAGTGGATGCCATATGGATGAATGTAAGGATGACACTGACTTATGAATCCATAGGAGGAAAACAAAAACACATGATGTAAATTAAATTAAAGCACATTCAAATTTCATAAAATATGAACTGCAACCTGCATGAATGCATAGTCCTTTTATTACCAGCACACTAATATTTATCACAATATTCTCACAAAATTCATCAAACTGAATATGAGCATATGTCACTTCCAGCGTCTAACTGTTACATCATTGCTTCCACTTTTGCTTGGGTCAAAGCTGATCTTGTTTACTCCACACACACACCAGACTTCCCCAGGACTCAGAGTCTTGCGCTGCTCAGTTAAATCATGTCTTCACAGCCGTAGTGAATGAAAGCCTGGCAGGAGTTATTTTTATTCTCTTTACCAAACCAAAGTGAAGGAAGAACAACCCTCTCCCGACTCCTACAACAAGAAGCATCCCCAGAGGGCTACAACCGAAGCAGCAAAACAAAGAGGAATATTTCAAAAAATGTTGCGTTGAGAATAACTCAAAATTTGAAAGCACGTCGGACTCCAAAGGTAAAGTGTTGCACTAGCAGCCACAGAGGTGCTATAATTAGGTCAGGTGAGACGCAGGGAAAAAGTTTAACTTTGTGGACCTCTTTATATTCTTTCCCCCTGTGTCTCTCCTGTACCCAGGCCTTACTTAGCTCTTACAATACAGTCTATAACAGCTTCATGCTGGGGACACTCTGTGAATTGGAAAAGCTAATCAAGAAGCCTTCAAAAGATAAACAATTTAAAGGTTCATAGAAGACATTTCTCTGACAGTGGTTCCCAAACTAGGGGTCGCCAAAGCTTCACAGGGGGTCATGTGGCCTTCTTGATTTTAAAGCATTCTAGGAAACATACACAGTAGGTCTATATCTCAGCATTTAGTTCACTTCTGTGAAGAAAAGTAAATGTAAAGTAAATTGTAATAGAACAATGGCCAAGCACCAGGGACAAGAAAACAAAGAAGCCTAGTAAGTATATATGATTGTTTAAAATGATAAAAACAATCATTGACAAACATAATTCTATAAAAACTTCCCTACACAGTAAATAATCAGTAATAATAATAATTATAATTCATCCATCACCACTCAATTTACACAAACATCTTGCAGTTATTGAG